>NW_027395667.1:1955456-2336577 GCF_004382785.1 Trichoderma ghanense
GGGGGGGGGTGGGGGGGTAAAAAGCCGAAGAGTTCCTTCATGCTCCTCGTGCTACACACCCCTAGGAATATGACAATCTTGCCATGGAGGGTGCGCTTTGTCTAGGCCCCATCGTGCTCGATGCGGATACCACTGGGCATCCAGTGACAGCCCCTCGCCAATGGCACTTGGACTGATGCTGGAGATTTTCTTCGCGCGCTGTCCATCATGGGGAACTGTAGAGAATTACAGGTAACTTGGCGTCGTCAACACGAGGTTTTGGCTAAACTGTCCTAGAAGAGCTGCTCTAGAAGGTAGTATCCATGGAGGGTAAACAAGCTGCTTCGATACCGAAGCCATCTGCTCGGCCGGAGCAAGGCGGCTTCGGGCAGCCAGGATCTATCGTCTCGACCCAACCCGACTAGCCTTCATCTGGCTTTGGAAGAGGCAAGCCGAGACTCGGTGAGGAGGCGCGGCGCTTGAAACAGGGGTGGAGAAGCGAATGAGAGCTCTCTGGCGTGATCATTGGGCGATCGAGGCCATCCTGGTGCACGGGAGAGAGGAGCCGGCAAACTGTATGTGATGGCATATCCCTCTACCCCCTCTGCCGTTATGGCTAGAAGTGATCGAGGTTGAGCTGCCTTGTCGGGCGGGACCCGGATGCCGAACCATCCTCCAAGGTTTCTGAGTACTTTATCGGATGGCGTTTTCCGGACATGTACTGAGTGAGAAAACAAAGCCTAACTCTGTTGAGTCGAAAGTGACCGAAAAGAATTGGATATTAGGGAGACGCCACCTGAGTGTAGAGAGCACGAGATCTTATCTTAGTAGATGTAGGCAACCTGCGGCTGGGGGACTCGAAGAGGCTCGGCTCGCTTGGACTTGTCCAGCTACTACTGTCTGGCTTTTTCATGCCACAAGTACAGTAGTGTGCCAGGATTTTGCCACCTCTGTCCAGTACCTCTAGGGTATCTTCTCATGATGATCTGCACTCTGGGGCCTGACTGTCGACACTAAGGGAGTCGAGGGGAATTGATCCGAAGAGTCCTGCGTTTGGTGAGTACTATCTATTCGAGTGGGCGATAAGTTGGAAAAGTGGAGAGGTAGAAAATAACGGGCAATTGAAGTGATTCATAAGGTACTGATGGATGAAAGTTCTTGAAAGCTACTATAAAGGGTTAGGCAGGGAATATCTCCCACGAAGAGGAAGGAAGCACTTGCCGCGTTCACTGGAAGTCGAAGTTGCTCCCTGTGATAAAGCAGGTAGGTAAATATCCATTTGGAGGTACATGAACGCATACCTTCGCATACAGAGGTTAGTACCTTACCTGACGACACCTTAGGTACCTAGGTAAGTAGGTACTAACTTGTAGTACGGAGTAGATAAGGTACCTAAGGTGAGAGATGCTTTATCCACCTCACCTAAAGGAAGGTGCTACGAAACGAATGTAGGTCCGACATATCACTGTTGAAAAGGTTAGTACCTAGAAGAACCGAGTGAAAGCGATACGTAAATTCACTCACTCGCTCTTTACTTTTTTTGTAGGGCCCTGGCCGCCCTTGACTTTTCGCAGGCTGCGTGATTAGGTAGCGGCGGCAAGTGGGCGGCTAAACTTAGATACACACTATCACTGCCGCTAGTAGATCCTGCAAAGTGGGCTGGCGGGACCTCCCGCGGAATAGACTCGGTACCTTGTTTATAGCGCTGTTGGGGATGGGAGCCGAGGTACCTTTTCCCCGAGTGTCAGGAACCGCAAGGCATCTTGGAAGGCATTATCCAGGAGAGGAGGCAAGAAAACAAGAGCTTGTGCGGCTGGCAACTTCAGACGGAAATAAGCCATTCTCTGCTCGCCTCTACTGTAGATGCCGTCAGGAGTACAGGCTTCGATGTCTGCTGGCTGAGACAATGCTCCATCCCCACCACTCCCATATGCTGGGCTCACCACCAATTGGCGTCCCTTGATCCAAATTCCTCTCATGGGGAGCTGGATATCAAGGCATGGCCCATGTCCTGAGTACGTACCTCATAACGTTCTTACCTACGTAGGTACCTTTATTGGCTTTGTTGTCTTCTTCCTGCCTCGTGTGAACAGTAGGCCCTGTAATGCGGGACAAACCACTAATGAAACGCCGCAGCCCGGAATCGCCGCCTTACCGGGGATATTTGGGTTGATCGGCGTCTTCATTCTTTTCCTACTTACTGTATGGCAGTAGCAGACAGCGGCAAGCATGATGGAATAGAAAGAGAGGTGAGNGGGGGGGGGGTCGGAAGAGAACAACCCATCCCCTCAAGCCGAGAAACACCTCTCGAATCGAATGAATGCGCCTCTGCTCGTCCCGTCACCATCACAGACCTCCTCTACCCACCCATTTGCAGAGGTATGATCTGCATGTCCAAGGTGCATGTACACAATACATGTTGCCCAACAAGGGGCTGATGCTAGAGCCTACAATGACTACCTGTAGTAGCATCAACGCTGGGGATTAGCAAGAGATACACCCCCCTCCCCGGACTCAGGCTTGTCTTGGCCATCGTACTTGGACACCCATATTCTCGGACACTTTCTCCATGGCGTTCCCCTTATCTGCTTCGGAGTGCTTCGGACCCGGCCCAAGCACGATTGCCTACCGCTGAATCAAGGCTCCCAGCTAGGCTTGGTTAGTCGTCTCAGCCGCATCATGACCGGGTCTAGCCCGTAAACTGTCCGTTTGACAAACTCAATGAAAAGGGCGTCATTGTATAATTGCATGTAGCCGGGAAAGGAGAGCGTGCGTCCCTGGGCAGAGGTTGCTCCGTACAGAGACTCGTTGCCAAAAGGAAGCGGAGAGAGAGAAGACGAAGAACGCCTTACTTCCCTGGTGACTGTCCGAGCTAGGGCGAATCCCCCCAGTCTTGCTGCTTCGTAGAGTGTCTGGTAGATGGACCTATAGATATAGGAAAAAACACTCTGAGTGCTCGGTCGCGTCTCTGGGTATAACGCCGCATAAACCTTGCTATTTGTTGAGTGGGAATGACTATTTCATGTCTGTTCCTCTTTTGTTGTTGCGCTTGGCTTGATTTAGCAAGCATGGTTGAGCGCCTCAAAGTACGAACGCTTCGGAGGTACCATAAGAGAGACTCTCCCCGCTGCCGTTATTTCTCATTCAACTTCACTTCAAGCCATATTGTGCTGCCCTAGACAAGTCCAACGTTGATCGATTCAACCTTCTAAGCACCACAAGCGTCATTGCTTCGTCTTCTTCAGTCCCATCTCACCAAATCTCCCGTCTGGTATAGTTGCAGAATCACTCACCATCAGGTGAGTCGTCTATGTAGCTGCATCATTTACCACTGTCGTGCTTCGTTTCCCGTCTCCTGACCCGCATTCACCAACGAGATCAAGGAGCGTCTGTTGGCCCAGGCTTGGATTATTGACCCTCCAATGTTACGGTCCATGCAGCATCTTGTCCTCGTTTAGCCTGACCGATGCAGCTGACTCCGAGATCTTTGCAGAACACTATCCGCCACCAGGAGCTTCCCAGTTCTCGTAGTTTTCATACACCCTCTTCGCCGGCACCTGTCGAGTCCCGACTACCCGTCTCCTTGCCAGGGTTCCGCAGCCATGTCTAGCGGCCGCATTGTCGTGTACCTCTTGAGGCGAGACCTTCGGACTGCCGACAACCCTAGGTATTTTCCATTATCTGTCCGTAACGGGGCGCAAACATGGCTATACCCACCTGCTGCCAGTGTATGTCCTCCCTCCAGACCAAATTGGCCTTTCTGGCTTGGTCCAAAGATGGAAAGACGACTCCGTACCCCCTGCTCGCTAGCCAAGGTCTCAAGATACCGGAAGTGCGGCATCCACGCGTCAGATTCGATTTAAAGCCCAAGCTAGAAGCTCTCGGATCCAGCTCGATCATCCGTGCCGGCAGCTTCCCAGACGTCTTGGGGAGCATCGTCCAGCATTATGCCGACCACAAAGATGGCCCTCAAGTCGCCGCTGTGTGGATGACCAAGGGATTTCTGCTGGAGGAAGTCAAGGAACAGCAAGCGATCGCTTCGTTCCGCGACGAGGTTGGAATTCGGTCCGCTCCGTTTCGCGATCACAAGCGGCTTATCGATAAGTAAAGTTGACCCAACTGTCGCCCATGTAAGTCATGCATTAGAAGATGAGCTTGTCTAACCAAATGATAAAGTCCTGAACTTTCTACGCGGTCAATTCTCGAGTTGCCCGATAAGTTCTCTGATTTCCAGACGCGGATGAGCCGTGTGGAGGGCCGGCCTCGCTGTGCTCTTCCTCCCCCTATCCCGTTCTCGTTGCCCCCTTTTCCAGATCATGCATCCCTCCCAGCCCAGCAGCACGCCTTCGAAATTCCAAATACACTGTCAAGACTCGTTGAGAAATTGAGCAAGCAGGGTGAGGCTTAACGCTGCCTTCTTCAAGGGCATCGGCTTCACTTGCTTGATACCGGCACTCGCCCCCAGTGGTGGCGGAACACTGGCTCTCAAACGGCTGCGTTATAACATCAAGAAGGGGATCGTATCGCAAAATCATACAACCATCGACGACTTGAAAGTGCACGATGGAGGCTTCAATCTATCAGCGTATCTGTCTCTGGGCTGCATCAGCGCTCGGCAGGTCCACGAAGAGCTGATGCGGCTTGAGCAGGGCACCGAGCCTGACTGGGCTGAAGCTCTGGGCTTTGGGGAGGGTGAGAACACGGGAACAAAGGCTCTTCGAGACGAGATGCTCCATATCGACTTCATCCGGCGGAGCAATAGAAATTACGGCCAGAGTTTTTACAGTCTCGATGGCTCCGGTCCGGGCAGAAAACGGGGCATCCCTTACAAGACGCCAAAACGAATTACGGCTCGTCCCGACCAAGTGCCTTGCCCCATCGGCATCGAGGGCATTCTTGTGCAGTTCCAAGTAGGAGCAACCGGCTTCGGTCTCATCGATGCCATCATGAGGCAGCTTCTCTGCACTGGGCATATCAGCATCCGCTCCCAGATGCTTGCTGCCAACTTCTTGGGCAAGTTTTCAGGCATCGACTGGCGCTTTGGTGTCGAATGGGTGGCGTCTCTTTCCATAGAGCACGACACCTCGCTCCACTGGCATCAATGGCAGCACCATGTTGGCATTGGTCCCGATCCCGGTGGAGGTGAAGTAACCTTTTCTCCTGCCCACGCCGCCCTCGAATTCGATCCAGACGGGCTGTTCGTACGGAAGTGGATGCCGGAGTTGCGGCGCCTTACCGCACTGCCAAACCTGTTCCAAGTAGCTACGACTTCTCCCGAGCTTCTGCAGCTGCTCGGGCTGCCGACGAGTGTCATGGTAATGAGGCCAGTGCCGTCTGATGCTGTCAACTGTCAACGCTCCAACCACAGGAGGTGCGGGGGCCTGCACCCTCAGCTGTTTGTTTCCAGACTACCTCACGGACTTGTGGCCCTGGGTCCGTATCCCAGGTTCCTCCCAGTCTCCCGTCAAAGATTCGTCATCCCCATCCAGGCCCCGAGTCTCTGTTCACTACCGCCACCGTCGCCTCCACCGCCGCCAGGGCTTCCGCGTCCCCCCTTTGGATTCTTATATTTACCTCGCCCAGGATCGAGTGGCCAACGGCCGGAGTATCCTCTGGCGCCGCATCCACTGCTTTTTGCAATCTTTCAACAAACACTCTCTTGGTCACTCTGCCTCCTTCTCTCCTGGAGTATTAGACACCCACCAAAGAACAACGCGCACCATGGTTGAGATGACTCCTCTGCAAGAGGCCGAGGATTCCAGTCATCCTGGACCAATCAGGAAGCTTCTTCTGCCCGCTCGGGACTCTCTTAAGGCCCCTGACAATGCATCCAGCGGCCTTGCCATAGTGGCCTCTGCTTCCAGAGCTCGCCATGACGCAGTTGGACCTCCTACGGCCGTGGCATCGACCTCTCGGGGCCCGACAATTGTGGTTTCTGACCCAAGGGCTGTTGCCGCTGCCGCAGCCTTTCGCGAAGCACACGACAGACCTACGACCATGGGTTCTCCCCCGAGAGGCCCTCGACCTGAACGGGCTGCTGAAGCGACTCAAGCCGCACCTCGCATGCGTCACGTCGCCCAGGTCCTTCAACACCCTAGAACGGCTCAGCATCCTTCTGGCGCCGCTCAGGAGTTCCGTGGCTCTTCTCAGGCACCGCTGAACGCTCCACGCGGCCCCCGTGCGGACTATCGGCCATCGCAGGCCCAGTCAAATGCTCCGCCAAATGCCCCAAGGGGTCCTCGTGCAGACTACCGGCCCTCTCAGCCTCCACGAAACGCACCCCAAGCGCCTCGCGGACAACATTGGCAGTATCAGACCCCTCAAGTCGATCCTCAGGCGCACCGTGCCCAGAGCTGGCAATATCCGAGTCGTCGAAACGTCGTCCCCGGAAACGTTTTGACGTTCCAAACCCCCCAAACCCCGTTCAACGCTCTGCAAACGGCTCCCAGGGCTCCTCGAGCCATGCAGCCCCTTCCAACCGCTCCCCAGTGGACTCCCCAGATGGCAGAGTCCTTTGTTGGAGCAACCCCTCCTACTACCTATCCTTACAGCCTCTACACGAGTCCACCTTGTCCGGCGTTCTATGGGCCATACGCCTTCAGTCGCCCTGCAACCTATCAATATATGGAGGAACTGCCCTACTATCAAGTGCTACAAGACTATTATCAGTGGCATGCCTCAGGCCCCAATGGTGGTAGCCCCTGGAGCATCGCTCCTCCCGAGACTGACGAAGTTGTGAGACACGGCATGATTCTTCGATTCCTCGACAGCCTTCCTCCGCCTCCTTCCAATCCCGAGTTCCCCCCCGACCCCCCTCAACTCTATCTCAGGACTCGCCGTCGCCGTAGGAATCGGACTCAGTCCTCTAGGGAAAGCGGTGCCACTGGCCAGACTGGCTCTACCGAAGGGACGACTGCTATAACGCGCCCTGTTGCGCCTACAGCGTCCGCAAATGCCACGTCTCCCCAAGTCGCGCAAAGGAAGCCGCACAGACGTGGTGAGCGCGGCAAATCTGGCCGGCAACATCAGGCAGACGAAAGCAATGCGGATGGATGTAAGCAGTCGGGCGAATCAGGAGCCCCCGGTGAGGCTGTCGATGTTGGTGCTGCCGAAGCTCTGGAGAGCGCCGATCTGGGCGACATTGTTGAGACTCATGAGGACGGCCAGGACGATGGCGAGGACGAGGAGTGCGACGATGAGCACGACGAGGTTGACGACGACTGCGCCAGTGCCGCTACCTGCATGTGGTGAGTCATTGAGATCACAAAAGGCTCTGGAAGTGTCGGAAAGGGGGATGGCCCTTAGGAAGTGCGGAGCGGAAACAATATGGGAGTCTCCAGGCGTGCGTTTCCTTGCACATACGAGCAGCGTTAGTTAAGAATTGTTATGAACATTATCCTAGATAGCAGTCGATGTCCTATCGTACACTTCGTCTCTCCGCTTATCCCGTGTTCCCTCCCCCGGCTCGTCTACGTGCTGTGTACTTCCCAGGTGCTTGTCTCAAAGCTACGTTGGATGCTGCAGTAGTAGAAGAGTCCGTCTACCTGAATATTCCAACGCCGACACGTGCTCCTCCTTCATGTCTATGTGCTGTCTATTCTTGGCTCCATTCTTCCATTCCTCTTCCTGTTCAACCCCTTTCTTCTCCTGTCTCCTATGCAGAAGCAGCAACAGTCACCTCCGCACTTTGTCTTTCCCTTTCCCTTTCAGCTGCATGCCTCTCGTGATTCTGAAAAACGGCAAGCATTCCCAAGTCGTAACTCGCCTTGAGGCAACCGGCCGTCACAAAAGCGACCCAGAACAGGCCGTGGTCCGCCAAGGTGCCCGTCAGAAAGGGGCCGAGGCTGGCCCCGACCGTCTTGACCACGTTGATCACGCCCATGATGACTGTCCGCTCGCTCGGTTTGATCACGGCCGCTAGGAAGGCTGCCCGGGGTGCGACATCCATGCTCTGGCTGGAGGCGCGGAGCCACAGGAAAAGCAGGGAGAGACGCACGTCGGGGAAGACGGGGATGAGGGAGAGGAAGATGGCCGAAGGCAGATGCGTAAAGACCATGGTCTGTTTTGAACGCAAGGGTTAGATCTATTCTGCATAGGAGGTGGTAGGGGAACGAGGAGTCGAAAGGAAGCACATACCTTGATGTTACCGAATCGTTTGGCTAGGGAAGAGGCAACAAGCATGGAGAGAGCCGAAGTGATGCTTGTGACGAAGAAGATGGAGCCAAGCTTTCCCTCTGCAATGCCGTAGCGCCAGCGGAAGAAATACGTCACCCAAGACCTGCATTATGCAACACGATTAGTCCATGCTCGGGTATTGAGGTAAGGGAGAGCTAGAGCCATCTTACATGGAAGCCAGGCCAGAGGCAAACGCATCCAGGGCGAAGAAGACGCTCAGGCTGGCCATGATGGCATATCCTTCTTGGCTAATGTCAGGAAGAAGAGACGCAAGTCGGCAACGGCTCTTTTGCGGCTCCTCGTTTCCTTGCGAGTTGCCATGCTCGCTCCCCAGGAGAGGGGATGCCTCACTGTTGCTGGCTTCTCCGCTCGATTTGACGGTTCTTGTTGGCGCCTCTTCGTCGGCCTCGACCGCGCTGCTCAAGAGCAAGGCCAGGGTGAGCTTGACGAAGCCGAGGACGGCATATCCAAAGAAGATGAGGCGGTAGGCATCAATCAGCTGCCATCCGAGGCCTGTGGAAACATATTGGACAGCCCATCCACCAGTCATCAGCCCAAACGCCGTCCCAGCTGTGCCCAGCAAGCTGTACCAGGCATAGACGTCGCTTCTCGACGCCGGCTCCGTGAGATGAGCAACGACACTCTCCTCGATGGCTCGAAAGGGGCCAATCTCGTTGCCACTGAAAGATTTGAAGACTTGGTTACATCATGATGTTCTCGCTCGCCAGAATCTCTTTCATGTAAAGTAAGGCATCGGATGGGAGAGTCCTCACATACCTCGGGCTAATGACGCCGAATATGGCCGCCGCAAGCAAAACCCAGTAGTTCTCGCAAAAGGCAAAGACAACACCGCTGCCGGTCATCAAAAGGGCGCCCAGAGCCAGGATCGCCTTTCTGCCCAGTCCGTCGGCCACGAGTGTGAGGCAGAAGCTGATGCAGACGTCGCCGACCAGCGTCAGCGTCATGAAGAGGCCGATTCTGGTCTTGGAGATGCCCAAGGCCTGGAGGTAGAGCACCAAGACCAGGGTCGATGCGCCATAGGCGAAGAGGCGGACGAACCGCTGCAGGCAGAGGAGCTTGACGTCTGGCCTGCTGTGATGGAGAGAAACGAGGCCCAGCTCGGAGAGGATCTTGACGAGGAGCCCGGACGATTGCTCCATCTTTTTGTACTTTGCTTTATTTCTTTTTCCTTCTCTGCCCTTGGTCTAATGATTTCTTTGACGACGATGTTGGCTCATTTCCTACCTTGTCCCCTTCTTTGTCCTTGACCAATCGCACCTTTGTGTTACAGCCCTTCCATTTCCTCTTCTCTTCTCCTCCCCGGGCTTCTAGAGAGGATCGACGGCATTCTTTATAGCTGGTTCAAATTCAGTTTCAGAGCCGATCCTGCCCCACTGCGTGAACAAATAGTCCTCGAAGATCCGATTTCGTTCACGCATCTGCTAATCACGGTGCAGGTGGAGGTAGCTCGGTGATAACGCCATAATCCGAGACCAAGTTCTCCATAGTTCATACAAGCCTTGCCGTCGACAAATCACCCATTGCGGGCTATAATTAGGCAATACCATGGTACCACTATACCCAGATCTATACCATTCAGTAATACTACTACCAAGTCACTTACTTGACAGTTTGGTCAAAAGCTTGCACCCATCCGCGTCCACCACTCATCAGTGGCGGTGATGGTAACCAACAGTCACTATTTGCACCTCTTTAGGTTCAGATGTTCAGCACAATAATGTTCAACAGACGGGAAGAAAACGAGAATGAATTGCGAGCCAGGCAAGGCTTTCACTTGGAGTTACCTACCTAGGTAGGCGCTCTTTTCCTGCCTAGAGGGATTCCTCCATCGGCCAAGGACTATTTCCTACCTCCTCTACCGGGCCACGCCCCAGATTTGCAAATTCGACCAAGCAAGCAAGCAAGCAAGCAATGTAAAACCTTCCGTGAGACATGATGGTCCACCTCTGAAGCCCGAACTGAAGCCCAACGTTGAACTCGTGTGATCCCATCACCAGTGATCCCATCACTAGTGATCCCATCACTAGTGCTCCTATTTCGTGCAATCGGACGACCCTTTCCCCTTTCTCCAGAGACTTTCGAACCTTTCCTTGAAACGCCCAGGAATACCTCGTATGTTCTCACCCCGCGACACTTCAAAGGTTGTTCCACTTCCGAGCAAAGCAGCTCATCAGGTTGACGGCGCGAGACAGTTCGCGGCCAGACGCAGCCTCAAACTCCTTGCGGAGATTCTCACACTTGCCGACTCTGCGCAGTCCGCCGCCGGAGGAGCTGTGAGTGTGGCTGGAGCTGTCGCACATCTCGTCGTCGCTGCTGTCTCCAACCTCTTCCTCCTCAACTTCTTCAACCAGGAGCTCGCAGTCGCCGTCACACTCGTGATCGCTGCCGCCGTTGCGCTGCTCGTCGTCCACGTCGTCATTGGCGTGAACGCTGCGATGATGGGCCTGCTTAAGGCGACAGCGATAGGCGGAAGAGCGCTCAAAGTCCACCAGCATGATTCTATCCGACTGGGGGTTGTAGAGCATGTTCCGGAGCTTTGCGTCGCGGTGGATGATGCCTGCGCTGTGAAGCTCCGTATATGCTCGTTGAGTCGACGTGACAAAGCCTCGGTTGCAGGGCGATCCCCAGTAGTGCTTGACAGGCCGACCAGCCCAGCTGAGCAGCATGAAGTGCGTGTACTGCTTGGCATCGTGCCAGAAGGGCAAGTTGAGCTGCAGGATGCCTAGATAGACGGGGATGCAGCCGCCCTGGAGCTCCTTGAGCCGAGTGTACATGTCGCCTTCTCGCAAGAGACGAGGCACGTTCTCCTCCATGACGGCCTTGACGACGAATGTGTACCCGCGGGAGGCAAGGGTCACCTTGAACAGGACTCCCAGCGAGCCGGACAGGTGAAGGTAGATGCAGTTGCTGCCCGTGCTTCTAGCCACGGTGAGCTGCTCCTGGACAAGCTTCAAGAACTCGATGTTACCGAGATGCTTTTCCCCGTGCATGCGAACGTTGGGGCAGCCCGTGTCCAGTGGTGCGCCGTTGGTCAAGCCCAAGAGGCACTCCTGGGTGCAATACTCCCGCCGCCTGATCTCGCTGACGATGATGCGGTCGTCCTTTATCCACAGCGTGCGCCTGCCATCGTCTTGAATGGCGTCTTCGCTGTCCGACTGAGGCTGGTCGGCTTGTTCGGCCTGCTCTCCAACATCATCTTCGGGCACCAGGAATCCATCAGGGGACAGCTTGAGCCTGATTTCAATGGCCACATACGATTCCTCTTCAAGATCGTCGTCAACGTCGTCAACGTCGTCCAACACCTCACCGTCCTCTCCCTCTTCATCATACTCCGTGTCTTGATCGACCATCTCTTCGTCGCCATCGCTAGTAGCAGGAGAAGAGCTTCGAGGGCTCGGGTGCGACGGCATGTTTCGAAGCACCTCGCTGTAGTCGCTCTTCCAAACGTCGAGATTCGCAGCCTTGTTGTGCCATTCAGTGGGGATGCGTCCCGCTTGCATCGCCCGAATCATAAACGCAAAGATTTGGCCGACGGCTGAAAAGTAGACGCCCGATTCGTCTTGGATGGAGACGTCGTCATCGGGCACGCTGACATAGAAGTGCACGATGGACGGATCTTCCTGTATCTCCAGGAAGATGATGGCTCCTCCGGTGTAGACATAGCCATAGGTCACTCCGCATCTGATCATGCAGTCATACAGCTGGGTGATGGTGGCCGTCACGGTCTGCTTCGAGGAAGAGTCGAACGTGAAGCTCTCGTCCTCCTTGCCAATGACATCGCTCTGGGGGGTGATCTCCTCCGCCAGTGCTGCAGTGATCTCCTGAACCATGGGCAGGTCGGATGGCCTGTACTCGATTGCAACGGCGGGAACAGGCCGACCACTGTTGATGTTGGAGTAGACGCAGAGGCTGCAGTGCCGCTGGAATCCAGGTAGATCATATTCGAAGCTGGATTCATCAAGAGCTCTGAGCGCAGGGTCGCCTTCGAGAGGGCCATACGTCAACTCGCCGTGCAAGGCGACAGCCTGCTTGAGGACGGCGTCATCCATGACTTGCTGTAGAAGGGTGATGACGGAAGCCGACGTGCCCATTCTCTCGGAGACGCAGAGTGCCATGCGGCCGTTGATAGGCCCCAGGGCGAAATACTCATTGTGGACCTGTTCGATAGACGGGAACATCTTTTGCAAAAGGCTAGAGTCCTTGTGCGGCAACAGTGCGTCCCAGACGCCCCGCTGCTTCTCCATGAAGTCGGGCGACGGCACGATCCGCTGAGGATAGACTTTGCCTTCAGGGGCAAGCGTGGTATTTTCGGAGGCGCAAGAGTCGATGGTAAGGCTTTGTGCAGCTTGATTCATGCTGTGGCATGCTGAGAGATACTCTCGCAAGTTTTGGCACGTTGGCGTAGCATCGAAATCTTTGTCTTGCTGCTGATCTTGGCCTTTGTGCTTTTGCTGGTGGAGAGGCTCCTGCTGGCTATGGCCGCTTGAGTCTCCCTGGGTCTTCTCCCGCATGGCCAAAAGAGCTTCTTGCTGCTCGTCTTTGTGGGGTGTGGTGTCGGTTTTGACAAGAGATGCGGCCACAGCCGTCGGAATGTTGTCACTCATGACTCCGGTATTGGCGAGGGTACGGCTCCAGGAGCAGACGACAACGGAAACGGTATCAGGATATCAAAGAATGGCCTCTCCGCTTGAAGAAGAATCTTGTATGTTTGTGCTGTGGCCGGTAGACTACAGGCGTGTGGTTGAAAGAATAGTTGTGTGTTGGATAGTGATGGGGGGAGGTGAAGAGGAGGAGGTGAAGAAGTGAAGGTGGGAAGAGAGGAAGAAAGTGAGAAAGAAGAAGAAAGAAAGAAAGAAAGAAGAAATCAGACCTGGCGAACGGGTGGCCTGCGAGGGATGGGAGAGGTGACAGCCTTCCGCCAGCTGCCGGACCTGAGCCTGCTAACTACATACTTACCTATGCGTACCTAAGGTAATACTGCCCAAGGTAAAGTACTATACGGTCCGGATACGCATGCTGCCCGACAGCACACCTCAGTAGGTAGGGTACCTGCCTAGGTAGGCAAGGTAGTTCACCCCCCTAATCTACAAAGCACTGCATCGGATCACCTCCAGCTATACTTGTCACCCACAGAGTGCATCAAGAGATCGGGCCGCTTGCTTGCACTGATGCTACCTAGAGGTAGCCAGAAGTGCTGTGCGGCCACATACAGCTACCTACTTTTCTCCCTTACTTGCTACATTACTTGTGAGGATCCAGGCCATCCGATATCCCCTGGAGACACATCTGTCACTGCTTGGCCCGCGAGACTAGCGCTTGTGAGGAGAAGGAAGCACTCGTGAATCATATGCGGCACACCTCTTTTCCTGGCCCCAAGCACCGCTCAGGCTGCTCTCCCTTGCATTCTGGAGGAGGGGGGGTCGGGCTCGGAGGAAAAGCTTCTTAAGAGAAGTTAAAGCAACGAGCTCCAGTGACAGAACAACCCAGCACATTGATTCGAGATGCCTGGCTTGGCCCCGTAAGGCGTCATTATCTGCTTGCTTTCTGTTGCCCTGGTCACCATTGGATGGATTGGATGAAGTTTGTCACGCTGGAGAACCATCAACAGACGTTGGCAGTACCTAGTCTCGGTGCTACTGTACGTTCAGCCCATGTGCACACCTGATACCCCTACTACGAGGTAGGTTGTATGAGACAAAGGCGGTCCCCGTGTGGTTGCTACTGCGGCCGCGTCGTATCCGATGCAAGCTGGTACCAGGTACTGATACTCGGTCTTCTTGCAGAGGCGCAGTCTTCATGTTGGGGAGACAACATCTGGATGGGGGGAGCGCNGCTCTGGGGGGGGGGGTTTGGGTGATTTTGAGCATGCTGAGACAGCATACACCCACTGCTTGAAGCACATATGCACTCGCTTTCACATGTACTGGAGCAGCATTATGCAATGCATCACGAGAAGAAAAGAAAAAGCAGAAGCATGACAGGCTGGCTGAGCTGCTCCACGAAGCATATACTGCATCTCACTTTGTCCCCTTCCCCCCCTCCCCTGGCTTGGTATAGATTAGCCCGCGGCAGCTAGTCGTTCTCTCCGCTTTCCGCGTAACGAAATGCAGTGCTCCCGGGGAGCGAGATTGCGGATTTCAGCTCAGATCACGCCCACAGATGGATATACCGAATGGGAATGGTGGTGGTATCTCAATTATGGAGTTGCTTTTGCTCTTCCAGGTGCACGGCGGGAAGTGCCGTCCCATTTGGGCAATGCCAGAGCTGCAGAGCTGCTGCGAGAGCTGGCGACGGCTAATCTCGAGGTTTGACTCGGTGGTTCGGCAATTCAATCTTGGTTCGGCTACGATGAAGTGCTTCTGTTTCTTTTATGCTTAGGACGTATGACGTACGAAGTAGTCAAATCCTAGCTGGAGAGGAGTTTTGGATGCTGAGGCAGAGAGGTCGGAGACACGGTGCAGCCAACATTGGGAAACAGAGAGGACGACTGGCAGTCTCTCCCGCTGTAACCCATCATGAACATAGTAGATGCTGGGCGTCACAGAATTGCACTTCATCGACTCCTGGGCGTCATGCCTGTCGTTGAAGCTACATTGCATCACTAGGTAAGGTAGTTGTAAAGTTCACTACCTACTTGCCTGCTGCATCATATCGTATGCTACTGGACGCCACCAAGTCAACCAGGATCGTGGTGCCGTACAATTAGCCGCCCGAAGGCAACAAGTAGTTACGATTACCTTGAGCCAGTGGCCATTCATCAACTGTAATGGTGTCCTCCACTTGTTTTCTCCCACAGTCCGAAACACGGCAAATACACTAGTAGGCAATACTCCAAGATGGTTCGTCCATCACCACATTCTGCATTTGCCTCGATCCATTCGCCACTTCAGGTTTTGCAGTGAATTTCTTCAATTTCCTTTCCTGAAATCTACTGCACGGTGGTTCGTTCCTCATCAGGGTCCATCAAACTGGCTGCGACATCTAGATATGCCGGGGTGGCAAACACCCAAGCACCATCAACGGGATTGATTCTTCAAGAGCTGCTGCTACTGCTATTACGAACTACTTCAAGACTGCGGTCAGGGTCATTACATGTATGATTCTGCCAGAAAGGAAAGGTAGAACGGAGAAAAGAACGACAGGGATCACCCCCCCTTGCCAAATGCCCTTCTTCCCATCGCATCCTGCATGAATGCCATACAAGGCGAGTCGATCGAGTCGTGCCACGCATGTGCCAACGCGTCACACGAGCGGGGGCGAAAGCCGACTCGAGCCTCTATTTGCTGCAGAATAGGTCCAGACCAGGGAGCGAATGGGAGACAGGCTTAGGGACAGGCAAGCAGATGCTGCCTAGTAGGCCTGCGCCTCCTTTGTGTGAGTTCTGAATTGGTAGCTTCACCGAAAAGAGCGCCCTGGTGGCCGTTGAAGCATCTCGCAAGTGCCATCTCGAAGATTGAGCCATCCGTCGATTACAGGTAGACCAAGGGCCATCGTTGCTCCCACCTGCATAACAGACACGGGCTTCGAGTCAAGAGGCCATCATCGGCCTATCCTACACGACTTGCTTTCCATCATGGTTCGAGTGCAGAAACTTACTGCCGAGGTCCTACTGAGCGACCCGAGGCGTGGTCCAGCTGTTCCGAATAGAGAGGGGACGCATGCTCTCTATACAGTCTCGACGCATATTCTCGGCGGCAAGGCAAAACAGGAGCTTCGAATTTTAAATATCGAGACCGGCAAATCGACGCAGCTTTCGAGCGATCCTCGCGTCCACAATGCTCTCTGGGTTCCCTCTACGAAGCTCGATGTCATCTACCTGCAGTCTGCGGAAAATGGTCGAACCCAGGTGCTGGTAGCATCAGCAGCGGATGTATCCGCCGAACACTACCTGGCGGCAGAAATCGATGCCCCGGTGTCGAACCTGAAGCTGAGGGCGTTGGACAATGGCAGCGTCGCATTCGTAGTCACTGCTCTTGTCGGCGAGGCCGGGTTGTACAACCAAGAGGCCGCCCAGAGGGGGTCAACAGCGAGAGTCTATGATGCGGAAGTCCCTATTGTTGAGTCGCCACCTGGCTTTCTCGACAACCTGCGAATGCTAACCAGTGCACACAGTGGAATGCCTCATGTAGGCCCAACAGATGCAGCCTCTGGTATAACGAGCTTGCACTTCGCAACGGCCGCTGGGAGCTTCAAGGGGAGCTTTTCAACTTGGTTGGCGATATAGATCTGGAAGCTCCATCTCGCGCCTATACCGACACGCCATGCAACGACTTTGACATCTGCCGGAACGGCATTGCCTTTGTCTCGCGGAACCTGAGGGAACGTGGGCCCGATGGAAGCCCAGCGATGTCCGTCTACTTTGCACGCCTGGATTCTTTCTCTATGCCCCCGGACGGCATGCCCAGACAGATATTCATACCCACCACCTTTGAGCCCGCGGCCATTACAAACGTGCGATTTACGCCAGATTCGTCGAGCATTGGCTTCCTCTACACAGCCCATGAGGACCCCTACAACACTCGGTTGTTTCTGGCTTCCATTCACTCGCTCGACGCTTTCGATGTCTTCAGCCTCGTGACTTGCATCGACGCGGAGGAGGACAACCCGCCAAGAGCCTTTGAGTTCGCCGGCAGCTCTGATTCTGTGATTCTGCAAAGCCATCAGCTGGGTCACCAAGTCCTCTCCCACCTCACGCTGTACGACGGGGCCAAGCCGGAGACGTTCTTCACGGGCAGCAGCTGCAGTGCCTTTTACCCCTTGAGAGAGGGGGACTGGAGCGTTCTTCTGACCACGTCGTCCAGTTTCGTCGACAGCAGCCTGTGGCAGATTGTGGACGTTTCGGAGGCCAATATACTGAAAACCATATCTTCTGCAACCAAGAGCGGCGCCAAGTTTGACCTTTCGTTCAACATGGTGACGGAGCTTTGGTACGAGGGCGCGAACTCCTGCTTTGTCCATTGTTGGATGATACGGCCGCAGGGTTTTGAGGAGAACAAGAAGTATCCGTGGGTACTGGTGCCTCACGGCAGCCCGGGCATGGCTTGGAACAACGAATGGTCGACAACGGCATGTGCAAACGCATCACTGACGATGCTCTGGCTCCGCTCCGGTGTGTTTGTGCTAACTGTTGCTTTGTAGAACAATTTCGCCGCTTGGGCAGCACAGGGGTACGTCGTTGTACTACCGAACATCTCGGGCAGCAGTGGATATGGGCTCGGGTTTACGAGACGTACGTTGGTCTGATAGGGGACTGTTACTTTGTCTCTGACTTTCTATAGGAATTCGCAGCCAGAGGGGAGACAAGCCTTTCCAGGACATTCTCAGCCTGATCACGTATCTAGAAGGAGTGCCTTATCTCGACGAATCCAAGGCTACTGTGGTTGGAAGCGGTAGTGCTGCCTATCTTTTGAACAAGCTGCTAGGACATGACGTTGCCAAACAGGTAAGCTTAGCAACCTCCAACGTGACCAGGGGCAGGAGCAGACATGAAAAGGATGTGACAACAAAATACTCGGCTAGGCTATGTGAGACTGGAATCCTGACTGACTGAGTCGTCGTTCAGTTCTGCTGCGCAGTATATCAGAGCGGAACAATCGACCCTCCCTTGCCCCTTTCGCGCAAAGAGCCCGCATTTGAAAGCTTCGACCAGCTCAACCCATCGTATGCGCATGCGGACCTGGATGCATACGACAACGACATGGCTCGGTCGACCTTCTTTCATGGCTGGAACGACGCGCCGCCGACGCTCATCATCCACGGGGAGAAGGACAAGCAATGCTCCGTCACCGAGGCACTGACGGCGTTCAACTCGCTGCAGGCCCAGGGCGTTCCCAGTCGGCTCCTGATGTTTCCCGATGAGAGTCACGTCGCAATCAAGCCCGAGAATATCCTGATGTGGTACGATGTGGTCTGGGAGTGGGTTAAAAAGTGCTCCGATGGCGATATTGAGAGAGGGGATATTTCTTGACTAGCCATTAAGGTCTGATGTCGATGAGATGGCGGATGGATCCAGTTTGAGCCTATTGTATATCGACTACAAGTGGAAAGGGGAGGGGGGTTTGCTCGTGAGTACATTTGGATTATACTCCCCTGTTCTACGGCATCTTCAAGCCAGAAAGTATGATCGGGATCGCAATCTCTAGGAAAGTTTGTGCTGGGCGTTTTTTTTTTTTTTGATCTCATGTTTGCTATTGCCTCTTAGCTACAGGGTCACAAAATTGCAAATGCCATCAACAGGGCCAGAATGAACCATCCTGGTGTGCTAGAATACAACATCCATAATAACACTAGAGTCCATATTCCTTATCCTTGTCTTTGATGGGGATTTCACTTCCCGTGGTGTCCTTGTACTTGCCGCGGATAAAGTCTGAGATGGCCTCATCCTTGGCCTGTTCCGCCGCCGTCTCGTCGCTCTGATCACCTTGGCCGAGAACCTTTTCTTGCACAAAATCAACAGCTAGAGGAAAGGAGGCGTCAAGTTAGCAGACTGGATCTCAACAATGACGTTTAGGCCTTTGCGGGAAACTCACCCTTGTCGAGCATGTCCTCGTTCTTCTCGCCTTGGGCTCCTCCGCCGGCCATGTTGTTCACCTTGTCCATGAAACCGCCGCCGCTTTGCTGTTGAGTGCCGCTGTTGGCGTTTCCTCCTGTGTTGTTCTCGGCATCGTTTGAAGAGCCCGTGAATTTGTTGAGGAAGCTGGACATGGTTGCAGAGGGCACGTGAGGTACGTCGAGTCTTTGTTTGATAGGATGAGTCCAGAGAGGATGCAAGTTCAAACAACCGAGGTGAGAAAGGTATTTCGTTAGTCTGTGTCGTTATAGTGGCGGAATCTTGCCGTGCGAGAAATTGCAAGGTCAGGAGTGCAAAAAGAGGAGAGTGCCGTGGATAAATACTCTTATGGTTTTAATGTCGAAATCAAGCTTGAGGACGAAGCTGTGTGTAACCGGGGAAAGCAAGCATCACGTCACAGACGTCATACACACGGATCGCCTGAGGATCGATTGCCACTGCCTAGAATCTGGGGCTCGTCGCTAGTTTGCAGATTTCGGATCACGCCTGCTGCATGTTGGGCTGGATTCTGTGCAGGATAAGTACGTACGTAAACTACTAAGCGGGGAACCAATGACTGGGATTTCGATTCTTGAATGTCCAAGTATTGAGGGTAAAAGCACAAGGAAACCCCCGGATTCTTGGCGCCATGTGTGCGATGATGATTTGCTTTCGGGGAAGATGAGCTAAGATGCATGGTATTGGAGCTACCTTGTCCTACTTAGGCGGCACAGTACAGTAGGAGCAGTTTAGTATTGGTATTCACTCTTCAGCATCCTTGCTTCATCCTGACCATGTTCCACGCAATAACCAACGGTCTGCTTAGGTATCAATCATCAAGCATTCTCTACCGAGTGTAGCAGACATGATATCCCACTCGAACCCTCAAAATTGTGGCCAAAGAGATCAGCTTCCATCACCACCCGTCATCAACTAAAGTGTGTATCCCATCTACAGTACTACCTACCTGTAGGTAAGCATAAAGAGAGGGGCCAACGCCACCCTCCCTGCCCATATCGATGCTGTAACCTAATCGCAGCGTCGTATTTTAGATCAGCAGCTTCTTAGCGGCTGGACCTTGTCGTATTGTTTATTCTCAGTGCTTCGAATCCCTCCCTTTCCGAGGCCCTTGTCTTCATCCAACGCAAACTGCATCGGGCGAGATCATCACGAGAGAATCCAATGCTTCCGAGGCAACGCAGCTGAAATCCCTTCGTCCAGAGCTACGACGCCGTGCTAAAATACTTCTAGTCCTAGCTCACGTACTGCTCGTACTGCTTTCCCCCCCCTAGATTCATGCTGCTCCGCCTGGACTCGTACTAGCAAACACTTCAACGGCCATCGCAAACTCGCGCCCCCCACTGCGGCCTAGGCTACAAGCCCCGGGCGTGCTGACAGCCTCAAAACAGAGTTCAGGCCTGGACGCCATGCCTACTATCATCATGGCTCCGACGCAACCCAGTGCCGGGGACTGATGAGCCGTCGCGACGGAAAGCCCAGTCTGGTCCCCTTCTTCCAGAAGGCGGATTCCACTAATCGAGAAGGCGGCATTACGAGTGTTTCAGACATTTGGGTTGAGGGCACTGCTACGCCAATTCAAGCAAGATTTGCCTACTAGTCTCACCAGTCGGAGGCGTGCCTCTCAGCCTCATGCCTCGTCCTCCTCTCCTCCCGCTCTTCTCAACGGCGAATCCGTGGCCGTCAGTCAGAACGGAAAAAGTCCGACTACGGTAGCTGATGATCATGCCAAATTTTCGCTAAAAGGGCCTTTTGCCTAGCCCACACGAGGTCACCAAACGTGTTTGTCCGGCAAATGCCAATATTATGCGATCGCAGCTAGATCATCTCGTACGAGGGGGATGCATGGAGTGAGTACGGAGCAGCAGCGCACTGGTTGCTACCCAAGGCCTGGACAACTTCCTTCAGTGCTGGACATGATACAGTACCGCGCCGCCTCTCCATCTGCTCCTCTCTCCACAGCTCAAGCGGCTCAATGAATCGCGTCACCCGACGGCTAGCCCTGTTCTTTCTTCCTTTTCTCCTCGGCAAAGGCTGACAGCCCGCCCTGTGGTGTGTACAAGCGTTAGAGAAGCGCAGAGAGCGGGTTTGGCGGAATGGGACGCGGGCGGGCCGTTCTTATAAGGGATCCATGGCGAGACCCTTTGTCTTATACTCGTATAAGAAAGTCGAATTCACAATAAGCTTCAGGAGAAGCAGTCCATGTACGTGAAGCCCGATGAAGAGCGTCCCAGGCAAAGAGTACCCGAAGTATTAGCAGTATACCTTATCGCAGCGTACGAGTACATCGAGGGCCATCCGCTCTGCTCTGCCGGGCTCAACACTCGACCGCATCAGGCTCCCGGCGAACGGTCCGATTCCCCAAGCGTGGGTGGTCAGATCTCTGTGGGAGCGGTGTACTGAAAGGATTATCAAAGCAGCAAAGGATCGAGGCATCCTACGTAAGGTACTTGACAGGTAGGCATTGGCCCTCGTTCCGTGGTATGTCAGGAGCATGTCTGGAGCACATCGGCCAGGTAGACTTTCTAGATCTGTTATGTACGTCAATCGCAAAGTCCAAAAAAAAAAAAAAAAAAAAAAAGAAAAGAAAACTGTGCTCGCGCGTGCTGTGCTGTGATACATTTCTCATAAAGGTCGCCAAAGGGGCATCACTTCCACAGGCTCGATCCATTCCATTCCGTTCCATGCCATGCTATGCCATCCCGTATCTGAGCCACCAAAGATGCGTTGTACGTAAAGAGGTATCTAGTAACATGGACAAAAAAAGACAATTAGCTTCATTAATGGGTTAAACTCCTCCATTCTCCTTTCTCCGTATTCGTCTTCCCCCCTCTCTACTAGATGGCTCTCGCGCTGGTGGCGTCCCGCTCCGTGCTGTTGACCGAGGGACTGGCGCTGGCAGCCGGGTCCGGAAATCGAATATCGCGTTCCTTGTCGTCTTCCACCTCGACCACGACCGTTGTGACCAGGTCCATCTGGATGCCGGGGCCTCGTAGCGACTCCTGGCTGGATCCCCGGGGCCGCCGCCGCTTCTCCTGTCTCGGGCTGCTCGAGTGGCCCGCCAAACGCTGCCACGACCACCATCCGCCTGTCGCCTTGGGCTCCATCCTCCGTCTCGAGCCCTCGCCGCCCTGGATCCAGACCATGTTGCCGTAGCGTCGAGCTTTTGGTGTCTGGAGGAAGGCGATTGTCTTCACACCCGTGTCTGCCGCATCCAGGTCGTATTTAGAGGCGAAGATGATGGAGTGTCGGGTTGTGCCGAACAAGAGGCAGTCGAAGAAGCCGTTGAGGGAGACCAACGCTCCCGCGAAGCAGAACCAACCCAGCGGGATATCGGCACCAGACATGGAAGCCACACGCTCCGTCGCCAGCGGGAGCGTGCAAGTGACGTAGATGACGGCGTAGATGAGGAATGCCGGGTTGTGTTCTCCATAGCCGGCATCTGAAGCGCCGTCCGGGTCGGCGGCTCGGCGAAGGCGGGTTTGCTTACGGAGAGAGTACCAGATGGCAATGTAGAGGGCAGAGGTGACGGCGAGGGCAATGAAGATCCATAGATAGTGTGTAAGCAGACGCAGACGCTCATATTCGGCATTCATCCAGCACTGAGGGATTCGGAATTCACATTAGCCATCCAAGAGTCAAGGAAGAGAGAGTGGGGAGGGGAAAGCGAAATCGGGTTCAAACATACCCAGGCGCCGGCCCGAACAAAAAGGCCACCGTGATCCCGGCCGTTGTTTGTGATGGCAATCGGCAATGCCGAGATGAAATAGACAAACAGCCACACAAGGCCAATGGCCAGGTACAGCAGCCTCTGCGATGGTCGATATCCCTTGATCACAGAAAAGAAGGTGTGCACGGCAACGAGCATGATGAACATGCTCGAGGACAAATCGCCCGTCGACACAAAGAAGCCCTGAGCCCAGCACGTCTTGGTGTCCACCAGGATGGCATTTCGGTTGATCCATGTTGAGTTGAGGGCAAAGGCGATCGACTGGTGCAAGTCGGCAATGAGGAGGTTGTAGATGAGAATCAGGAACTGGTTGGGCGACCCCTTCATCGGTCGGAGGGGAGGGCCGTTGTCGTCCTGTGAGAAGTGTCCATCCGCCTTGACGGAGACGTCTTTGGACACGCTTGGGCGCGAGGCAAAGACGCCGTCGATGCCTAGAGTAAAATCAACAGCGTGCTGGGAAGTTGAAGCCTCGTGGCCTGGTTGATGGTCCTGCGGATTTGTCTCGCGCGGAGGCTCGCGCCCTTCCTCGCTGCGGCGCCTGTGGCGGAAGCGCTTTTCATTCTCCCGCCGAACGAAGAGCTGCCAGGCGACGATTTTGTACGTCAGGTAGATGAAGAGAGTGGCCGCGGAAAAGAAGGAGATGCATGACAGGACCGTAATGGCAACAAGGCCGCTGCGAAGAGTCGAGTCCAGAGGGCCGAGTGACTGCCCAGCCGGTGGCAGCACCCCTAACGGCATGGCTGAGGGTGAGAGAAGAGGCGAGACAGACTATGCCTTAGCTTATAATTGGAGATGATAGAGCCTAGGAGAAGGGATCAATGGACAGTGTGCTTCGGTTCGAGTTGTTGAAGTCGTCGTCGCATTATTGATCCCAGAGAAAGAGAGGAGGAAGAATAGTCCCCAGATTGTAAACCAGATCGGAAGGCAGCCGGCATCCAAAGTCCAGGAGAAGCGGAAACCAGAGCCAGACGGGACAAAGGCTCAGAAGAAAAGCAAGCCTGCCAGCTTGAAAATCGAACAGGAGAAAAGAAAGAACACAAACGAGGAGTTGACAAACGAAAGGAAACAGGAAGACAGAGGAGTTCCCGAGTTCTTCGCAAAGAAGAGCGAGAAGACTTGTCCCCCTGTCGACGATGAAGACGAGAAGAAGTGAGGAGAGTGTTGTACGGATTGAAACCAGGTAAGAACGGACGACGAGAGAGAAGGGGGGGGTTGTTTGTTAATTAGTCGACGTGCAGGGCATGTACCAGTCAACTCCCAATTCCCCGCGTCGACCTCGGAGATAGTAGGTACCTTTACCTACACCGACGGTAAGGAGTTCGAAAGGAAGGCAATAGCCATATGGAGCACTCTAGCAACCCTAAGTAGGGTGCGTGGGTTCTCGGAGAAAGAAAAGAAGATACCTACCAAGTACTAGGTAAGGTGTACCTCAACTGCAAGTTTGGGCTGGCGGAGGTGGCACTACACGCCACACTTATTTTGCCTTCTATCTAGCACCTACCTAAGGTACCATCAAACTGTTGCTGGGAGTTTGTACCTTAAGGGTAAATGGATAAGGTACTTACAGGTGTCCATCTGTTTAACAAGTTCCTCTAAAATCTGTCTCCGGTCTCCATGTTATTTCCATCATCCAATGCCGGCCCAGATTCGCGTACTACTTGCGACTGGTCGTCGGGGCTAAGCCTTGTGAAGCTTGGTGGTGAGCAGAGCCTTGAATCATGAAGCCTGCAAAAGCTAATCTGGCGCCTTGGGCTTGAAACAAGCACGTATCCAGGGGTGCTGTGACCCGTTTACCGTGCATCCTGGTCGGCAACCCATCCTAGAGGCGGGCAAGAGATACAGGAACGGAACCAGCCAATACAAGAATGGGTATCTGGTCCGGAGCAAAGCCGTCGGCCGACCTGCAGCTTCCACGAGGACTCCGCAGTGTTATCAGGTATTACTGCATGCGCCTGCAGTTTGGTAGTGTCACGTTGTACAGAGCCTCCTGTGTAAGGTAGGTATCTGACGGCAGCTCGGGAGTTTGTGCTCGCCTTTTCGTTTTTTGAACCAGGTAGCAGAGAGATATAGAACGTCCGCTAGGTACTATACAGCTGGGCTACGTTGCGAAGCACATGGATTCATCTTCTCCGCTGCGTCGCCATTGTACAAACTCGTACCTACGGAGCTGCGAGTACTACTACTACTAGTACTACAAGACTCTGGTTATTGAAAGATGGGGTCACCTTGTGGAATCCCAAATCCACGTTTCTGGCCCCCCTCTCCCCCTCACTATCGAACAACTTTGACAACAACTTTGACAAGCAACCGGCTGGCCGCCAGCTCCTCGGTACTGCGTGGTGGCGTTGTTGGCGCCTCTCCCCTCCCCTTATTAGCACTCGGTACATACCTACCTATCTCGTTGCCTCTCTCCGCTCACTGTCAGCCAACGTGATTGCAAGAAGTTTGTTCGCTAGGCGAGTTCCACTAACAAAATGCCTTCCAATTTTCCTTTTTCCATTCCCCCCTCCCCCCAACAGAGAAGACGAAGGCAAACGCAACCGATTCGATGCTAACCAATTCTCGCCCCGGACAGCTTCATCAACAGCCCTGGGCTTGGCCAGACCCATTCCGGAAGCCTCTGCATGCCGAAAAGAGCGTGCAGGGTCTTGATGGGCGCTGGCTTTGGACGGCCTCCCGGGATCATGATTGGCCTCTTGGGGGGCAAGGATTGCTGAACGTTATGCAAGAGACCGGTTGGACGGGGTAGGCACATAAAAAGAAAGGAAATTCTGCAGCAATCTCACGTGGTAGTTGGAGGGTGGCTATCGCTCCAGGCCTGGCCACAGAGGATTGGAAACGACGTAGTAATGATACTACCTGTATAAATCTGTAGCAGTACCTAGAAATCTAGGTTGTACTTTCTGGGACGGATGGAAGATTCTGGGCAGCAGCTGAAGAGCCGGACATTCTCGCGACGTCTTTGCGCTCCAGGGCTATCCGAAAGATTCCAAAGGGTGACTGACTCAAAGGAGAGCCGAGAGCCACCGTCGTGCCGCTGTTGGCAGGGCGATGCAGTTGGTTGTTTGCCGTTATTTCGTTGAACCGACGATCGAACATGGACTGGCCTGTCCTGCGCCGCTTCATCTCGTAGAACGAATCCTTGTACATTGTGCTTGCTGCTGCTAGGCAGGCAAGGCAGGTCCTTTCAAGTTGCCACTGTCATTAAGGTACCTGTCCAATCGCAAGCAGCATCAGCCACACAGGCAAGGCAGGCGTTGATCTGCCGCTCAAGATCTGCTTATAGAGAAATAGCGGTAGAGATTCTTTGCATCAGGGGCTGCTGAAGTAAACGAACCGCCTTGGAAGCAACGCGTTGGTGGGAGATGGCGCAGGACAATAATGGCCGGCGCCTTTCTGAAGAATCCGTCAAGTGACAAGGGCAACAGAAGCCAGGCCAGGGGCTGGTAAAAGGGCCGGGTAAGCAACCGTGCGCGCTCTGCAGCAATTCGTGGGAGAAGCAGGAGGACATCCGAGGCCAAAGCGTTTCGTGACGAGTTGTCCGAACAATAAGCAATGACTGACAGCAGGCACCGATGGACTCTTCGCGTCATCGCGGAGTGTATTGCAGCTGGAGGGGAAAGGGATGAAAGATCAATTCCGCTGTTTCTCCAAGATCTCTATCAATCCATCTCACCGCAGGGCATCTCATCTTCCACTGCAGCAGATCACCTCGCCAGTTGAGATCCTGACGCTATTAGCCGTTCTCGCTCGCTCTGGAATTCGGACGACGCTTGGAAGGATTCACCGAAACGTACAGATCAACAAGCTGACGGCTTTTAACGCACTTGGTGCCAGACGGCTCAACCCCAGACGGCGCTTGACTTCTACTGTACAGGCGATGCCTAGTCGATATCTCATCAAACAGATTTACAAGGATTCTCCCAGTGTCGATTATATTTGTGATACAGAGCCTCCCTATCCTCGGCAAACTCATTGCGTCCCAAGACTCCAGGTGACGATTGTGCTGGAGGAACAGGTTGAGGTGGGAGTCGTAGATTTTGATTCCATCATCTTCGCCTCTTTATCAGGCTTGTCCCATTACGAAGTAACTACTCTATACCTCTATACCATGTAGAGGAGTCCTTGATGCCGATTCCTCTTGGCCATGTCTATGCATTACTTGCATTACTAACGTTGGTACTCTACAGCATCGGGAATGATTATATCCTATTGACAGGTCGGGGATGACTGGAGATCTTCTAATCTGCGCGCAAATCGGCGCAGAATGACGACGATTGGTCGGGGTTGGATAGCACCGCACCAACTTGTGGCTTGCTTTTAGGCAGCTTGAAGATGACTGTCGGCAGTGGTTTCTCAGCTTGACGAGGGAAAAGGTCGAGCTTGGAGGGTCACGAAGAGACAGGGAGATGAGAGGAATGATATCACCTCCGTCTTCAGTCCTCTTCTACCTTCTTTCTTCTTCTTTTTTTTTTTTTTTTTTTTTTTTTTTTTCTCTCTTTCCGTCTCTCTGTCAGACACAGCCTGCCTAGCTTCAACAGTTGAAGGGCCGAAATGCCCAGCAATCCATTTTGCGGCTGAATGTGGATCAAGCAAACAACGGCGACGGAGCAAAAAGCGGCTTTGCTCTTCTTCACCTTGTCATCCTCCTCGTTTTCCCCGTTCTCTACCCCCTCCCCCCTGCTGGTTAATATGGAGTAGTCTTGCTGCGGCACTACTGTATTTCCCATCTCTGGGCTCTGGTTTGTGTCGAGGCTTGTCCACGATGCTCCATGTCGATGGTGGGTGGCATCGGTCGTCACAGAAATCTCCCGGGCATTCACCATCTCCATACAGTACTCCCTACTCCATACGACTGCATACTCATAACGGCCGTTCGTTGCCCCTTATCTCCTTTGGCAGAGACTTGCATTGATCAGCCGCAATGCAACGGTGCAGGACAGGGGAAGTCGTCCCCGCAGTCCAGATCTAAGCTCTACCAGGCAAAGCCGACGTGCTTCGCTGCAGCTGGCTGTGGAGCTTGTAGGATGGGCCAAAGAGATCAGGGCTCAAATCGGAGGGTGGGTGAGAGGGAGGCCGAATGCCCTTCCGACCAACAGCACCCACCTATCACGACTTCAAGTATGCCTTGTCAGCCATTCCTACCCAGGTACTCATATATGCTAAATGTGAGATCTATCATTTCCTAGCAGTGGGCGCGTATGGAATAAGGTAGCATTAATGGTATCGACCTCGAGCCGAGTCAACTGCAGTTAACCAGTCAAACAGTGACACTCAGCACGGCCTCCTCAAAAGCCTTTCCACCAAGAGGCACCACTCACTCTTGGCTTCATAAAGCAAGCTCTAAATCAAGCCCTGGCATAAACGCTAGGATAGGGGGGTTGGGTGTCTCGCAGTGCTGGGTCAAAACGGAGCGATGGAGCAATGGAGCAGTAGGATAAAAGGAACATGAGCCAAATCCTCGGTCACAGAACCTCTCGTTGGCTGGGCATGGACGAACCATTGCAGATATTGATTCCCCTGCTTTTCTTAGCACCCAGGTAGGTACTATACCAGCAGTCGTTGAGAATAGACAGTCTGCAGCTTGGCTTCCTTCCCATCACCCCGAAAGCCTCGACACAACGCCGCTTCGGCGTTACATCGTATGCATGTGCGTCGTCCGCCAAGCCGGGAGCGTGGCCTTTCGAACGAGCACGGTGATCCAGTCTCTACCATCCAGCTGCACGCGTGCAAGTGACAGAATCCCCGCAGGCCCTCGGATTCTGGACCCCTGATATGTTTGGGTTGCTCGGCTTGCTTCACACAATGCAGCTAGCCTTCATGCAGTCGGCCACGGACGCTGGCCCCGATGAATGCCTGTATCAATGGCTCTGTACTACCCCGTGCTTCGAGATTCCTGCAGAAGTCCAACTTCCAGTGCATCGTCCCTTGCTGCATCAACGAGTCTTTCCTCTTCGTACGGAAGCCGGCCCCGTCCCGACAGGGTTGGCTCTGTGCGGCTGGATCAGTCTGAGGTTGGCAGCCGAGGAAGAGAGGGAGCAATTCCTTGCCTAAGGTACTTCGCACTACAGCTTGTCCTGCAATTAGAACCCGGGCCTGTCTTGTCCCTCAGAGGCCAACGACTCGGCGTGATTCTTTGTCTGAGGTGGTTACATCGATCGGTGCGGTCCTCGTCAGGCATACATACGTAGCACAAGCCGGATGATATGCGATAACCCGCAGCTCCAATGCCCGTATCCGAATTGCTTTACCTTCGTACCGCAACTCTTCCTTTGTACCCAATTACCTGAGGTGTAGCAGTACGCGATACCGAGACAGTTGTTGAGGATATCTGGAAGTGTCAGTGTGCTTCGCGATGACATTCGTAGGTAGCTTCTACACCACAGACCACTACCCTAGAACACATCTCAAAGTCAACACGGTAGAAGACGTAGGCGTGTGCGCATAACAAAGTACCATTTGGCAAATTCCTCAATCTTTTTTTGATATTCCTTCCACATAAAAGTTTCTTCCTCTTTGTTGGGTTGCCGCTACTGGTACTCAGCTGATAGATAATTGCGAATCATCATCCCGATACTGTTGATCGGCCGGAACTGGGTACACTCCTACACCTCTCAGATGAGGGAACACCACTGTAAACACCCTAAAATAATCCAAGGTTGGAGAGCGAGTTCTAGCAAATCATTCGGCCAAACTAGACGCGAGCAAAAGTGCAACTTGAAGAGTTGACGTTGTGAACAAGCTTCGAGGCTGTCCAAGGCTTGAACTCAACAGGCAATATGGAGATCAAGCCTACCTAGGTAGTAAACCCGGGTTATGACTCTGTTCAGTATTTATCTGATTAGTGGGGTTGTCGCCGGTTGACTCAACATCATTCCAGCCTCGTCATAGAGGGGCAACTCTTCAACTTTGCTACATCCGCACTCCCCTCTCGTTCAAGATAAAGAGTCGCACAGCTCCTTGCTGTTCACGCGACTTTGGGTTATTCGACTGTTCGGGAACTGAAGCCATACATACGATTCACGACTCTAAAACCCGCAGCCTCCCCGCGGCTTCGCATCATGGCTCAGAACCCAGCAGACGAGCTCCTACGGCGCCCATTATATGGTAAGCAGAAGCACTTTGTCGCATCGCTGATCCAGGTACCAATACCGTAGCAGCTTCGATGCAAATTGTGAGACACGAGGCACGAGGCGTGCAGCTTCTACGACCGCGCCGTTTCCTGCTCGAGTCTCAATCCTATCGGCTTGGAAGAAGTGCTGACAACTTGCGCCAACTCGGGTGTTAGTTTACGATCTTCCGCCAGAAAGCCTCGCAGGTCTGACGCTGAAGCCGGACGCAGACGCCATTGCCATCGACGAATCCGCGACATCAACGCCTCCCAGCCAGACCTCGGACGCGTCTTCCGACGCCTTTGTCGGTTCCCAAGCCTGCTCTCTCTGCAAGCTTTCCTTCCCCACCGTCATAGACCAGCGAAGTCATACCAAGTCCGATTTCCACAACTACAACCTCAAGCAGAAGCTGCGGGGCCAGAGCCCGGTCTCAGAGGCCGAGTTTGAAAAGCTGATAGAGACTCTGGACGAATCGCTCTCGGGTTCTGACTCGGAAGATTCGGAAGACGATGAGGACGAAGGGCGTCAGGAATCCACGCTCACGGCGCTGCTTAAGAAGCAAGCAAAGCTGACGGAGAGACGAAACGCTGCCAGAGAGAACAACGACCAAGGCGTCGACGACGACGAATCCTCGGGGCGGCCGGGCAAGGGGAAGCCGGCACTGATATGGTTCAGCTCGCCGTTGCTTCCGGAAAACACGTATTTCGGCATCTACCGAGCGATATTCACAGACGAAGAGCAACGCCAGCCCGACTTGGTCGAGGTCGTCCGTAAGAAGCAGCTCGCGCCCATAGCCTTGCCAAAGCCTGCAAAGGATGGGACGCTGCCGCCGATCGCGTACAAGGGACCGCACTTCTTCCTCTGCATGATCGGAGGCGGCCATTTTGCCGCCATGGTCGTCTCCCTCGCGCCGAGAGCCGCCAAAGCGGGCAGCACAACCATGAACCGAGAGGCCACGGTCCTCGCCCACAAGACGTTTCACAGATACACGACGCGTCGGAAACAAGGCGGTTCTCAGTCGGCCAGCGACAACGCCAAGGGCAAGGCGCACTCTGCCGGCTCGTCCCTGCGTCGGTACAACGAGACTGCCCTGGTCGAGGATGTGCGCGCTCTTCTCCAGGACTGGAAGGGGCTCTTGGACTCTTCCGAGCTGCTTTTCATCAGAGCAACAGGAACGACAAACAGGAGAACCCTGTTTGGCCCCTATGAAGGACAAGTCCTTCAAGCCAACGATGCCCGTATCCGAGGGTTTCCGTTTAGTACCAGGAGAGCCACTCAGAACGAGCTGATGCGGTCCTTTATCGAGCTGACTCGGCTCAAAGTCAGGGAGATTGCTCCAAGCAAGGCAGGGCTAGACAAGGCGAGCACGACACAAAGCAAGCCTGCGGCGCCCTCCAAGCCGGCAAAGCCGACGTTATCAGAAGCGGAGGAAACGGCGCTGCTTCATACATCTCAGCTACAAGCCTTTGTGCGGCGGTCCAAACTGCCCGCACTTCTATCGTACCTCACCAAAAACAACCTTGGCCCGGACTTTGAGTTCTACCCTCCGGAGCAAAACTACCATACTCCACGCCTTTTACACTACGCTGCTGCTCAGAATACTGCGCCTTTGGTGCTTGGCATCCTTACGCGGGCCGGGGCGAACCCGTTGCTTAAGAACGCGGAGGGGAAGACGCCCTTTGAGCTTGCTGGAGATCGCTCTACGCGAGATGCCTTCAGAGTGGCACGCTCGGAACTGGGAGAGGAAAAATGGGATTGGGATGCGGCCAAGGTTCCTCCGGCCATGACCAAGGATGAGGCAGACCGCCGTGACGATCGGGAAAAGCAAGAAGCAGACAAGAAGGAGTCCGACCGGAGAAAAGCGGAAGAAGAGAGGCTTCGTGCTGAAGGGTCAAGGCTCCCTGAGCAGAAGACGAAAAAGGGGAACAGTATAGCGTCCATAATTGCGAAGACGCCCCAAGAGCGCAGGGAGGAGGAAGCCAGGGGCCTGACACCCGAGATGAAGTTGAAACTGGAACGAGAGAGACGAGCGCGAGCGGCAGAAGAGAGGATCAGGAGATTACAAAGCGGTAGCTGAATAGATTCTTCATGGCGGGTAGTCAAGACACGTAGTAGATGTATGAAGCTCAGGCTGTCATACCAATCTACCTTAGAAATCACCTTCTAGGTTGCAAGCCGATCACTCATGTTTCCCATGGCGAACTCTCCACCAGATGAACAATAAGGCAGTTGTATCTCTTCAAGCCTTTGCTGCTGTACCATACCAAGTCGAATGCCGAGCACGCATCCTCGGCTGGCCTACAACTGAGGAGGCACTCCCAGGAAACGTATGATAGTCCACGACCTAGCCTGAGTTGTATCAAAGAGATGTCATAGAGGCCATCATGCGTTTCTTGGCTGAGCATCAACACTATCAACATCATGTGCAGCTCCTCGGTTCGAGGAGAACGGGGCTAAAGATGCTCAGGACGCTCTTTCTCGAATCCAAAACCATCCCTGAGATCATGGAAATCTCATCCCGCACGTAGATGCATCACGCATCTTCGCTTACGGCATCTCGCTAAACGAGCGGCAGTCACGACGGGGTAGGAGGTCTGATGCCGAAGAGTGGCAGCTGCAAGAGCGCCTGAGGCACTGTCGAGGGTTTCCCCTCCCACAATTTCTAATTTTCCAGAAACAACATCTTCTCCCACGAACTTTTTTTTCTTTCATGATACTCACCTTTCCTCTCATTTCGTCCTCCTAGTCAAACCACTCACTGGTCTCGACAAGTGTCGAGAGAGGGGGATCCTTCGTCCACCAGCCCCCTGCTTCTGGCGTCGCTTCCCATCAGCATTACAACCCTCGACATCTTTCATTATCTTCTCCCACTATTCGTTTTCACTCAACACTGCACTCTGCACACACATTCTAGGCTTCAACTCGTCCCCCCCCCCCTTATGANTCCGCACACCTCCGTTTCCCTGTCCGCTGCACCGACTCCGCTCTTGAATGCTCGCTTTCAAGCTCACCCCCTGAGTGCAGCTATTATTCATCAGATGAAGATGCATCCTGAATTATGCCTCGCTTTACTGGCGTCTCTTTCACTGATCAAGCGTTGCCCCAACCCTCTCATCCTTCTCTCCCAACGCATATATCTGCTCGATTGCGTCCTCATGCCCATTTCTTCCTCTCCATATGCACCGCCAAGCTCTTGAGATCAAGTTGCAAGGCAGTACCACATCCCACCGCCTGTCCTATAAATTTTGCGTTGAAAGCCGAAAGTCCTTGACTGGCGAAGCTGCACTCCCCCTTTTCTTCACTGGGCGGAACCATACACGTCCTGTTGCTACCTTCATGCTTCTGCACTGTCAATGCTCATGCTTCATCTGTTTATCTTGTTATCACATGATCACCATCACTACCCATCATCAACCCCTTCTAGCCCTACGCCCGTTGGTAGCCAGTTGAGCATTGGTTAACACATTTTGGTCGTTTACCTAGCCCTGACGACGCAGAAGAACTGTGGCGAACCAAAGCGAACCGAACCGAACCGATCGACCGACCGGCCGAGTGTATACACAAGAAAAACCTATAACATATATATACTGGGGGGCTTTTGGACTGGGTTGGAAATGGGGCATTGGAGAGGGGGATCGAATCGAGTCACGACACGCCACACTTCTTCTTCCTTCGCAAGCGAGCCAAGAGTCGCCGGAGAATAGCCTGTGTCGAAAAGCCGTCGACCCGTGCGATGATGAACCGAAAATTGAACGAGTAGTTCGACGATCGGAGCCCGAACAAAGGAACGAACAGGACAGCAGTCATCGGAAACACGTTTGGAATCGCGAAAAAAACACCTCGTCGGACAACACAACTGAACCACGGTTCGACGATCGATACGCATACGGCCGAGTCTACAAAACACAATACAATATACATATACATATACATGCTGGATGATGGGGGGCTTGGGGGGAATGGTTGGACGATATGGCGTTTTCCTCGATGCGAGGTGGGTTGTCAACGATGATATTGCTTTTCCGACGAGCAGTCTGGGACGATCCAGTGAACAAACGAATTGAGCAAACGAGCGGGCGCGACGATCGAGTGCATAAGGACGAATGATTACAATCTCAAAAGAAACACACACGCATACATATATATATGGGTTGATGGGTAGCGTCGTGGGGTTTATGGGGCATAGGAGGGGGGATGGTTGATGAACACCCCTGCTTCCTAAAATCCGCCGAGCAATTTCAAGGCATCGACATCACAGGAGTGGGTCGATCGATCGATTCGAACAAGCGGACGATCAGTTGAGCGCTGGGAAATAAATACTGCTGGCTGTCGATCGAGAGACTTTGGGCGTTTGTTGCAATTGTACGAAGCAGACACGGAGAAGATCATCACTCAACTATCGACCAACGGCTTGAGATTTCAGACAAGAGGGACGAAGGGATCACAATAGTATAGCAAAGAGTAGGGAGAATCCTCTGAGCGGCCAGGGTGCAGTCAACCATTGCGACAGCCGCATCAAAAGAAGTATTTCTTCTTCACCGAGCCACGCCGACAAAGCTGCTGGTATGCCACATTCCCGGATCCTGACTCTATTGTTCTGAGGAGACCGGGTTCGCTCTAACAAAGACGCAGTCAACATTGCGCCCAAAGCCACATTCACGCAAACATCGACTGATAGTCATTGGAGACCAATTCCAAGCCTGCTTGTTTCTCGGCTATGCAACACACAACACGTCTCGTCACATCCCACAGCTGCCTTTCTGGCCAACAGTGGGCTCGCGACCAAAAGTATCTATTGTTTCTCCGTTACACAATGCTAGGCGAGGCTTATTATACTCTTTCTCCAACTATCTGCGCGTAGAAGCTACATCCGCCTTGGACGCCAGAGGTTACTCACTGCATCGTTCCCGCCCAGCTTGCTTTTTCAGGCTATGTTTGGGTTGAGCAGCAGACCATGCTGCCGACCAGTGAGTAGGCGTCGTGTCTTGGTTCAGAGGGATCACTGCTGACCTCCCGTATAGCTTTCCTGCAATTCTCGACTACGGGCGTGAAAGGCTCCGAGCCCCGGCATCTTTCCTGACTGCCACTCAATGACGGTGGGCGCATCGCTACGAATCTGATCACAGCATACAACCACCTTGCTTGGCCACAATGGCTCATTGGCCGTGACCCCGCCGATGCGTTCTTTACTGGACACCCACGAGGTGGTGTTCCTCTTGCTGGTCCCAATTCATCGAGTTTGTGGGACATCTGCGCGAAAGTTCACTCTCACACTCCTCCTTCTTTCCAAACCCAAGATGGAAGGCCAACTTCAAACGTTTCGCATGACAGCCAACCCGAGTTGCTGTACTATCCTGGTTGAGCTGTTCACCTGACACTGATTCGGGCCCTTACGCCATCGGCCCGATGGGCGAGGAGAAATATCACCTTGGCAGCAGATGAATGGGTGCTGTCTTTGCTTGAAAGACCGACTATCCATCGAGTAAAGGATGGTGATGACCATGAAGCAAAGACCATCAGTTTGGCAAGGGTACAAACTTGAGCCTGGGCTCGAACCCTCGCATTCTAATCAAGCTTATTCGATCTCGGCTTTGATACAACCTCAGGACGACGCATAAACCCTACGCATGCCGCAACTGGCCCCCCGTCCGAGAAATGACCGTGTGCTCTGCATCATCATGGGATCGACCGGACCTTCCTGAAATGCACCCCGCAGAGCTAGAGCAGGTTTCGATTACGACTTCTTTCCCGTAAAAGGTATGTGGTATTTTGCACTTGTAGCGGCATTGAAACATATATCCGTCGCCACAATTGGGCGGGTCAAGATCGGCGAGGGATTGTATCGCATAGGATTACAGGACGGCTGACTGGAACTATAAGTAGCAGCAGTTCTTACGGCTACAATGACGGGAGATATGTTCTTCAAGACAACGTATCACGAGAAGAGGAAAAGAACTGCAGAGCACGTACAATCTTGACGCTGATCCGCCCCTTCGTCAAAGAAGCGAGATCTCAGACAACAATGTCGGCAAGGCTAGCTAATTCGTTGGCCGCCCTTGTGGTGATTTTGTGCAATGCTGTGGGCTTCGTCGTTGCACAAGGCTCCAGGCCGGTGTTTGCTCATTTCATGGTATGGTATCCCTTCATGGCAATAGCCACAGAAACCCAGCTAACATCAAAGTCCTCAGGTAGGCATCGTTGAAAAATTTACCATTCAGGATTGGATCGACGAGATCCAACAAGCGCAAGCTGTTGGCATTGATGGCTTTGCCCTAAACTGTGCTCCCCCTTGGGTCGATAGCTACACGCCGAAGCAGCTCGACAATGCGTATACAGCCGCCCAGCAGCTCAACTTCAAGATGTTTATCTCCTTCGACTTTGCCTACTGGTCCAACGGCGACACAGGTAACATCACGAGCCTTGTGGGCAAATACGCTGCCCACCCGGCCCAGGCCATGTTCAACGGAGGCGCTCTGGTTAGCACCTTTGTTGGCGATTCCTTCAACTGGAATGCCGTAAAAAGCGCCCTGGGCAGCCAGAAATTGACAGTGATTCCGAATATGCAGGATCCTGCGTCGCTCGGAAGCGTCAGCAGCCAGCTTGGCATCGACGGGGCCTTTTCGTGGTATGCTTGGCCTACAGACGGCGGGAACAGCGTCATCAAGGGGCCCATGACGACCGTGTGGGATTTGAGATACATCCAGGGCCTCGGCGGTCGACCCTACATGGCACGTAAGTCTTTTCGAATGATGCCGTGGTGCTGCGTCGAGCTTGAGCTTGAGGTATGATATTGACCGAGATAGCTGTTTCTCCCTGGTTCTCGACCCATTTCAATACCAAGAACTGGGTCTTTATATGTGAGGAGCAGCCGGTCCGTCGATGGCAGCAGATACTTGACATGAAGCCCGCCCTGGTTGAAATCATTACCTGGAACGGTGAGTGTACTCAGCCTTTCAGCCTCAGTTTCGTTAAACCGTGAACAAGAGAGAAATGTCTTCTCTGGACAGGCTAACCAACAAATACATGTGCTTGATACTCATAGACTTCGGTGAAAGCCACTATATCTCGTAAGCGAACCAGCCCCCCTTGCCTCGCCTCTCTTTCGTCCCCGTCCTGATTCCAGCTCGCGAAATGGCAAAAGCATTGCTAATGTTTCACGTCTGTATAGTGGCTCAGAGCCCAACCACAGCGACGACGGGTCCTCCCAATGGGCCAATGGCTTCCCCCACGACGGCTGGCGAGACATTTACAAGCCGTATATCGCTGCCTACAAGGCCGGCGCGTCGTCCCCTACCGTCCAGGCAGATGAACTCGTCTACTGGTACCGCCCGACTCCACATGGTGCCCAATGCAGCAGCGATCCGTTAGGTATCCCTCGAGGAGCCGAGCTGATGGACGACCTGGTCTTCGTCAGCACCTTGCTCACGCAGCCTGCGCAACTGACCGTGACCAGTGGAAACGTGGCACCTGTCACTGTCAATGCTGATGCCGGCATTCATGTCTTCAACTTCACAATGGGCGTTGGCAAGCAGTCCTTCTCGCTCTCCCGCGGCGGCAGGCAAATTCTGGGTGGCCAGAGCGCAAAGGACATCAGCAGCTCGTGCCAGACCTATAACTTCAATGCATACGTGGGCAAGTTTTAGACCAAGCGGACGCATCTGATAGCAGAGATGACCTCCAACAGCGACAGACCGGCGCTCATCACTCAGTCTTGTCTTCATCAGCTCTATTAAATCATTGAAAAACCGCACCCAGCGCTGAGTTCAAGCCATGCTCGGTGGCCATCAACTAGTGTGACAAGAAAAGCGCCGTTGCTCGCTCGCGGATATCCATGATGCCACGAAGCAACGCGGGCGGCGTGTGCTAGTCAAGCCAGGCCGCGGCTGAGCCCAGGAATGAGGGATCCCGCGTCGTGCGGTGGAAGAGGCCAACACGTCGTTTCTTGTTCCGGCTCGAGTGGCTGGCTGTTGGGCGTCTTAACCTCCTCAGACGGGGCGGAAGTGACTTCTGATGGAAAGACCGTCGTTTCGTATTCCACGCGATACGTGGCTGCTGTTCGCTGTCTAACAAGGCATTCGTCGCCTCGTTTTCGCCCTCTTCTCCGTCACCCGTATTTTGCACGGTGCTGCGGCTGATACATGTCATATCTCACCAATTCCAACTGTGAGATAGTCCTGGGACAGACACTTAAAGAGGTCCCTTGCAGGGGAGCCAATAAGCACATCATCTGAGGGTCTCGAGCGGAGGTGGCTCCGTCTTGGCCCGTTAGCCCGTCAAATATGTCCATGGTCACCATCAGGGTAAAAGGCTGAGAGGGCAGAGAGGCAAAAGGACAGGGACAAGACGCCGGATTCCTCTCGCTTGCCTGTTCTGGGGCAGTTGCAACGGAGAATGTGGTGTTGCTGTGCCTGTGTTTTTTTCTCTCCTTTCTTTTTGCTTCTGCCCTGTCCCGATTCCCCGTCTCCGGCGATCCATATGAAGAAGCATACTTCGATCCCCCCTCCACTTTCTTCCTTCTACAAACATGCCCTTTGATACAGCGGACGCTTATGTCCCGATCCTCTGACACCGTCCCTACGCTCGCCCGCCCATGCCCGAGACGATGCAAGATAGGCCCTCGCCTCCGAGCAAAAAGCACCGTCGCCTGGCTTCAGAACGTGCAGATTCCGCCGACCGTGAGCCATCTTTGGCCGAGGACAGCATCACGCCAGCGCTGACATCCGCGCGTACACCGACGCCCACCGCTTCATCGTCTGAATCGACCGGGTCGTCGTCTGAATCTACCGCGCTCATTCAGGACAACACTGCAAAGGGGGCCGGAAGAAGACGGCCTGTGAGAAAGGCTGTCAACGTTGCCTGCGAGTCTTGCCGGAAGCGCAAAATAAAGGTATGGCCAGCTCGAACCCCACCCCTAGCGAAATCTGCTCGGACTCGAAGCTCATACACGCCAAAACTGCTCAAAATAAAAGTGCAATGGGAACCGGCCGAAATGCTCAGCATGCGAAAGTCGCCAGATCGAGTGCCAATATGCCTCGGCCTATCGTGAGGAGACAATCTCGGCCGCGCTCAAGCGCAAGTACCAGGAGGAGAACAGGAAATCAAGTTCGTACGAGGAGTTCTTCACCGCTCTTCAGAACTGCTCGGAGAATGATGCCATGACCATGTTCAGCTTGGTACGTCAAGGCGTTGATCCCGGGGCTCTCCTGAGGCGGATGAAGGAATGCGACCTTTTGCTGCAGCTTTCTGTCGTCCCCGAGACTCGAAGACGCTACCAGTTCCCCTTTCTCGCCGCCATGCCACCCCATCTCCAAACTCCGGACAACCCGTATCTCAACTCGGTACTGTATGAGACGGCATTCCACGGAGTTGGCCACCAGGGCAACCATGGGTCCGAATTGCATCCACGCGGAATAGCCAGCCGATATCAGAACATTTACCTTCAGCCGTATCACGCCGCCGAACTCCTGGATCCTCTGATTGACCACGTCAAGCCGTCCAGGTGGACCATGGTCACCACTGACGACCACTTGATGCGGACGCTCCTGCGAGCTTACATCCTCCACGAATACCCAAGCTTTCCCATATTCCACAAGGACATCTTCTTCCAGGCCATGATTGACGAGGACACGCAGTATTGCTCGCCAATGCTCGTCAATGCCTTGTTGGCGGAAGCATGTGTAAGTTACAGCATTCGTGGATGGATCCGACCACGCCCACCTCGCGATCCGTGGTCCCAGGTCGGTTTCGACGAGTGATGAATGGACGGATGAGCTGACCGAGTTGCCTACTAGCACTCCTTCATTGGCATACCCAATCGGCACCAGTTCTGGGTCCCTCAGAGCCTCAGATACCGTTTCCTAGCCGAGGCAAAGCGCCTGTGGGAGCTTGACTGCAAAAGGGTGGACTTGGTTACCGTGCAGGCGGCCACGCTCCTAAACCTCATCTATAGCCACAACGGCATGGACAAGGTTGGCCAACCGTATCTAATGCATGCACTCCAGGTCGCCCAACAGCTGGAGCTATTCGGAGACCATGCCCACGTAAAGAGCCAGAGGATGACACACGCTCGCGTCTTTACTGCCTGGGCTCTCTTCAACTGGCAATGGTGTGTACCTTCCCCCCCTGCTTTTGCGTCACCGTACAGTCCTCCACTCTGCCCATATTGTCTCTTCTCCCCGTCCGCTGACATGTCGACCCGGCGCCTGGCAGCATACAATCGTACTATTACTACCGGGCTCCTCTGATCCCTGATGCGCCAGCCACGCCGCTGCCCGACCCAGATGGGCATCCGTTTTGGTATGGGGACTTCAAGCTTAGATACCCGCTGAATCCGACGCTGGTTCCGGCGCATTATGGACATTACTTCAAGGCAGTTTCGGGTCTGCGTTCAATCATTCACGACATGGCTGCCATCAGCTACAGCCAGAAGGAAGAGCACACAGTATCGCCCCGGCAAATCTGGTCTATCTTTTCGAGGCTAGAGAAATGGTATCTGGGGCTGCCCGCAGTTCTCTCTCCCCGAAACATCGTCTTCCCATGGCAGCTCAAGGTGCAGTACGTTTTTCTCTGCTCCCCAAGGATTTGCGATGATATCCCTTTCAATGTCCTATCTCGCCGTGTCGCTTGTATGAACGAACGCTGACGAGACTGGTTCTGCAACAGCATGGAGCTTTACCTGGCCACGATCCTGTTTTCTACAAAGCAGGCGGGTATTTCGGAGGCTTCGACGCTCATGAAAGAAACGGCCCAGAAAACGGCCGCCCATGCAGCTGCTCGCCTCGAGACCGTTGCGCGCCTCTACTATATCCGGCACAGCTTTGAGTACTGCGACCCCTTCTTGACGATTCATCTCTCCTTCATAGCGGGCGGGGCTATGGACAGCCTCAAATTGACTCCGGCTGCCGACGTAGAGACGATCAAATCCCTAAAGTCCACAATCATCCTAAGCCTCAAGGGGCTATACGACCAAGGCCAACACATTCACCTGACCTCGGTCATCTATCGACTGCTGCGGGATCGGCTCAGCCCAGAAGATCTGGCCCTTCTCCAGAACTATGTCGTCTGGGATCCCCTCGCCCCTGAAGAGCCGCTCTTGGTGCAGTATGCCCAGTCCCATTATCCTCTGACCATGGGGAGCAAACATCAAGACCCGACTTCCACGCGGCTTGAGAACCTTGTCAAACAATATGGGCAGCTATCTACCAAGGACAGACAATGATTTCGATCGAGAACACTGCGTAGAATCTGAACAGACTCGGCTCGGTATAACGATGCAAGAAAGAGGACAACTCCTCTCCCCTCGAACCCGCGCGCGAGTCACGAGTTGGTCAGGTTTCTGAGCAATTGCCATGCATCTGTGCGACTGAGAGGAACGTCGAGATTTGAGCACGCGGAGCATTGCCGTCACGGAACGCATCCTTTGTTGCTTCGGGGACTCGAGTAGACGAACGTGAAGCACCAGCCCGTGTGATCATGGTGCTGTTATTAGCCAATCAACGGAAGGGAGCTTGTTGCGGATCCCGGCTCTTGGCCAGACAACGAGACTTATGGTCCAAATTACACGCAGACACACCGCTCTGGTTATCCCTCGGGATTCCGCGTCCGGAGGGATGCTTCACGCCTGACAATGGTGTGAGAATTTCGATATCCACTGGCTGCATGTGGCTGTACCTCGTATGCCGCATCCGATGAAGAACAGCGAGCTGCAAAGGATACTCAACGCTGCGATGCGGCGCGAATTGGTAATTGAACGAAGGGTCCAAGGCTCGAAGGGTCGCAGCCTTTGTTGAAGAGAGCACCGACAATTCCCATAGAGCGTTGAGGATCCTGGTCGTAGACACTGGATTTTTTAGGGTAGGTCTGCAAACCTAAGCGTAAGTGGTATGCATCACCGACAACTTCACGCTGAGATTTGCTCTGCGATTTTCAGCCCTCCCCCCCCTTCTGTCTCTCTGCCTTACCCCTTTTCTCTCTTTTCAAGCTCGTCTTATTCTGTCGGTATAGTTTTTTTTTTTTTTTTTCATATTGTTTCCCACCTTCCTTTTGCATTGTCACTTGGCGTTAAGCACATTGCGACCGGCGGTAATCTCTTTCTTCACGGGACAATGGTGCTCGAACATGAGAAGCGTGTACGGAGAGCATACCGCTTGTTGAAGGACCCGGCCGGCCACGACCTCACGCCGCCGTGCGCACATACCTGAGCTGCTTGGGAGCTCATCCATACCTTAATCAATGTCTGTAGCAGGCAGTACATGTAGCAGAATCATCAGCGGGCCTTGTAGGTTCTTGCAGACCCTGGCAACGATTCGGATCGGGCTCTGGACTGGCTGCGCCGGCAGAACGATGTTTCGAGGCGATCTGAGGGATGCCGACGCCACGCGAGCCTGGATGCAAGTGAAGCTGCGCTCCATGATAATGCTTGTTCTCCGTATGTCACACGAGTACGTCGGTACTTTGTACAGGCTCCAAATAGGTAGGGAAACAGGTGCGGAGTATCACTCGCAAGGCCTGACGAAAGGCGTATTTCGCACAAGTGAGGCACTTCGGTTGTTGTTGTAGTTCGTTGTTGCAAGCGGACGAGTGCTGTACTCGGTAGCTCAACTCGCATGCAGGGCAACCAGGCAGGCCTGTGGTGGACAAGCTTGCCAGCCAAACCAGAGTAGCAGTGCATGAACGCGGTCGAGCTTCGCCACCTCCGTTGGATCGGATGGCCGCTTCAGGTCATCCTCGTGGTGAAACAACAGGGTCGTCTGCGGGATCAGCCTGCTTGTCGGGCGGCAACCTGCACATTTACCCGACACCGAACGCCCGTGTGGCGTCCAGCAGTGGATGCATATCTGTACAGTACTCGTATACGGGGAGCGGTAAATTACACCTTTCGATTCGACCTTTACCTGAGCGCAAGAACTTGTTAGCTCTGCCTGTGGGCCCTGTGTACAAGGAGGTATGAGAGTAGTTGCAACCAGCAGCTGTTTCATTCGCCAGATGTCATCAAACTTGAACAGAGGATCTTATGGTGGACGAGTATGGGCCGGCAATGGGCATTGGCCTTGTCATGAGGATAGACGAGAGGCCCGAATTTGATGGGATGAGCCTTGGCTTAACATTCGTCTATGTGCGGAAGATTGCCGTTGTCTTGCTGGTACAGTATGCGCCAAAAGTACGGACTCCTGACATCATTCCCAACTAGGTATCTCGTACAGAGAACCGACCGGTGAAGGCAGATGCAGTGTCAGGTGGATGGCTTGTGCGCAGGGAAGAAGCTTGAAAACGAGAAAGGCGGACGGAAGATTTCTCAACATGGCATCCTGGCCCAGATTGGTTCGTGTAGATGGTCGTACCGGGAGCACAATGAAGCCGGTAGTAGTAAGGTAGGTAGAGTGAGTGGGCGTTATAGCCCGTAGCGTACGGAGCACCCATCCCGAACCCCTTCCCCGCCGTCAATAGCCAGATGATAGTGAGTTGCCCGATCCTCAAACGGCTTAGTAGGGAGAAAGGTCAAAGCAGCTGAGAGAGATAGATGTGTCGCACCCTTCATGGCAACCAGGATGCCATGATGTTCAAAGGCCGAGAAGAAAATGTGTACTTTGATAAGAAGCCGGTGGCAGTTCGTACTCGCAGGCATTCATACGACACTTTGCACTCGCTTCCGCCATGGGCGGGCCTCGGTGGTGGATTCGCAAGCGACGATCTCGGAGACAGCCGACAGTCGATCCGGGCCATGATTCCATAGCGTTGCTCAAGATGTGGAAAGTCGACAACCATGTTTTGGAGAGCGTCTTCGCAACAACTGGCTGAAGCAAAGGCCAGAGCTCATGTAGTAAGTTGAAAGCCCAGCTAGATGGCCGTCATCGTCTAATGTGCCTCCTGAGAAGAGCGCGGGGATGTGGCTGAAAGCCACCTCGGCGGTGTTGGTTCGATCAACTCCGTACTCCGTGGCGAACGTGTGCTGTGTTCGACGGTGACCCCTTTCGATAAAGGCACGTGTACATACTTCGCAGGAGCGATTTCACAGCGAGTTCGTTGAGCGATGACTATTGTGAGAGCGCCATCCGACGGAACGGGGAGACATTCTTGGCATTGCCGATGCCGAGCAGACGGAGATTATGGCGCAATGACATGATGTTGGACAAACGCCTGCTCTGCATCTCGTATCACATACTCTTTGACGACAGTTGCCAAGCGCCAGGTTCCTGCAAATCCGTAGTCCGGAGTCCGCAGCTCTAGGCACGACAGGGGCACTGGCCGACCAAATATCCGGGCCTGATTAGATCGACGACTATCGTCCGGAAGCTCAAAATGACTCGAGCATCTCCGAACGTGGCCAAGCAGTGATACTCGTTGGCTGAGCTGCACAGGCTGCAGATATGGAAACACATCTTCACATTAGCTGCAACTCGGCAGGATCCTCTAGGCAAAAGAGAAGATTGTCCCACCCGCCCGGTGATTAGGGAGGCAAACAGCGGGATGGCTAGGCTGCTACTCCCTTGGAATTTCCCTTTTTTGGAGGGGCAAGGTGATTGCTGGGTATGGTGGTGTTGACATGTCAAGCCAAGCCACGCATGATGTGCTCTCATCTGTCAACTCGTGTTAATACGAAGCGCGGAAATGGTACGCATGGATAGAGCAAGCTCTCCAGCCAAGCAGGCCCTGAAGAAAATGTGGTACTGGGATTGGACGTGACAGGATGAGTAAGTATAGAGTGGTGACACTTACGAGCCGATGGGGTGAGAGGCTCGGTGCCGAATGCTCCATGCTGAACTCGAGTGCCTCTTGGTAAAGACGTTGGCCATACGGAGCAGCATTCCCCGCCATTGCCGGTGCTGTTGTTGTACGGGCTGGTACAAAGTTCTTGGGCGCCGTTACCCGAGGTGCTGGGCATGGGTGCAATCACCAGCGTGCTAGGCGCCGTAAATTGTTCGCAGACAACATGCGAGCAGTGTGGGAAACGGGGCTGTCAAAGGTCGGTTTTGCGTCGCTTGGAGATGTTCGTCCGCCAAGGGGTGGGCAGGGATTGCTTCGCTTCTCTGGTCTGATTGAGCCGGTGGCAGGGATCAATGGCGGAGGCAGTGTTGATGGGGACAAGAACCGGAAAACCTGCCATCAATCAACTACTACAGTAACAGAGGCCTAGGCGGAAAGAAGATATGCTGCCCGGACGCGGTCGGCACTGACGAGGCATGGGCGAGGCATGGCGAGACATGGATTGGCTGGCATGGTGATAGGCGACCGGCTTCTTCTGGTCGAAATGGGGACGAGGCGAGACGACTGGACGGGGACGAGGACAGTGTCTAGGTTCGGAATAGCGGTCGGCGGGACAGGGTAGCGTCGACGTGCAGCTCGTCCATCTAGCACTCGCATCAGCCAGTCATGGCCGAGGGTGTTGGAGCGAGAGGCTCCATGTGCAGAACCCGTACCTGAGCTAGTACCGCCTTAGCTTGCGGGTTGCTGCACGAGGCGCCCCCGAATATTGAATGCAAACGTGAGCAGGCCGGGTGACAAAGCAGATATCGCGTGGAGCACAAGTAGGTGTACGATTCCAGCTGGAGATGGTCTGTCGGCGTCTGTGCGGCGGATGTCGCCTGGTGCAGATCGGTCTGTGTCCAAGGTCCAAGGTCAAGGCGCGGGATGACAGGCAGCCAGAGCAGAAGAGACAGAGACCGGTTTGGTTTGCCTGTCTGCGAGAAGAGCGGAAGCGCAGGGGTTTCCTGGAGAGACAGGGATGCCATGGGCAAGGGTGTGTGACAAGGAGGAAAAAAGACAAAGGAAGAGGGAAAAAGGGAAGTGGGAACAAACAGGGGCCTCAGGCGGTAACGTGATATCGATCGAGGATCAAGTGGAAAGCAAGGCGCCGGCGAACCTGAAGCAGGAGACACCCGCAAGCATCTCCCAAACTTGGAAGTTGCGAACCTTGGAGGTACCGCGTACCGGCAGGAGCTTTAGCCTGGTTTGGCATTAGGCTCGCGGGTTAAACTTGTCTGCAAGCTTAGGCGCTAAAAGGCCAATCAAAGGCGGTTTGCGAGCTGCAGGTGAGGCTTGCGAGAAGCGTGCGCGCATGAATATTGGCCATTTCGACGAGATTGGCTGCAAGGCTTTTCCACTACCGAGTGAGTTGCTAATGAAAAGGAGAGAGAGAGAGAGGCAATATCAGTCCCTACTGATAACCTATTGCATTGCTGCGATGCAAGGCAAGGCAAGGCAAGGCAAGGCAAGATTAGTATCATGACAGCTTAGGTACGTGTAGTGTAAGATGGTATCGAACTATACGCCACAGACAGTCATCATCTCATCGCCACCCGTATTACCTATCAAAGCACGGCAAAAACCAAACAACTTGTCAAACGTGCAAAGCGGCGCCGAAACCCTCCCAAACGGCACACCGGGCCATGGTCTGATTCGACAAAACAGCCACCTGTAACGGCCCCGACCTGAAGCGTCTGGCCGCCCTTTTGCCTCTCCGTCTCGTCCAGTTGTTCTAGGGGCCCAGTCCGTGAACTTGCCTCCGCGACCAGTCGATAGCGCCGTGTGCCTGCCAAGAACGCCGTAGCGCGGCCCCTGGAACATGGAGCCGTTTCGGCAGCAAGCCATCCAGGCGCCCCTGGGGGGAGCTCTTGGCACTTGATCACAGGCAGGGCGACAAGGACGGGATGTAGCCATTGGGTATCCGGGGGTGTTTTCACCAGGAGGAATCGCCACTGCTGCTGCTGGCGTGAGTGACGGCTCGTCTACCTGCGGCCCAAGTCTCGCCTCGCTGGGCTCGAGCCTAAAGCTCCAAGACCCTTTGCGGCTGCCAGCATCCACGCTCGACGTCCTCTCGCCAGACGTCCAAGTACTCACCAGCACAAAGCCAGCCGCTGGAGGGACCCCGTCTTGCATAGCTTCAGAGTCCCGTCTGTTATCGTCTGCCGCCCTGCTCCCGCTAACAGCTATCCTCCGGTACATAGACCCCCAAGCTTGCCTGCCGCGTACCGGTACCTTGCGGTTCGATAGTGCCTCAACCCTGTTCCCGGCGCTTCAATCATGGGTCGGGGTGTCGTCTCGATTCCGTCTTTCCCACAGGCCGTGGGGAGACGCTGCGAGGCAACAGGGGGTCGAGTCTTTGCGCCTGCTCAAGCGCCTGAGCAAGACAAAGGTGGAATCCAAGGGCGAGAGCAAGAGAAGCGTGAGTGCGAGCAACCTGAAGGTAGTACGACCTTGCTTGGTTGGGAGACGGAGTCAGGTAATACTACCAGCCCCATCTCCGGCCGGGAACCTCGTGCTGGCCTTGGGTATATAGATCTGCCTCTCTCTACTCCGTCCTCTTCCCTCTCTTGATTCCGGAGCATCAACCAGCCCTTTGTTTGCTTTCTTTCCTTCTTTCTTTTTCATCTCCTTCTTCTCTATCCCTAGGTAATCAATACCAGTCTCTCATTTCTGGATCAAAGTCATTCGTTTTCTTTGCATCCCTCACAACGACAACGACGACCCTACAAGCCAAAATCTTCCATATCGATATTCAATATTTCTTGATTCCTATTGTTTGAAAGCTCATACGCTCGCTCACTACCGTTTTAAACTTGCTTCAAAATGAAGTCTGTCACCTTTGCTCTCCTGGCTGCGGCCGGCGTTGAGCGGGTTGCTGCCACCGTAAGGCTTAGCCTCCCACTCTCATCCCCCTTCACCCTCCTCAGTTCCATCAGTTCCCTTTTGATAGGATACCCGCACATCTGCCTTGTACAACGCTCGGCTGGCTGACCTCTTCGTCCAGTACAACCTTGGCAACTCGTGGACCGGCGCCAAGCCCTACAGCTGCCCCAGCAACACTGACAACAACCACTGTACCGAGCAGCAGCACCATGGCTGGGACTGGAGTGACGTTCCCACTGGCCCTATCGGCCAGTACAGCGGCTGCGACTTCAAGGGCTGGAGCTGCGAGAATGACTTCAGCAAGCGTGATAACCTCCTGAGCGCTCGCACCTTTGGCCCTACCGGCCGCTCCATCTCTGGCCAGTGCACGGGTGACAAGACCACCACTCCTTGCATCTACGCCAGCGGCGACAAGGAGCACTTCTCCATCGACACCTTCTCCGTGAGCACCGAGTTTGACACTCGTCTCGAGTTCCACTACGACATGCCCGACGGCTCAACCTGCAAGCACTCTGCCGACTGCTCGTCCCACGGAACCACGGTCAAGAACAACCAGTGCGGTGGTGCCAAGTCGGTCTGCGTCGTCTACCCTGGCGGCGGCAACAACAACAACAAGCCCAGCTCTCCCAGCAAGCCCAGCAAGCCCAGCAAGTCCACTTGCGGTGCCAAAGTTCACCACATCGGCTGGAACTGTGACAACAACTCCCCCCCTCCCTCCGGTGGCAAGCCTGGCAACACCAAGCCCCCCTACACTCCCCCCGAGACCACCCAGCCCGGCAACTCTGTGCCCTCCAACACCTACACTGCCCCTGCTGAGACCTATACTGTTCCCGCGGGCGAGACCACTTACACGGCCGGTGCTACCACCTACTCCGTCCCCGCTGGCGAGACCACCTACACCGTTCCCGGCTCGACGTACACCGTCCCTGCTGGCGAGACCACTTACACTGTCCCCGCTGCCGAGACGACCTACACTGCTCCTCCTGTCACCTACACCGTCCCTGCTGGAGAGACTACCTACACCGTCGACACCACCACCTACACTGTTCCTGCTGGAGAGACGACCTACACTGTCCCCGGCACGACCTACACGGTTCCTGGTGAGGCCACGACCTACACTATCCCCGCTGGCGCCACGACCTACACTGCCCCTGCTGAGACTCGCACTGTCCCTGCTGGCGAGACCACTTACACTGTCGGTGCTACCACCTACACCCTCCCTGCTGGTGAGACCACCTACGCTGTTCCCGGCGAGACCTTGACCGTCCCCGCTGGCAGCGCCGAGACTACCACTGGACCTGCGGCTGCCGCCACCACCACCACTGCTCCTCCTGCTGGCGAGACGACCACCGACGTTGTCGTGAGCACCTCCATCATCCCTGGAGGCGAGACGACCACTGCCCCCGCTGCCGGTGAGACGACCACTGCCCCCGCTGCCGGTGAGACGACCGTCCCTCCTGCTGGCGAGACGACCGTCCCTGCTGCCGGCGAGACCACTGCTGCTCCCTCCACCACCGGTGGCTCTGATGCTGCCACCACCGGCCCCGCCTCGGTCATCACCACCACCTACCAGACCACCTCCACCGTCTTCACCACCACGGTCCACACCATCACCAGCTGCGCTCCCGAGGTGACCAACTGCCCAGCCAGGCCCGACCAGCCCGTCCTGACCACCGTGACCGTCGCCGTCAGCACCACCGTCTGCCCCGTCACCGCCACCATCACCCCTGCGCCCCCGGCTCCCACCGCCACCGGTTCCACTCCCGCCGGCCCCGGATCTTCCGCGCCCGGTTCCGATGCGCCTCTTCCTTGCCCCGAGGTCCTGCCCCGATGCCTCAACACCTGGCTGACCCTGGTCCCCCACTGCGATGGCAACGCTGATGCTTCTTGCTACTGCCCCAGCAAGGACCTCGTCGAGAAGGTGTTTGAGTGTGTCTACTCCAACGGAGACAACGACGACGACGTTGCGGCCGCCATCACCTTCTTCCAGGGCATCTGCGCGGGCGACGCTGGCTCCAACCCTGCCATTGTCACTGGTGCCGAGACCATCACCTCCATCATCACCGTCACCAGCACGCCCGTTGTCGCCCCGACTGACTACACCACCATCGTCGTTGCCACCTCGGTCACCCAGCCCGTTGTCTCCGAGGGCACCACCATCCCCGGCAGCAGCACCATCTACTGGGTCTCGACGGCCGTCACCATCCCCCAGGTCTCCATTACTGCTGCGCCCGCTCCTCCCGCGCCCACCGGTGCTGCCCCGACGGCCCCGAGTGCCCCGAGCGCCCCTGCCGAGGCCTCTGCCCCCGCCCCGACTCTGGTCGCTCCTCCTGTTGGTCCCATCGGAACCGCCACCGGCACTGGAGTCCTCCCCGGCGGCACTGGCCTCCCCGTCATTGGCGCTGCTGGCCGCGTTGGCGCTGGCATGAGCCTCGGTCTCGCCATCATGGGCGCTGTCTTTGCCCTGTAAAGCGGCCCCTGAGCGAACGATGCCCTGGGGCCGCGCGCATGCTCCGTGCGCCATTGCCCGTTTCCTTTTGCTTCATTCTTGGGGAGGTTATTGCTTCTGCTCAGTGCCTCTGGGAGCGCGCGCAGAATTGTTTGTTTGCATGGATAGTGGGAGAAGGGAGGCATGTATGTGTACACGGACAAGACCTGATTAGCGGAAAACAGGACCCTCATACAGTAGGGCACATATCATTCTTACGATCCTTACGAGCACATGGGCAGGACAGCCGGGGAGGTAGCCTCTCTCTGTTTGATTCTTTGGCCCAGGGCTGAGTTGCCCCTGGCCAGAGAACCAGAATGGGAGAGGAGGATCTTTGGATCCATGGATCACGCGCAACGCAACGCAACGCGAGGCAATGCGCGAGGAGACATTTCTACTACCCGCTGGACTGGGCCGATGTGCCTGACTTAATATTAATATCGATATGAGATTCATCTGCCGTGTGGCTGCTGCCAAGGCTATGGATGTTTTGGACAACAAAAAGGTTGATTCTTTTCATTTATCTTGTTTATTGTTGCTCTCCTTGGATCATGTCTTATGCGAGTGAAGGAGTTTCTCTCATATGTAGACGTACTGGTGCTGTTTGCACCTGGTGTGGAAAATAGAATTGTTATTTGCCAGTTATTCCAACCTGCCGCTGTGTGAACGAAGTGGCACCGCTCATGAACTTGTGTCTTCGCATCCATTCTTTGACGGTGCCCTACCTCGAACAGAGCTCATCTGAGCGAACATGACAGCTTGCTATAATCGAGGTTATCCTATCTTCCGGCTAGCTGGCTGTCTGATTACCGCTGTACTCCGTAGCCTCTATGCAACCGCCACCTAAGACGCGCTCGTGATGCGAGATGAGAACAGCAGAAACAAAGACAAAGCGACAAGGCACACGAGCTAACATTTCAAAAAGGGACTAACAAAACAAGGATGGCAATAATCTCGCATCTTCATTGTCTATTCAGTGACTCCATCTCAAAGCTTCGCTCCCTTGGCCTGTCTGGCCTTCTTCTCCCTGTCTCTCAGCAGGCGCCTCAGAATCTTACCGCTGGGGCTCTTGGGGATGGCGTCGAGGAACTCGATGCCGCCAGCGAGCCACTTGTGCTTGGCCTTGTGATCTTGCACGTGCTTGTGGATGGCGGCCTCAATGTCCTTGTCGGCCTTGCCGGCGCAGTCGGCGGCGGACTTGGTGACAAAGGCTTTGGGCACCTCGCCGGCGTAGGAGTCGTGGACGGGGATGACGGCGCAGTCGGAGACGTACGGGTGGCTGAGGAGATGGGCCTCGAGTTCTGCGGGAGCGACTTGATGACCCTGTGAGATGCGTCTGGTAAGCACTGCATAACGATGTTGGTGAAGTAAAGCTTCGCTTCGCTCTGCTCAGCTCGTCTCATCTCCCTCCCATCTCAGCCGGCTTACCTTGGTCTTAATCAGCTCCTTGATGCGGTCCACCACAATGAGATGCTCGTGGCCCTGCGCCGACTTTCGTATGATGACCTCGTCGCCCGTCCGCAGCCACCGGCCGTCGTCGTGGTGGACAAAGGTTTCTGCATTGGCCTTTTCATTGTTGAGATATCCCAGCACCACGGCCGGAGACTGGATCAGCAGCTCGCCCGGAGTGTCGTACTTGGTCACCTCCTCGCCCTGCAGATCAATGAGTTTGGCCTTCTTGCCCGGCAGCAGAGACCCGGAGGAGCCAAAGAGCACGTCCAGCTCGTTGGTCGAGGAGACGGTGGGCGAGCATTCCGTCATGCCGTAGCCCTGCCCGATGCGCCACTTGGGATACATGCCCTTCAGCTCCTCGACAACCTCGGAGCCCAGCGGAGCCGCTCCGCTGTAGACGTAGCGTACGCTGTCGAGGTTGTACTTGGCAGCCTTGTCGCGGTTGCCAATGATTTGGATCAGCATGGGCGGGACGACGAACAGCTGCTCAATCTTGAAGCGCTGGACAGCGTCGAGGAGCTCGTGGAAGTTGTATCTCGGCAGCACAATGGTTTCATCGCCGCGGTACTGGCCGAGGGTGGACACAAGGACAAGCGCATATATGTGCGAGAAGGGCAGGACGCCCAGAGAGACCTGCGTCTCGATGCCGAGCGCCTTTCGGGGGACGCTGTCGAGGAGCAAGACCTGCAGGACGTTGGCGATGACATTTCGATGGGAGACCATGACGGCTTTCTGGCACAGCTCGTTAGCCATCGACACCGCCAACAGGCACCGTCTAATCCTAACATAGTAGACGACAGGGAAGGATATCGCTTGAGATATCTCCTCGGCAGTATCCAAAGATTTCAACCCAATGCCGCTCCTCACTTACCGGCAGGCCAGAAGTGCCGCTTGAGTAGCACAGGTAAGCCGTCTGCCTGGCTCCCTGTCCCTTGACCCATTTCAAAGGCTTCAGCGGCGGCAGAGCCTTGCCCTCGGCCACCAAGTCGTCAATCGTCACATAGGAAGGAGGGTTGTCGAATCCCGCGGCCCGCAGTATGAAGATGCGGTCCTGGGGAATGCCCACGGCGGCGGCTGCCTTGAGGGCATTGTCGAGGAGGGGAGCGCATGTGAAGATGGCCTTTGATCCCGACGTGCGGAGCTGGTGCTCGAGTTCCGGTATCGAATATGCGGCGCTGGCGGGCGTGACGATGCCGGAGAGGCGGTGGATGGCGTGCGTAAACGGGAGATAGTCGATCTGCGACACAGGAGAGAAGCCAGAGCCTCGTTAGATCGTTGCCATGGAGCAGAATCGGAGCGGGCTTCGGACAAGCCGTTGAAGGGGGGGTGGTTCTTCTTGGCTGGCTCTGGGTTCCGTACCGTGTTGACCGAGTATATCGCGACCACTCTCTCCCACTCCGACTCCTCTTGAGGGTTGAATCCTAGCCGCTTGCTGATTGCGCGAGCCATGTAATCGGTCCGCTCAGCTACCTGGGCGGCAGCGTATGTCGTACCGGTAATACCGCATGTGTAGGGGTTCCTAGCCCTGGCCAGCGGGTCACGGCCATACTGCTCATTTCGAATGAACTCTTCGACGGTGATGGAATCCGGTACTTCTATTCGTCTGTCAGTTTCGGGGGGACATGAACCGTGTACGCATCTTGGCAGGGCAGCTGGTGCACAAACCTGGCAGCGGGGGAAGATATGAGGGCGGCGTGAAGACCATGGCGAATCGGCCAACCAGACCTCCGGAAGCAAGACAAAGCGAGGGGAAGGAAGAACGAGCAATGGACTACAGAAGCACAAGAGGTAGAAATAAGCAGGAGGAGCCGAGGAGACGCATCGGCGCGGGCTAGGGCAGGAGATATAGTAGTTGCATTGTTTTATGTACCCCAAACAACCTAACCTTTCGGCAATGGCTGATCGCCTACCAAAGGCACACAGGGTTGAGGAGATGCGAGTGGAGATGCAGATTGACAAGAACCTCGGGAGACGGTATCGGCTAATGGGGGAGAGCCGCGATCTACCAGTTCGAGGTGCTACTATACTAGTACCTTGGAGAAGCAGCAGTTGGCCCCTGTCTGCCCCAGGACAAGACGAGACCCCCGGATTATCGCGCGTGTCAAGACGGCAGAGTCGTAGGGACAGGCCTGTCCTCCCAGGAAACGTCCTCGACCTGCCTACTGTAAGCGGTTGTTCATATGCAAATACTCGAGCTGTTTCTCAATGTTGTAAACAAAGCCAGACATTCTGAGATTGAAGTCGACTATTTATCCTTTGGAGAGAAAGAAAGCAGTTGAATGACGCGATTCCCAGGTCTCCACACGGGATTACTAGATGGAAGCTACGACAGCAACAGAGCCCCCCAACTCCATTCCTTCGCTGGCTGGAACCAGTTAACCAGACCGCTTTTCCCCGGCCTAATGATTCCCCAGACTGCTCGGTTGGCCCGACCCCGAGTGCCGGGAAGTCATGCTGGGGTAGCTAATTCCATCGGCTTGTTGTGAGCAGGAGGGACTACAAAGTTCCATCTGACTCGACAAGACAAAGCGCATGCAGCCATCTGAAACATTGACAGTTTAAACTATAAGACGAGCCACCTTGATGATCTCACGGCGAGCCGTTTCTACATGACGTACATTCAAGGTCTGGTTTGCGTCGGAAAGACTGGTATACGTCTTGCAAATAGATAAAGACAATGCTTTGTCCGTCTATTCAAATTCTCCTACCTCATATACAAGATGCCGGGACAAATCATCTATCGACTTGGAGATGCCCACAAATGGAAGCTGGTGGCTCATCCAACACGCCCGTATTTACAAAGAATTTCGAAACATGTAAACAAGAAGTATCCAAGGGTATTGACCTCCCTGGAGGGACTATACAATGTTGACAAGCATTGCCAGAGCGCCCAGCGCAACGAGCACCCAGGTAAAAGGGAGAGGCCGCGTACTGGCATCTTCGTCTCCTCCGCCATCCCCGTTGCCGCTGCCAGAGCCGCTGGGAGTGCCGGTGCTGGTAGGTTCGGCGGTGGCCTCGGCTGGTCGAATGGTCCGTGTCGTGACGACGCCGGTGCGGCAGTTGATGTCGAAGACTGGGCAGGACGTCACCGTAAACGTCGTCGTGAAGGCCGAGGTTGGGATCAAGTTGGAGGCCCCGGTGTTGGATGCCGTGATCTGCAGCGAGAGATGCGATTAGTCGTTGGCTCTCACGACGATATTTTCAAGACCTTGATGCTTACCGATGGGCTTCCTGAGCCGGTAGGAGACGCTTCGTTCTCGTTGCAGTTTCCCTGCACACTGGGGACGGCATCAGACCCCTTGCCGGCAACGACAATGTCACTGCTGCCACAGTCCGCGGCCTGGGCAATGTGAACCTGCCTGCTGTCCCAGTCAAAGACAAAGTATCCGGCCCTGAGAACCGTGTCTCCCAGAATCTGCTGGTCGGTGGTGATGACGATGCCAACGAAGCAATAGTCCGAGTCACTCGAGTCTTGGCTCGTCAGTATAAAGTCAGAAAAGGGAACGCGGACAACCTTGTTGCCGAAGCCGAAATCGACACTGCCGCCGGCGTTCCGCGTCGAGCACGGCACATAGAAGTAGCCCTCGCCGGCGTCTTGGGCGCCCAGAGCCTCGAGGATGGGCAAGACAGCAGCCTCGTGCATCCGGCTGAGCGTCGTGCCGGAGTCGAGCATCACGTTGGTGTCGGCAGCAGAGAGCCGGAAGCTCTGGGACCGGCCCTGGGTGAGGCCCAGCGTCGTGAGATTGACGGCTAGCCGAGTCTCGCCCTTGATGCCGCGCACAATGGGCCGTGCCTCGAGAGACCCGACGAACTTGCTGCGGTCGATGCCGCCGTAGATGATGGCACCCGTCTCCGAGTCCGAATGCCGGAGGTCGAGGGCAAAGACTCGGCTTGCAATGACGCCTTGCTCGGCCATGGTGTTGAGCAGCAGGCTGTACGGCTCGTCCCCTGGAAATCCGCCCCGGACGTCCGGTGCGAGGCCCATGATGCCCTGCGCCTGGCCGTCGCTGGACGTGACCACGCCAAACGTCTGGTTCTTGACCTGGATGCTGCCAAAGCTCAGCGTGTCGGCGTAGTACGTGATGTCGACCGACGTCTGCGTGGACTGGTCCGTGGGATCGCCATAGTTGATTTCCTCTCGCCCAAACGGGCCGACGGGCGGTGTTCTTGACCTCCTGGGGTTGTATTGGCCCAGGTCCTCGCACTGGTCGGCCTGCTGCTGGGAGGGTGCGGTCGAGCAGTCGGGGTTGACCCAGAGCTCGCTGGAGCCGGTATCGACGAGGACGGTTACATTCTGGGGAGGCGTTCCCATGCCGACTGTTGCCGACCCATTCGTTAGCAGGTATATTTTGTAGATTCTGGTAGGTTGAAGAGCGGACGACAGGGACTACCTTGGATGGCATAGAAAAAGTCCATGTTCTCCAGCGTTGCGTCAATGGCGCTTCTCTTGCCGACCTTGTGCGGCCTCGGGATGGTTCCCACGGGGATCGCCAGATATCCATCGCCAGATTCCGCCCGCGGGAAGACGGGAGTAGCGATGGCTTCCGCATAATCCGTCGCGAGCAGCAGCGCGAGAGCTGCCGAGAAAGACGTGGGCGGCCTCATGGTTGCGCTGAGAGCTCTGCCGACTCTCCTTCTTGCCCCTCTCTCTTCCTGGCTCTTCCTCCTCTATTCTCCTCTGTTTGCGAGCGTATCGATCTGGAACCGGGAGAAGACCAAGAACAGAGAAGAGAGTACGAAAAAGAAGTAGAAGAAGAGAAAGAAGAAGTAGGCTGAGTGCGTACGACAACGAAAGGAAAGCACGGCAAACAGCCAGAGCAACTCAGCGAGATCTCGGTACGATCTTCCTGCTAGCGGGGATGACGGCGACAAGGGTCGAAGTGACGGGACAAGAAGAGCAAAACGTCGTCAGCCCGCCCGGTTCCCTGGATATTTGTAAGGAGAGCCTTCACGTCCTCTTCATGATCTCATCTTCCTTTCATCTGGCCTCCTCCCCTAGCCCATTATCGGCCAAGCAACCCTCTTGCCCGGTGGCTGCGCTGCTCCATACGAGAGACGCCCACAGCCTTTCCGAGTGCGTCTGCCGACAAGCTTGGGGAGTTTGGCCGGAGCTGAAGTTGGGGCAACGCGGCGCAGCTCCTCTCGACACCCACTAGTGCTGGACTTTATTGCTCTGGTCCGCCTGGATTCGAGCCGCCAAGCTCATCTTTCCGCTTTGTGGCGCTCGGGTTATCAGCTACGCGACGCTATTTCAGGCGGATCGAGCGGGCGGCCAGAGGCTCGACAAGAACGGCTGCATAGTAATGTACGAAGTTGCTTCAGAGCAGTTCTTTACTACCTTGGGACAGCACACGTATAAAAGCGAGGCTTCAGTCAAACTTTGTCCCATTATGGAGAATATGGAGCAGCAGCCCAACCAATCAGCCAGCTGAGCATGAGAACATGCCGGATTCTGTGGGGAGTCTTCGGATCGCTGGGGAAAGGCCCTGAAAGCCTCCATCGTCATCGAACTTTGCGGATCGACTCCCGCCTCCAAAAATTTCAAAGGTCGATGGAGCAACTGGGGCCCTTTTTGCTGAGTTTGGTTGTAAACAAAAGACTCAAGCTGCTGTGAGATATTTATGCATTCATCTTGGGCACATGAGGCAATCTCAAACTTGGTAGGTACTGTTTCAGTGAGATAGCACATAGGTTGCTCACAGCAAGAGGATGAGTAGGTACAAAGAATGATGTGAAAGCCCATGCTCCATACCATGAAGCCGAACCACCAGCATCGGCCGCTACCTCATCCCATCTCAGCAATTGGCCATACGTGATTTACCGCCATCCTCGAAATCTTAAAGCTGTAGGGTTCTTGAAGCATTCTAAGAGACCGTATGAACAACTTCCCGTCTGCTGTACCTCGGTCTAAGACCTCGTCATCACAGTGGCGGTGGCTTGGCTGCGTCACAGAGGAGTTGGGCGACGTCCAAAATGCTCCTTGAGCGGCGAATGATTCTCGAGGATGCGCAAGCCGGTGCTTGGCAGCCAAGAAGCCCCTTTTAGAAAGGGGGCATCACTTGACTGTAGTACCTACATCTAAGTAGGTAAGCATCATGAGCAGGCATCTCAGCTGCTTGGCTTTTACCTGAGGACCAAGAACAAGTGAGAGAGGGACGTGCAAGAGAGACTCTTCCGGGATGAACGGTGGTGAACTTCAGATCTAACTTCGTTGCATACCTATTCTATGACCTGGAGTTTTAGAAGGCGTGGATTGAGAAAAGCCATAACCTCATCTTCTCACGGAGGCAAGATGTCATGCATCTTCACAGAAGTGGTGAGATCTTTCACCTTGATGCAAATCAGCTACCACCACGGCGTCACAAAGATGCATGATTCAAACGACAAATTGGCGAAAAAAAGAACGATGCTTGTACGGCCACAGGGAAGTATACCGGACAAAGCTTCTTTTATCCCCAATGATGATGATGATGCGTCTGAGAGTAAGAGGCGTGACGTACAGGGCGCACCTTCAGAGGTCTGTCAGTTGCGGGATATTCATCTCATTCTTGCTCTCTGCGCGACTCTCATCATCGCTCATAGTAAGCTCTTGAACCACTGCTTCATTTCAATCGCCGCTTCGCCAATTCGTTCCAGTATGCCTTCGGCCACGAAAAGGTCATGTGCCGCATTCGGGTTGCACTCAAGCGTCACTTGGACTCCCGTCTTCAAGGCCTCAAGGGTCTTCGCCAGAGCCTTTCCCTGGTCTGCCAGGACCTCTCTCCCACCGACGGTGATGCGAAGCCTCTTGACGGCGCTATCCAGCTTATTGAGCCAAGCTCCCTGACATTCCAGGGGCTCTGCCCAACCGCCACCTTCTTCCGAGACGATGTGCTCCTGATGTTCCCGAGCATCTACCGCTAAAGATCGCATGATGGCTATAGAGAGCATGTCGTTTCCATCGTGCTCCAAGAACGAGGGACTCGAGACCTCGCAGCTGAGCCACGGTGACACAAGGAAAGCGGCCAACAGAGGCTCGGTCAGTGAGATACGGCTGGCTTCGGCATGGGGCTCGATGATGTGATGAAGAAGCTGCATTGCCACGTTGCCGCCAGCGGAGTCGCCGCCTACAACAATGTCCCTGGGCTTGAAGCCTGCCTTGAGAAGCTCGCAGAGCGCGGATGCGGCCTGACGGAGCTGCACAGGAGCCTTTGCAGCCGGAGTAAGGGAATATTGTAGAAAGGCCACGGCCACCTCAGTATCCGATTCCACTCCAGAGAGGACAAATGCATTCCACGCGCATTCAAAATGCCCGGGCTGGCTCGGCATGACATATCCTCCACCATGGAGGTAGAGCACCACCTTTCGGGCTTTGTGACGATTGCCAACCCAGAGGATGCTCGAGTTCACCTCGGGGAGAGGCTGTATGTCACATTGGAGTCGCTCTCTCAGGGTCGAGTCCTTGACGAGCCTCTCCTTTCGTCTGAGCCATGCTCCGTATGCCTCCTCGGTAGATGGAAGCAAGGTCTGGATCTCGCGAGCCGTAAATGTGCCCAAGAGGACCCTGACTCCGGCGTTCAGTAGATAGAGCGGGATGTTCAAGTCGTTTCGGAGGGCGTATGAGAGGAACCGTGCACCGACGATTGCGAGCATCCAGGGAGCTGAATCCGTCAATCTCGTCAGTCAGAACGCCATCAACGACTTGGATCGATCCTTGCGATCATCATCATGTCGACAAAGACTTACCCACAAACAGCAAGACTCCGACCAACTTGACCTTCTCCCCAAAGGATAGACGAGGCTTGATGGAGTTGGCCTGTGGTTTCTCGGCAGTATTCGACTGCCTGTCAGCTACGTGAGATGATATACTCATATGCGATGGCCAAGCAAGTGATGAGTGTTCTCTCTCACCATCGAAATTGAATGCTGCAGCTATTTCGTGTTCAGCTTTACGACCGGGAGGACGTTCAATTCTATCACTTGATGGATACACGAACCGTGTAACGCGAATTAGGCTCACGAGAGGCACAGTCGAGCAGCGTCGAGTCGGACCAATCTCAACTTATATTTCTTGTCTCGCCCTCGCTTCTTCTCTGTATACATTACGTGGTTTGTGTCGGTTGTTACACCCATTGTTCCTGCAAGGGATCTGATCTAGACTCTTCTGTTTCAGCCTCTTCACGTTGAGTTGCCCGTTTTCATCATCCTGCAGCCAGCAGGCTTTTCTTCCAAGGCATGCAGGGTTACCTCGCATAGGTGCTGTTGCCGCCGCCGCCATCATTTCAGAATGATCCCGCACGTGATCCCAACCAGCAGCATCTCGGCTTTGGAGTTGACGATGAAGGTGACACTCCAAGTCTGATGGAGGCAATTGAAGCAACATTCAGCTTGCCATGTTCTGGTGGCGAGTGGGGATCATGCGTCAGGCTCGGCTATATCAACACGGCCGAAGTGGATGCGAAGATCATAGAAGAGCATCGAGGCAACAGGGGTAATCTCGCTCTATACTGTAGATGAATTGGCATGCTGCGGAGAGTAGGCAACAGTACATATGGGTGGTAAGTATTATTGCTGAGTCTGTCTCGCGCATGAATTTCAAGGCTGTTGCGGAACGACTGGTACGACCCCTATGCCTGTGACAGACCGCCAGACGTGTACACCGACTCATGTCACAAGCGACCCCGTGGCATCACCATTGTTGCATGGGTATGTGGCCTTTAAGAAGCGGCATGATGTGGGCTTTTGAGGGATCTCAAATCCACTGAGCCCCATCATATATAACGCAGCGACAACTCTTCACCCCCTGTCCGTGTTAGGAACAGCGACAAGAACAAAACCCTCCAAGGAGCCAGAGTATACCAACTGCGTCAAGCCGCGCTACATCCAACGCGCGTCAGTCGCACTTATACAGTTGACAATCATGTTCACCTCACGAGAAGGGGTTACCCTCGACTCAGTGGCTGCTCCTCTGCGGCGTTGGCTCCTCAAACCGATGCTCTCAGTGCCGGCAGCACTCGTCTTGTCAGGCCTCGGATGGAACAATCCCAACACAAATTCCGCCAAGGTGCTGGCTCCCGTCTATCTCGCCACCTTGGCTGGCGTTCTTCTGTCTCTCAACGAGTACCTGGACAGGCAGTTCGCAAACAACTGGGTATCGGACAAGACGTGGAACTGGGACGAGGAGATTGTCGTGGTCACAGGAGGAAGCACCGGCATCGGGGCCAGCATTTGCAAGCAGCTGCTGGCGCGGAACCCGCGCACACGGATTGCGGTCGTCGACTATGCTCCCCTGAGCTGGAAGCCCGAGCAAGAAGGTGTCCGTCTGTCGTACTACGAGTGCGATTTGAGTAATTCAGACGCCTTGCGGTCGACGTGTGAGCGCATCAGGGCCGAAGTCGGGCATCCAACGGTGGTCTTCAACAATGCAGGCTTGGTTCGCGGTTCCACCATCATGGAAGGGTCGTATGGCGACGTCGAGGCGACGGTGAGGACGAACCTCATCGCCCCGATGCTGATTATCAAGGAGTTTCTCCCGGAGATGGTCAAGAGGGACCACGGGCATATCCTGCACACGGGCAGCTTGAGCTACTTGACGCCGCCGGCCATGATTACAGATTATGCGGCGACAAAGGCCGGATTGCTGGCACTGCATGAGGTGAGCCGGGCTTGAGATTCCTTGTGGTATGATGAGAGCATTGAACATGAGTATACGTGAGTATACAGCATGCAATGTATAGGCAGAGTCTGGGAATCTAGGTGATCCAGCGTGGGCTTGCAACTGACCTTGATGCAAATTGTAGGGTCTTCAACTCGAGCTCAAGCACGTCCACAAGGCACCGCGTGTGCGCCTCTCCCTGGGCATCTTCTGCTTCATCCGTACACCGCTCATCAGCGGCCATACAAATGTGCCCAACTTTCTTCTGCCGTTCCTGCACGTCGATACTGTGGGCGAGGCCATGGTCGATGCGGTGTATAGCGGTTACGGATCGACCATTTATATGCCTGGCCTCAACAGAGTAGCAGCAACGTTGGTGAGACTTCTTTCCTACCCCACCCATCTCTTGCTTGGTTGGTTTGGTTATTGCAGAGCAGGTTAGCTGACATGATCCTCTTGTTTCTGGTACGTCGTAGAAAGGAGGCCCCGAATGGTTCTTCCGAATCATACGAGAGAGCACGGTCAACTTCCGAATCAATTTCCAGGGCCGGCAACAAGTCGACAAGGAGACGGGCAACCTGCAAAAGGCGTAGGTGGAGAATACCAACACTTGCTTCGGCATATCGATCCGAGATACCTGTACAAAGAACGGTTTTCCACGTGGCGAGAAGGCTGGGAGATGCCCTGAGTTGGTGGGGGAGCGGCTGTTGCTAGCCCAGGCGGATGGTCCCTACCTGCAACGATCCTTGTCTCGTCCAGAGTGATTATCGGGTCCAGAAAGATCAAATAGGTACATGTGGTGTAGTACTCGGTGAGTCGAGGTGTTGTCAAGTATGGATATAGACACATGAGGTACATAAAAGGATGATAGGTTGGTATTCCTCAAGGTAGATCAGGGCAATAGTATATGTACAAATGCCGTAAGATTGTCAGGAAGCTTTGCCGCGGAACGGGCGAGACTGCCTACAGGGACGAGCCACACGTAATGGGAATAAGGCAGGGTGATTCCCAGATCCAACATTAATATGTTCACGGGATAGTTTACGACTGCTGAGAAGCTTGGGGAGTGAGACGGAATCTCCTAACGCAACGCCACCAACAACCTTTACCTAACCCAAGGACCAACTCCCTCGTGTATCTTCAAGTGCCACTTGCCTGCAATGGCCAAGTGACCAAGGACATGAATGCTCCTTTCCTAATTACATTACTGCTCGTAAGCTCCTTTTCCCGCGTACAAGGCAACTACAGGCGGCTCTTTGAGGAGGTGAATCTCACACAGGTTTTCATGGTCCTGTACTCCGCACTCTCATAAGAAAGGGCTGATTACGGGCACGTGTTCCGTTCCGTTCGGAAACTAGTCTTTGTCGATTTCAGAAGGTGAGAAGCGTTTGCAGAAGATCCTGCTGCCGCTTTGGGTTGATCTGCTTAACACATGTGCTTATCATCTGCCTGACACTGTGCACACGCCGAAGCCACCCCCAGCAGCTGTACAGTGCTTGCTTGATTTCCTCACACAACCCCATGGCGATGCTTCGGCAATAACGAGCCGGCGTCTCTCCACCAGGAGAGTCACATGTGCCAACACCTTCTTTGTATTGGTTGTCGACGGTTGGCTTTCGCTCTTGAAGACTTCTTGGAAGAGACAAAAGTTCACGTTGGTTGGTTCCGATAAAAGCTAGGAGAGACATGGCAAGGGAGGCAAAAGCCGCTGTACGTTATCTGGAGCCCTTCGACGGTGCCCAAAATGGAAGGCAACCAGCCCGAGGGCACGGTAGGTCGTGGGTGTATATATTCTCTGGATTCACCTCGACGCGTGCCTTGCAGCTGATAGCCGACTTGTTGAGTCTACAGGGCCAAGGACGGACACTGGCCATTGCTGCTGTCAAGCCATCGATCCGACTCGGCAGACGACCTTTTGCTATCAGCTGCTTGAACCTGGATTGGTTGATTGAGTTGGTACGTGCAAAATGGCTGCCGAACCCAACCAGCCTGAAAAGTCGCCTGTCGAGGTGGCGACTCGGGGAGACGGCGAGGATGCTGTTGTCGTCGTTGCGAAGGACTCGGCGAAGAAGCGACAGTCCCTGTCGGACATTTTCACCATTGTGAGTCTCGGTTGTCATCGAACGCATTGTGAACAATTAGAGCGAGAGAGGCTTCATACAATGTTGAGATCTTGAGTCGGGAGTGCAATTCTAACAGCGGCTCTGCTGCTTCAACCCAGATTGCAGCCGGCGCTGCCCTCATCTCGGATGGCTACCAGAATAACCTCATGACCATGTCCAACGTCCTCTTCAAGAAGGAATATCCCGCCCAGTACACCTCTGCCGTCAGCACCCGCGTGTCCAACTCTCTGCTGGTGGGCGCCATCCTAGGCCAGGTCACGGTAGGCTTGACGTGCGACTATCTGGGACGCAAGACGGCAATCGTCGTCACGACGTTCCTCATCGTCGTCGGCGGTATTCTGGCCACAGCCGCCCATGGAGTCACGATTGACGGAATGTTTTGGATGCTGACGATTGCAAGAGGCATTGTGGGATTCGGTGTTGGTAAGATGCTCTTTTCCCCTTGCTGCCTCTCTATGCCGTGATACCTAGAGAGGCATCAAACATCATGTCAGAAATGTAGACTAACAGAAGTTGTTCACGGCATAAAGGCGGCGAGTATCCCGCTGCCAGCACGTCGTCTTCCGAAGCGGCCAACGAACGTGTCCTGGATAAAAGAGGACCAATCTTCATCCTCGTAACGAACCTACCCCTCTCCTTCGGCGGCCCCCTAGCCGTTTCCATCTTCCTGATTGTGCTGTCTGCCGCTGGCCAAGAGCATCTGTCGACGGTGTGGCGAGTGTGCTTTGGCATCGGCATCCTTCTCCCGCTCTCGGTCTTCTACTTCCGCCTCAAGATGCTCAACTCCAAGCTGTACCGCAAGAGCGCCATCCGGCACAGCGTGCCGTACGGCCTGGCCCTGAGATACTACTGGAGGACGCTGATTGGCACTTGCGGCGCCTGGTTCCTTTACGACTTCGTGACCTTCCCCAACGGCGTCTTCTCCGGCACGATCCTCTCGTCCGTCGTCGACGCCAACGACCCGCTCCGCAGCACTGCGGAGTGGCAGCTGTTGCTGGGGGCCATTGCCCTGCCCGGCGTCTTTCTCGGCGCGTTTCTGTGCGACAGACTCGGCCGACGCAATGTCATGATGATTGGCTTCTCCGGATATCTCGTCTTTGGCCTCATCATCGGGTGCGCCTACGAAAAGATGACAAAGATAACACCCCTCTTCGTCATCTTCTATGGTCTAATGCAGAGCTCTGGTAACTTTGGGCCGGGAGACATGCTGGGCCTCTTGTCCTCGGAGAGCTACGCCACCAGCGTCAGGGGCACTTTCTACGGCCTCAGCGCGGCACTAGGCAAGACGGGGGCCGCTGTAGGCACGCAGGCTTTCACACCCATACAAAGCAACCTGGGCAAGCGGTGGACATTCATCATCGCCGCCATCTGTGGTGTTGTCGGGGTCTTGGTCACATACTTCTTTGTGCCCGACGTGACGGGTGAGGATCTCGCCGTGCAAGACGACAAGTTCAAGGCTTACTTGTTGGAGCACGGGTGGAGCGGCGAGATGGGCCTCAAAGACGACGAGGAGCCACCTGTGGAGGAGGACGAGGAAGTAGCCTTGCCGGCTGTTGATGAGAAGAGCGTTCGGGCATGATCGAAGAGGGCCTTGAGTTTAATGCTACGAAGTGATACAACAAAATGCATAAATACCTACCTGTAGTCCGCAGCAGTCCTCAGAGTCGACTGCGCCCATCACTTCCTTGAGTATGGAAACATATGATATGGGCATCGCCATAAACATTGCTGCCTTCTCGCCCGCCGATCAACAAGAGTATGGGCACGAGACACAGTCATAGGAAACGTAACATGCGTTATATCCCCAATGACGATGAAGCATTGCATCTGGAGAGATGGCTCACAATCGGTTGGCCCGCCTCAAGTCGGCCACACACATGGAAGACATGGATCATGGTACGGAGAACCACATACCTACCTAGGTACTAATACTGCAAGGACTACTGCTGCTCAGCACAAAGTAGACTTACTCAGAATGTGATGTGTGAAATTTACATGGACCTACTAGCTACATGTACCTACCTAGTGTTACTGCTCAGTACGTTTGACCATGGTTCAGTTGGGGCAGAGTCCAACTGCACGGAGCACAGCATGGTCTTGGTGAGACAGCTGCCATTTACGTGTACTTACCTTTCCGCACAAGGCACACTACTTACCGTACCTACCTAGGTAGCTGATATGAGGCTGGGTGGAGAAAAGACCTCTTTAACTAGAACTGACGAACATCAGGTGTGCAATTTCCCTCTCTTGTTTGGGCGTTTGTTTGCTTCACTCACAGAGGCTCGTCCTATGGTCTCGTTTATGCGAATCACTGCGCAGCCGAGAGGCATCCTGCCCATCTGCTATCTCAACCCCGTACACACCTGTACTTGCCATGAGTGCCCGGTTCACGCCCTGACCCTTGACCACACATGCGAATACCACGAAACGAGGCGTTCCAAGGCATCAAAGCCATCATTGTTGCGTGCCTGGTACTCTATTCGTGCACAACCACAGGCCCGGCGTAAAACCAAGGCGGGGGAGATGCAGTGTAATGCTGCTAGTGCCTGCGAGGACGGCCATCTGTACATGTAGTATGATGATACTCGTCCCCTCGGCAGAGTGTACTTCAAAAGTCTTCTTCTGTGCTCCCCCAGCCGCTCTGGGCCTGGTGAGCACCTACTTGGTCTGTTTGCTGCAGCTGCCAAGGAAAACTTGGCTCCCTGATGCCGTGGCCCAAAGGCCCCGAAGTCCATGACGCTCTCATACAGGCCGTAGATCCAAATGCCACCGCCAAGGTAGGGAGCAGCATCCTCGTGTACTGGCTGCCCCTGTGCTTTGGCCGAAGGAATAGACGCCAGCAGGATCATCATACAGTAGCTTGAATCTTAAGTTTTGTCGGCGTGATGTGCGCAAAATGGATCGATCGGACTCCGCAGCCAAGGGCCGTGCCGCTTTTGTTGGTGACTGGCCAACCAACAGGTGGACTGGATGCAACTCCTTGTCGAATTTAAGCACTTTATTCGCTCCGACGGAATCGACGGAATAGACGCCGCCGATGCAATGCTGCCGCTTTCTGCTCTTCTGCAGTCTGTGGCTCCGACCATCGCCTGACCGATGAGCCGGGGTCTGTTTTGGAATAGTGTCATACCGGGCGCAAGGGACCTGCTGAGAGTTGAGAGCATGCAGCAACATGACTCTGAGTTGCCAAGGCCGAGACTGGGCGTGCTACCAGGCCGTAGCATCGTCAGTTGCAGTGGGCATGGAAGAGGGCTGCTGTGTTGCTTTCGGGGCGGAGACTCGACACGGGGAAGAGGCCGACGCAACCAACAGAAGCAGGCATCTCGCCTCCTCAGTGATCGATGGGGGGTCGCCGTGACGGATATTTTAACCATGCCAGCGCTTATATCCATGGCCGAGGCATCATAGAAAAAGAGGGGATTGGGGCGAAGAGAGAAGGGTGACCATGCATCAAGGTTTGATTTCTTGTCTTGTTGCCGCGCATCATGGAAACACAAGACCGTGACCCTAGTTTATCTTTGCTGTACGAGGTTACATGCCTACGTAGTTTGGGTGTGATGGAGGACAGAATCTGCCTATTTAAATGGCATAGAATCTCCGTTGACGTTCAGTTTGAATATCAGTCAAACGCGTTGAATGATTCTCTCCGTCGATAGCCTACGTATACCTTCTTTACATGTACTACTTACAGCATCTTTCAAGTAAGCATCTGCACTCTCTTGGATATCGAACCACATCTAGATTTTCTACTGCCAATTGTGCCTACTAGATGGACAGTCCTCGACACATGATGGCGAGCGACAAGACCACATACAGCCAGTTTGCCTGCATCGGCACAGGCTTCTCTGCCATAGCCCTGGGATGCACCATCAAGCGGTGGTATGGAATAACGGATATTCGCTTCTTCGAGAAACACAGTGATCTGGGCGGCACCTGGTTCATCAACCAGTATCCAGGTATGAAGCTTCAGTTCCAGCTCATTCTCCCTTTGCCTTGGCTCTAATGCTTCGCCAGGGTGTGCTTGTGATGTCCCGAGCGTTCTCTACAGCTTTTCCTTCGCCCCAAACCCCGAATGGTCCAAAGTCTTGCCCTCCAACGACGAGATCTGGCACTACCTCAGCAAAGTCTGCGATCAATATGGGCTCCGTGACAAGATGACCTTCAATTCCACCGTCGAAAGATGCGAATGGGTCGAACAAACGGCCCGTTGGCGCATCACTGTCCGGGACACAGCGTCCAACACCACTTTCACCCACGAATCTCAGTTCTTGTACAGCGGATCGGGCTTCCTGGTCCATCCTCGCAAGGCAGATCTACCAAACATCGAAAGCTTTAACGGCCCCGTCTTCCACGCCTCCCAATGGCGGCACGATGTCGACCTGACAGACAAGAACGTCGTCGTTGTAGGCAACGGCTGTTCGGCTTCGCAGATTGTCCCGGCCATCAAGGATCAGGTCAAGCACGTCACGCAATTCGCAAGGTCCAAACACTGGATCGTTCCCGTTGTCAAAGTCCCCAACACGAAGCTGATCCAGTGGCTGTTCATGCACATTCCGGGAGTCCTGGCCCTTGGCCGCTTAGTCACCTTCTTGTTCATGGAAAACAGCATGAGGGCCTTCTACATGACCAAGGCTTCTGCTGCCTTCCGGCGTCAGGTGACTGCCGAGGCGGAGCAATACATCAAGGAAAACTCCCCTGAAAGGTATCACGATATGCTGATTCCCGACTTCGAACTCGGCTGCAAGAGGCGCATCTTCGACCCGGGGTATCTGGCGAGCCTGCACTCCGATAGCGTCACGCTTCGAGACGACCCCATCCAGGAGGTGACGCCCAACGGCATTCGTTCAAAGAAGGGCTTCACCGAGGCCGACATCATCGTGCTGGCCACTGGCTTTGAGACAAATACGTTCTGCACAGGCATCGACATTGTTGGTCGGGGAGGCGTGACGGCAGAGGAGCATTGGAAGTCTTTGGGCGGGCCTGGAGCATACAACTCGACCAGTATCTCAGGCTTCCCGAACTTCTTCCTCTTGCTAGGTGAGGCATCCTTCCTTGCTCGCTGCCCGGGCATTTCTAACGTGGCACAGGCCCGAACACAGCCACGGGCCACACCTCGACCGTCATGGCCATCGAAAACGGCGTCAACTACTCCCTCCGGCTTATTGAGCCCATCCTGCGGGGGGAGGCTACGGCTATCGACGTCAAGCTCGACGCGGAGAAGGCATATACGAGCCAGATTCAGACGGCTCTCCAGGATACGGTGTGGCTTTCCGGGTGCAACAGCTGGTACAACCGGACGCAGAATGGAATCTTGCGCAACGCCATGGCCTATCCTTATTCGCAAGCATACTTTTGGTATCGATGCCTGTTTCCCGTGTACAAAGATTTCGATTACGATGTGAGTTGGTCCCCTATCTCCACTGCTGGCCCCTTCTCCCACTGCGTGTCTTACACTCGGCGTCCGCGACGACTGATTTGCCAACGCATCACTCCAGGTTGCGAAGAACCCGCCGCGCAGAGCGATTTGGAAAAGAGCTATCAAATACCTCCTCTATGCGGCGGCGTCTCTATCCAGTCTCAGTCTGATGATGAGCGGGACCAAGAATCAGTGGGATTTGACACGTGTGTGATGCCTTCATTGAGAGACCAGGTAGGCGGGTTCGGGAATGGCACCATGGCCCATGTCAGGTTGTAGAACATGTCGCAGACAATCATCAGACTGAATCAAAGCACTCTATGACTCTGTCATAAACGCCACATTGCCTCTCCGGAGGGAGCACATGTGCCGCTCACACAAATTGACCACGACCCATGTGTGTTACAGGGCTTCATTTCGCACAAGGCTGGCGGCTATCGGTCCATGTAAGTTTTACCTCGTCAATGCCCACCCACACCGACCTGAAATTCGAACACCACAAGCTCACAAACTAATTCACGGGTATAACTTTGTGCCCGTGGCGGCAGACGTTGTAACTGAGATTCACTGCTCGTATCAGTACGGGAAAAAACCTGCTCCCTCCTATTCTCGCGTACGACAAACCGATGACATCGCACGTACTGTCCAAGGCCACCCCCCAAGTGAGACACTCATCACACGGCACCTGGGACGAGAAATTGCCGGCTGAAACCTTGTCGGGTTTCGATTCCGAGATCGAATCGTGGGAGCAAAATCTCAATCACGTACAGGCTACGTGCGGCATCGGGGGATCCTCATTTCTGGGTTGATCATCTCTCTCTCTCTCTTTTTCTCCATCTTTGCTTTTTCGTCTCCCCCTCCTCGACCAGGTGAAACCAGGGCTCAAAAGAGAAAGCACAGCAGCATCGGAAGTTCCCCCACCCCCCTACTAACCCTTCCTGCGTACACTACGCATGCATGTCTTAGTATTATTGGGGGTTGAGATTTGTTTGCCATTCTGGTTTGCGTCCGCCGTAGCTTCATCCCCCAGAATATCCTCCTGTTTTCAGTAGATTACAAGCTTACGACGTAATTTGCTCACTTACCTCCCATAGAATGGCTCCCACCACCGACAATCTTCCCAGCCTATGGATTCACGAGCGGCGTACAAGCACACTGATGCCAATCAGACGGCCTGCAGGATGCGGCCTGTGCCGGGGCCGCGGGCCAATCACGGAGGCCCTTGGTTCTTGTTTGCGTAACACTCGCGATGAATAGCAGACCGGCCTCGTCAGGGCAAGGGGGGGCTTCCTCTCAGCCGTCCTTGGGCGGGGGAAGATTTGCTGAGACCTGGCACACCGGAAAGCTGAAGGTCCTCCGGGCTGCTCCGCTGCCTGTGTGCCAAAGTCTGGGCTGGGCTTGACCGGTCCTGACTTTCGGGCAGGCCAGAGGATGATGCTCTTGGTCACAGCTGCGTCGAGCAGAAGATACGTCCTCTCCATCACCATGTACCTACGTGCGTCTCTGTGTCTCTCCTCCATCCATCTCTCTCTCTCTCTATCTCTCCATACTTACTACCCTCACTTACTCATTAAACCGTACTCACTCTACCAATGTCTCTGATCTTCTCTATCCGAGTCTTTCTTCCGTAAATAGGGGGCTTATGAGCTGGCTACTGATTCATAAAATCTTTCTCCAACCATCCAGATTCCGACCCGTCTCGCTTCTCTTCTGTCACTTTGGCTTCTCCGCCCTGCCAAAGCATCCAGCATACTAATACCGACGCTTGTTTCTAAGATTACATCAGACTTGTTGCGTCACGATCACACATAAGGTACACACAAGCACAAGCACACAGACATACAGCATACACAAGGCAGACGGCATTTGCAACCAAGAAAACCATGGTTTCACATGTCAAGAAGCTCGGGGCCGGGGCCAGACAGAATCCCAAGGCTACCCGCACGACATCCAAATCGAATCCCAAAGCCAACCCAGAGCCAAGACCAGGGCTAGGACCGGCACTTGTATGCACTCTCGCCAGCGCCGGGTAATGTGCAACGGCTTCAAGCAAACATGCGTTGGCTGTGCCAATGATGTTGTGCCCGAGCTCTAGCCCCAAAGTATGGCCGTTGACCATGGCTTTGGCAATGCCGAGTAAGTCGACGGGGGAACAGACAATGGCTATGGTGACCAGGCACTATACTGACAGATTGTCATGTAGAGGGGAAAGTTCCGTATATACGGAGATATGGACATCACAACCCATGCAGATTGAATCCGGTAACAGCAGCAACGACAATGGCCAAGTGCCTCACTCAAACCCGAATCCGCCGTCTACACTCGCTGTTGCCCCTGGGATGGGAGGGGAACCGCGGAATGAGGGAGACGCCCCGGCATCAGGCCAAGAAAACACGGCGCCCAATGGCTGCCAGGGGCAACCGTGGGCTGGAGCACCATCACCGAGCTTCCTGAGCGGAATCACACCCTGGACGCCCATGGACTCCTCGATTTTTACTAGTCTTCAGCCATTCAAAATACCCCCAGAAATCATGAGCGCCGAGGCGTTGCTGGCTTCTGCAGCGACCACGGACCCGAGCCACGGGATGTCCGTGCCCCTTACAGTTGACATGAACTCTACAGCAGCTGTGGATGCTTCGAGAAGGATGGGGATGAATGTTCTAACAGATGGAGTTGCAGCACCGTCTACATATACGAAGTCCGCAACGTCAACGGTTCCTCCAGCGCCCAAGGCATCAGCACCCATGGACGGTTCAATAAGAATGGATCGTCAAGCACCTTGAGCCTCTCGGGCACCTGAAGCTCCTCCGGAGTCTTGGTCCACTCGACGATTTACAAACTCTGCAGCCATGAGTTCTCTTTCAACGATAGATGCTTCCGCAATTAACTGCAATTATGAGCTCCTCGGCTTCCATGTACTTTCCGGCGCCCAGAGATCCACCAGAGACTATATCTCCCCACGAACTCATGGTTTTGGATGAACCGAGTGCTCTCCAAGAAGCCATGGGGTCTCAAGCAGTCGCTAACCAACTAGCAATGAGGATGCTCCCAAAATCCAACCGGCCCCCAGTTTCCAGAGCATCTCCGACAGCAAAAACTGCTCCGACGGCTATAGATCCCGCATCGTTCACAAACCCTCAGATACATATAACCATGGGGCCGACAATGGGCAACCCCTCGGCGACTGACAACTACCGTGCGCCGATGATCCCGTTCACCTTCCAGCGCCCTGCGGCAATCAAGCCTGGGAAGTCCCGTACAAAGAAGGGCTCCTCAGCCTCAGCAGCCTCTAGGATTCTTGGGGGTCCCCGAACGAGAAGCAAGGCCTCGGCATCAACGCCCATCTAGGGGGGTGGACACCCTCGAGAAATGTTGACGACTCCATCAATATACCGACACCCTCCGCCATCTTGAGGCCTAGTAGTAGTCACAATTCTTCCGGCTTACATGGGCTCCTCGGAGCCAAGACAGCTTCCGATAATCTTAGTCTCACCGCCTCCCGAAAATCCTCGTGCAATCCTGAATTCATCTGTGGACGCGGGTTCTCCTTCAGCAGGTTATGATATGAGATCTTTGCGCCCGCCGCCAATCGGAACTTTCCCTCCAAATGCGGCACTTCCCAAGCTCCTTGGCTCAACCGCTTTGGGTCCCTTTGCGGCTAAGATATCCTCAGTCCTTCAGTTGGGGGTTGGCGCTAAACAGAGCCACCTCGGCCTGCAAATGTTGCGGATTATCTGTGTGTTCTTCAGAGCGAGAGTTTCTATGACGAGAAGAGGCCAAAGGGAGCTCCTGATAAGCTGAACCCAATGCTCAAGAGAGCACTACTCAATATGGAACAGCTCGTGGCAAATCCTGCCCCTTCTCCATCATCCTCTTCATCTTCCTCTACTCCCTTTTTCCTGATCCCTCCTCGCAGCCTATCCTTCCAACTGCTCACCATATACCGACATGAGGTCTTTTTCATGTATCCTTTTTTCAACATGCATTCATTTGAAGAGGCCTTGTGTAGGCTCTTTACGGTTTCACCATGTCCCGGCGTTGCACCAGCGGATTTCGGTCTCGGCTGCCCAAAGGAGGCGGATGGCACAAAGCCCCTGTTTCGGTGTGCTCTCTTCATGATGCTCTGTCACGCAGTCTACTTCCTGGACCTCGACCAAGAGGGCAAAGCAGTTCTTTCGCGCATCTTCTGGAATGTGCAAAGCGTTTCATGACGCCGGAGCTCCTCAAGAGAAGCAGCTTGGCAGCTGTGCAGACGTCTCATTATTGCTGTAGCCATCAACAGCTCCCTTCTTCCAGAGGTCCAAAGCAAGGTACCTGCCGTGCTGGCATCTCGCATTGCTCGAAGCTTGGGCATTGATAGCGGACATGATCAGACTCCAATCCCTGCTGCTGCTGCTTCTTCTTCTTGTCATTCTTCTTCCTCGAACCCGGGTACAGCTCCGCTGACAGCTTCTCCGGGATTCCCTTCTCATGCTGTCGCCCCGGATCCTGCCGCCTATTCCGCGTCCCGCAGTCCAGCTAGCGATTCTTCTCAATTGTCTTCTATCCCAGACACGGTTCCATATGCTCTTCCGGGCACCTCTACGCTTCCCTATGCTGCTGCTTTGAATTTGGATACGAGCCCGTATCCGTCATCCTCTAAACCTCATATCTTTCCCTATGATACTACCTCGAGCCCGTCCCTATTCGCCCGTTTCTGGGTTCCCTACCATTCCATTGGTAGACCCCTTGATAGCGTCCTTCGATCCCGATCCGAGCTTCTGCGGAGCGTCTATGGATCCCAACGCAGCCCTTAGGATAGATTTCCCGGTTGCTCATCCGGCGGCTTTCAGCATGCCCCCGTCGTCTTCCGGTGTGATGCCAAATCCGCCGCCTTGGGATTCCAACTTGGCCGACCTTGTCAGCTTCGGCGATCTCATCGACCTTGACTCGATGTCGATGGACGCACAGACTATGTATCAACTCGATGCCTCCGTGGGAGGCTTTCCGGGATATGACAGCGGTGGTGACGGTCAGCCAGGCACCATCAACTGGCAGGGCTGACGGCAGCAACTTGGGCTCGACAAGTGAAGCCACATGGAGGCTTGCCGTTTGCTCGTCAGGCGATTGACAAGGTTAAAGAAAGGGAAAGATGATTCCTAGATGGTTCATCGGTTGATCGTTTTAATATGGTATATTGGGAGGAGCCTCAAGTTGTGGCAATTGTAGGAAACGCGTGTACACTTTGTAAGTGCGCATTTGGGACGTTGGTGTGTCTCGAGACTCGTTTCTATATATGTAATTCCGATTTATTTTGTTTCTATCATTTGTTGTACAATTCCAGTGTGGTACACTCTTGTATCTTCCACACGTCCATGTCTTTTATCCACTGCGCCGTGCCATATTATCTAGGCCATGCATCGCTCTTCTCTTCACTGTTCCAGCCGGCCCCTTTCCTCTCAGTACCTCTGCTTTCCAGTACCTGATACGAGGAGAACCACGCTGCCGAGCTGCCGCCTCAAGTCTTCCTGGTTCACGTCATGCGTGTCCTCCACCTCTCCCCACTGCTCAGCCTGCCAATCCACCTCCAGGCTGGTAGCCTTGGCGGCTTGCTCGACGCTGAACCGCCCGAATGGCAGCACACGGCCAGTGCCCACGGCTCCTTCGCTCCACTCGGCGACGATCCTCGCAGCAGCGACAAAGCTCTTGCCAGCAAGCACCGCTCGTTCCAGCCCGGCAATCTCCCAGGCGTCGAGGCCCATGACCCATCCCTGGATGACCTCCCGGACGCCCTCGCCCTGTTTCCTCGGCATGATGGAGTGGCCATCGAGCACTGGTTCTATGGTGATTCCGGGCCACACATGGGTCGTCAGATAGCTGACCGTCTCCTCCGCAGCCTTCTTCTGGACGTCCCTCAGGCTCTCGCCGGCATCATTCCTCCTATCATGGGGGCCCGCCGGGGGCGCCCAGCACAGCAGGGAGTCTGTGTCCAGATACCGCAGGACGGTGTTGGTGATGGTTGTGCGAATCTTGGTGGCTTCGGGTCCGTTAGATGCGTCGTCTTCGAGAATGTCAAGAGCACGGCAGACGAGGCTGGTGAGAGGGATGAGGTGCTGCTTGGTGGCCTGCTGAGCGGACGTCAGGATGTCCCACTCGAGGGCCAGGGCAGAGGCGAGGTTCGGCTTGGAGAGTGGCAGGCGAATGATGGCCTTGGTGTTGGGGTGCCTGAGCGGCCGAGCGTCGAGATGGACTTGCAATGCGCCTGCAGAGGAGGTCAATTTGAAGGCCTGGGGGTAAAGGAGAAGAACCGCCAAAGATGCTCCTTGTCAGCGCTTGCAAAGTACTAACCGTCAACCTCTCGTACGGTAACCTCCTTCCAGAATCTCCTGGCCACTGTCTCCCCTTTGCCTTCTTGCGCACTTCGAATTTCCCTGGCCGTCTTGAGCAGTTCTGCATGCTTCTTTCGCCGCTCCAGACGCTCCTGGGCATTTCGGGCTGCGGGCGTGGGAGGATCGGGAGGAGGCCCCGCGCCGACTATCGGAGCGACATTGGCAGCTCTGGCGATGCTTTGGTGAAAGGGTCGGACGAATCGAGAGCGAGGCAGAGCCAGCTGAAGGGGTATTCGGGTAGGGACATTCATATCTGCACCTCAATATCTTTTTTTTTTCGTCGAGCGAGGGTTAAGGGAAGGAATCGGAACTGATATGAAAAGAAGGAAGCGATGGGAGAGTTGAAAGAGATTTGGTTGTTTGGCCTGGTTTGGTAGTGAAGAGAAAAATCCAGAGGGAGGAGGAGGATCGAATGAGTTTTAGCTGCAAAAGCAGCGAATGATGTCAGCCCTTTAGGGGTTAGCTGGTGTACCTCACGGGCACACAATTGGGGAAAAGGCGGTCGGTGAGTCTCTTCACCGAGAGGCCTGGTGGGGCTTTGGACGGTCCTTTGAGTAATACCTACCTAGGTAGTAGGTACCTAGAGTACCTCTATTGTATCCCTCGCAACACGGCACCATCGATTGGACTATTCATAAGGACAGGAGAGTAATTGATGCAATAGACAGCCCACGATATAGCGCGCCATTCCTGATAGCTATTCACGGCAAGTCATAAAGCGTGGAAGGCCGTTGAGAGCTCAATTGTAGCAGTGGCATTTCAAGGCACCTTAGGTACCTTTATTGCTGGTCAAGCGCAAAAGGGTCCATGCGGGCCAGAAGCCTCAGGTTCCCTCATCCGCCCATACACTGTACAGCTCAAACCCTCGGTCATGCCATCCCTTGAGCATCGCGACAAGAAATCTCTCAACAATCTCCCATTTCCCATCAACTCAAGCAGCACCACACACCGTTTGTACCTTGAAACCCACCGCTCGTTCTGAGCGGCAGTACCTTGACGGACCATCTTCGGCGGACCGTCCCATCACGTGACCCTGCACGACCGTTCCCCATCCCTGAGCCTTACCTGAACGTGTCTACTAAGTATCGCCTTACGTGGTGGTTCTGCTGGGACCTGGGCCAAAACCGCCAACCGACTCCAATCACCGCCATCCTCTCCTCTCCTCCCCGACCAAACCGCCCAATATGAGTTACGGCAAAAAGGACGAGGATGCTGACCTGGGGCTGGTCAAGGTGGACCGCACACAAGTCTTCCAAGAAGGTACCAATTCGCCCGCACATGCGCCTGCGTCTTCCCTCTCCCGCCATACACCTCTTGTCCCTCTTGTCCCTCCTGTCCCTCCAGCTCCTCCCCCCCACGGTCTGCGAGTAAATGTGACCGCGCTCGAGTGCTAATTGAAAGGCGCGCAGCTCGACTGTTCAACAGCTCTCCGATCCAGCCTCGACGATGCCGCATCCTCCTGACCAAGATCGCCCTCCTCCTCTACACGGGCGAGTCCTTTCCCAAAAATGAAGCCACCACCCTCTTCTTCGGCATCTCGAAGCTGTTCCAGAACAAGGACGCCAGCCTGCGGCAGATGGTCCTCCTCATCATCAAGGAGCTGGCCAACTCGGCCGAGGACATCATCATGGTGACCAGCACCGTCATGAAGGACACGGGCGGCAGCAGCGACGCAATTTACAGGCCCAACGCCATCCGTGCCCTGTGCCGAATCATCGACGTAGGTGGACAAATGCTGCGTGCTTTGGCGGCGTTCCATCCCGCCTTGACCGCGACTTGCTAACGCCCGAGGCGACACAGGCTACGACGGTCCAGGCCATCGAGCGTGTCATGAAGACCGCCATTGTGGACAAGAACCCTTCCGTCTCTTCTGCCGCGCTTGTCTCCTCATACCACCTGCTGCCGATTGCCAGAGACGTTGTGAGGCGATGGCAGAGCGAGACTCAGGAGGCGGCCGCCTCCTCCAAGTCGTCGGGCGGCTTCTCCCTGGGCTTCTCCACGTCCAGCGGCTCTCTGCCCATGAACAGCTCGACAATGGCACAGTACCATGCCATTGGCCTCCTCTACCAGATGCGCTCGCACGACCGCATGGCGCTGGTGAAGATGGTGCAGCAGTTTGGTGCTGCCGGGGCCGTCAAGAGCCCCGCCGCCACGGTGATGCTGGTCCGGCTGGCCGCGCAGCTTGCGGAGGAGGACCCCTCGCTCCGGCGGCCCATGATGCAGCTCCTCGACGGCTGGCTGCGACACAAGAGCGAAATGGTCAACTTCGAGGCCGCCAAGGCCATCTGCGACATGCGCGACGTCACCGACGCCGAGGTCAACCAGGCTGTCCACGTTCTGCAGCTGTTCCTCACCTCGCCCCGCGCCGTCACCAAGTTTGCCGCCCTGCGCATCCTCCACAGCTTCGCCTCCTTCAACCCCACCGCCGTCAGCGTCTGCAACACGGACATTGAGCTGCTCATCTCAAACTCCAACCGGTCCATTGCAACCTTCGCCATCACGACCCTGCTCAAGACGGGCAACGAGGCCAGCGTCGACAGGCTGATGAAGCAGATCTCGGGCTTCATGTCGGAAATCACCGACGAGTTCAAGATCACCATCGTCGAGGCCATCCGCACCTTGTGCTTGAAGTTCCCCAGCAAGCAGGCGGGCATGCTGACATTCCTCAGCGGCATCCTGCGCGACGAGGGAGGCTACGAGTTCAAGCGTGCCGTCGTGGAGAGCATGTTCGACCTGATCAAGTTCGTCCCCGACTCCAAGGAGGACGCCCTCGCGCACCTGTGCGAGTTTATCGAGGACTGCGAGTTCACCAAGCTGGCCGTCCGCATCCTGCACCTCATCGGCCTCGAGGGACCCAAGACCGCCCAGCCTACCAAGTACATCCGCTACATCTACAACCGCGTCGTCCTCGAGAATGCCATTGTCCGCGCCGCCGCTGTCACCGCTCTTGCCAAGTTTGGTGTTGGTCAGAAGGACCCAGACGTCAAGAGCAGCGTCAAGGTGCTACTTACGCGCTGTCTGGACGATGTTGATGACGAGGTGCGCGATCGAGCCGCCTTGAACCTGAAGCTGATGGCCGAGGAGGATGACGAGCTGGCTCGTAACTTTGTCAAGAACGGTAAGTTTTGCGAATCATTATTCCAACGCACCTCTTGCTGACGGTTTTAACCCTTCGCAGACAACATGTTCTCGCTCCCCTTCTTCGAGCACCAGCTCGTCCTATACGTCACATCGGACGACAAGTCCACGTTCGAGGAGCCATTCGACATTTCCAAGATCCCCGTGGTCACCCGAGAGCAGGCAGACGCCGAAGACAGGACCAAGAAACTTACCGCTACCACCCCTACGCTAAAGGCGCCAAAGACCGGCCCGACCAAGACGCCAGCCAGCGGCGCGGAGGCTGCGGCAAGTGCCAGCGCCCAGGCTCAGCGATTTGCCCAGGAGCTTATGCAGATCCCCGAGATGAAGGAGTTCGGCAGCGTCGTCAAGTCGTCGCCTGTTGTTGAGCTCACCGAGGCCGAGACGGAGTACGTCGTCAGCGTGGTCAAGCACATCTTCAACGAGCACATTGTGCTGCAATACGAGGTGAAGAACACCCTCCCCGACACAGTCCTGGAGAACGTGTCAGTCGTGGCAACGCCTTCGGACGACGAGGAGCTGGAGGAGGTCTTCATCATCCAGGCCGAGAAGCTGGCCACCAACGAGCCGGGCAATGTTTACGTGGCATTCAAGAAGGTCAACAGACAGGCGTCGCTGCCCGTTTCGACCTTTTCCAACGTGCTCAAATTTACCAGCAAGGAGATTGATCCGTCAACTGGTGAACCCGAGGAGACGGGCTACGACGATGAGTACGAGGTGTCAGAGTTTGACCTCAGTGGCAGTGACTACGTCATCCCTACATATGCCAGCAACTTCAACCATCTCTGGGAGCAGGTTGGCGCGTCAGGGGAAGAGGCGGAGGAGACGCTGCAGCTGAGCAGCATGAAGAGCATAGCCGGTAAGTTCCATCCCAGCCCTTTTTTTTTCTATTTTCTCTGTTTTCTTCCCTATCATCAGCGCCACTCCCTCCCGTCCCTTATCAATTTTCTACTTTGCTAATACCAGAGGCAAACAGAGGCAACGGAGCAGCTGGCCAAGATCCTGTCCCTGCAGCCGCTCGAAGGGACAGATGTCCCCGTCAACCAGACCACGCACACGCTCAAGCTGCTGGGCAAGACGGTCAACGGCGGCAGAGTGGTGGCGAACATTCGCATGGCATTCTCGTCGAAATCCGGCGTGACGACGAAGATTACGGTCCGGGCCGAGGAGGAAGGCGTGGCGGCTCTTGTGATTGCATCTGTGGCATAAATGTAGGGAAGCAGGCGTTGAGGGTCATAATGTATCGGTGGTTAGACAAACGTCTCTGTCAACTTTTATTTCTTTTTTTTTTTTTTTCTGTTCTGTTCTTTTCTTTTCTCGTTTATTCTTCTCGGTCTCGAGTGGCAGACGGCAAGCAAAAATATTTCATTATATCGATATACATTGAAGGGAAATGGAGCGATGATGATGATGATGACTGTAAGTGAATAATTCATCGGTCAATATCAGATAACAGGCTCGCACGGCCAATAGAGTAAATATCCAACAAGTTTCACGCCTTCTATCGGTCAGCAAACAACATAGTCCGTCTTCTCATCAGATAGGTAAGTAGGCTATCCGGGATTAGACGGTGACAAGCTGACTGCTGGTTCTAGTACGTGGCTTGACAGATGAGCTTACTTCCTTGGAAAGGACAGCTGCTTTGGCATAACCATATCCCTTTTGGCATATTGGTGTGTGGTGGCAACAAGCCACGAGGTTGAATCTCACTAGGTACAGTAAGCTGTCGGGAGCAACTATGGCTCCTGAACGTGTATTACACTAGCTCACTCGGACTTACATGCAGCTTTGCTTTCATCATCACGGCATTCTGGCCCGAAGGTTCTGTGGAGCCTTTCATCGCCCATTGATAATGAGAGATGATCAATCCCGAGGAAGGCTTGTGATGCATCCAGCTCGAGTGATACAGACCTGGTGCTTCTCTTCAACACCTTTTGTTGGGATCGTCCAAGGGAGCATGATTACGTCACCTGACGACATGTTCAACATTTTGCCCTCTGCTGCTCGCTTTGAGCTATAGTAGTAGTATTTTCTTGCACAACAAGGATGAATCACATGGAACGTGTAGGGTAAGTGAGACGAAGCGCATGACCTCGACCGAGAACTTCATCATCGATGGCCTAAGCGCCATCTGATGAGATGAGGATGAGGTGTGAATGTTAGAGGGCACCGCTTGTAGTCGGCAGATTAGCGATGGATAGCCGTGGATCTTACGGAGTCTCAATAGGGCGCTGTATTCTGCGACGGGGAACTTGGGGGCCAATCTACAAGCGTGAACAGCGCTAACATCGCTAAAGCATGACCGCTATACCAGCAACAGGACGCTAAATCGCTGCCCGCCATCAATGTCTCAGCCAAAGCATGTGCCAGATCGCGAGTGGGGGGGCGAGGCTGGGTGACGAAAACAGCATGACAGACTGCAACCTTGAATCCAGGAGCTCTGTTGAGAAAACAATGTCGAAAGCATAGGAGAGGGAGACAAGACGAGAGAGCACAGGCAATGACGTGCAATTTGCTCGCAGATCATGGCCAATGCCTCACAAGGCCGAGCAAAGAGCATGAGTGCCCATTGCAGGTGCTATCACGGAGCAGGAGTACGCGTAATGTGTCTGCATTGGGGCTTTCACGTGCTGGCGCTTCGCATTGCTCACCTATCATATACATGTACCTACACCTCTAGTTGCCCTAACCACGAAACGATCTCGTTCTAGTAGCTGGTGAGAGCTGGTGTAGGTATAAGGTAGTACGTGTATGTTGCACCTGCATCTTTCAACGCAGAGCTTCACTATCCATTCAGTTCCGGCGGCATCTGGCGCCCGCCATGACTTGACGAGATTTGGTAGGCGCACTCCGTAGGTAAACCTAGCTTACAGTAGACCGGGGGTGCGTCAGGCACACGCATGGCGGGCTGGACGGGGCTGAATCCGGCCATGCGTACCCCGTACGCCGCAGTACTTGTGGCGGCGCGCCACCCAGGTACACTGCAGCGCTCGCTAGCAGGCCCCCGGCAGAGACGGAAGCCCTCAGCGTTAGCACGACGTGGCGCTGGAGAAGCAAGACCCCAGCTGTGCGTCGAGCTCGAGTAGCGGTACAGTGGGCACGGAGCGCGGCTAGGCGGCCAAGGCCAATCTCCCTGGGCATGCATTTCCTCCTATCGTGTCTTTTCCGCTCGACCTCTCTGCAGCACCTCGCCAGACAAACCACCAACAAGGCAAGCAAGAGAGAGAGGGAGAAAGACAAGAAGAAGGCCACCTTGCACGGGGCTCCTTTTCGACATCTCCCCTTATCTCGCCTCGCTCTCCGCCGAGCAGATTGAAGAACAAAGAAACGAAAGCGACGGCTCTTTCGCTGGCGCGATGAACGCCATACAGCAGAAATGCCGCCCGAAGCATCAGGTCCTGGTGCTCAAGTGCTATCCGCGGACGACCAAGGGAGCAGTCGACGTCAAGCCCAACAGCAGCGAGCTGAGCTATCTGCTCTACTACGCGACCAGCCGCCGGTCCAAGATCCAGAAGATTGGCGCCTTTCTGGAGAAGAAGACGGCCAGCGATGTCTGGCGAATGCGCATTGGGTACGTGCCTCTGTCCGGCCTTTGCCGGGGCATCCGCCTGCAAACCCCTCGGTGGCAACGATGACGGGCTGGATGCCGACCATGGTGTTGAGCTCTGTCCAGAGTGCTGAAGGCTGACCGCGGCGGCATTGCCCGCGCTTCTCTTGCAGTAACGTACAGGTGACGCTCGGCATCCTCGCCGCCTTGGTCGAGAAGTCGCCCAAGGATGCCGTCCTCATCGCGCCATGCATCCTCAAGATCCTCGAGCTCATCCTCCGCTCCAACGACATCACCATGATCGAGTCCTCCCTTCCGACCTGGGAGGCCTTCTGCGAGCATCACGATGCCTCCTCCCTCTTCGCCGACCAAGCGTATCTCAACCAGTACGTGTCCGTCGTCCGGTCCTACGCGCAGCTCGCGTCGACTCGGAACTCGCCAAACCAAGCCGCCTCGAGCCGGCCGGTCCAGATGCGGTGGAGGAATGCCGGGCTGAGCGCCATCAGGTGCATATCGACCTCGGACGCCCTGTCCTCGGTCAGCGGGCGCCAGATCGACATAATTGTGCCCATGATCCTGGAGAACCTGTGGACGGACGACGAGGCGCTGCTGGACGTGCTGCTGGAGCGCGTCGAGGCCGAGGAAAAGGTGGACACGGAGAAGCTTCTGCGGCGAAGGACGAGCGTGGCTACGGTGCAGACGGGCGAGGGCAGCGGCGACGCGAACCCGCTGGCCATCTCGGGAACCGCCATGGACGTCGACAAGATGGCCGAGGAGGACACGGGCGTCCTGGCCTTGCAGTGCCTTAAGAGCATCTTCGTCGTGCCGTCCCGCTCGCAGATCCACTCGGCGACGGCAGCCCTGCTAAAGTTCATCCTGGAGCGCGTAAAGCAGGGAGAAAAGGTCACGGCCGGCGCCGCCGCCGAGGACGGCAACGACCGGGGCTGGGCCATCAGCATCTTCAGCATCGTTGCCCGCTGGGCCCCCGTGCAGGACCGCTATGTCATCTTGGTCATGGCGCTCGATACTCTGACACACACCCTCATGAGGGACGACAACCTGGACCAGCACATCGCCCTGACCGCCATGATCGAGTCCCTGCTGAGGTCCGACATCAACCTCATCGGCCTCAGCGTCATGGACGTCCTCTTGGGCCTCATCAAGCAGATCAGGAAGCTCTTTACCCTCGCAAACGTTGGGAGCCGAGCCGAGACGCCCAGCGACAAGGTGGCGTCGGACAGCGAGATGGAGCAGAACCTGCACCAGCCGCAGCGCAAGGAGCTCCTGGCGCGGCTCGAGCGGTGCGTCGGAGACCTCGCCAGCCACATCTACTACGCCGACCAGGTCTCGGACATGATTGCCGCCATTGTCGGCCGACTCAAGCCCGGCAAGGCGTCGAGCGCCCCGTCGACGCCGCAGGGCGAGAAGACGGAGGGCACCGACCATCAGAGCAACCCCTCGCCTCCCTCGGCCACGGCCACGGCTGACCTTGCCGAGGGCCAGACCAACAACATGGTCGACATCTACTTTTCCTACACGCTAGGCCGCATCTCGGCGCTCCGCATCGTCAAGATCATCCTCCATGTCGCCAACCCCAAGGCCAAGGTCAAGACCAACGCCGACCTGGGCCGGAACCGGGTGCCGACGCAGGTCTGGGAAGGCACTCATTGGCTGCTACGCGATCCCTCGGGCCAGGTGCGGAGGGCCTACATCGACGCCCTGCTTACGTGGCTGGACCTGGAGACGACCCCCATGGATTCGCTGGCCAGGGACGAGGCGCTCGAGCCGCACAAGTCGACCGCGGCCGGCATCCTGGCCGCCGCCAAGAATGCCCGCGACCTGCCCAATGGCCGGCGCGTCGTGTCCAGCGCCTCGAACAAGGACCGCCAGCCGAGGACTCGGCGCTCGCAGTTCCTGCCGCAGCTCCACCTGGCCATCTACGACAACGCGCTGCACTTTGTCGAGTTCGAAAACGACCTTGCCGCGCTGCATACGCTGCTGGCCAAGCTCGTGTCCAAGCTTGGCGTCAACGCCGTTCGCTACGGCGTGCCCATGATCTACCGCCTCCAGGAGGAGATCTTGGCCCTCGACCAGCCCATCCACAAGGTGCGGATCGCGGCCCTGTGCCACGGCTACTTCTGGGCCCTGACCGACAGGTTCGAGTTCGAGGGCTCGGCAGTGGGCAGGGCGATTGGCAACGAAATTGCCCGGCGAAAGAGCAAAGGCTTCTGGGTGCCAGGCATCCAGGTCCCGGCGCTGCCCCTCGACCAGATTGGGCCGCTGGGCCAACCGTCTCCCCCGCCTTCGTGGGACCTCAGCGCTCTCGAGACGGAAGAGCTGTTGCCGTTTGACGACCGCGTCGCTCTGATCCAGTGCATCGCCGTGGGCTATGAGGAGAGCGCCTCGTTTCCGCCAAACAGCCCGTCTGCCTCGCCGGGCCGGACGCTCTCCGGCCCCATCCTCAACACCCCCATGAGCCCCGGGTCCTCTTCCGCGGCGGTGGCTCCGGACAGGGCGTTGGAGCTTCCGGACATCTACCGCGAGGAGATGCTGACGGAGTGGTCCAGAGAGCAAGTGGCCGCCGCCCTGGCTGCCGAGGGCAAGACGGAGTCTATCAACGGCTCGCGGACGGGCACTGTGGCTACCGGCCTCAGGAACCTGACCGGCGGCACCGGCACCGGCCTCGGCGTCAACGGCAACAATGGCTACCTGCCGTACTCGCCCTACGGCAGCCAGCACAACCTCCGACCGCGCTCGTCTCAGACGCACATGATGACGGACCAGAATCACCTTGGAGCCCTCGGACCCTCGCCTAGGTTCCGGCAGGGCAGCATCCGAAGCGGCATCTCGCAGACGATATCCTCGTCGAGCAAGGCCGGTGTCGCCTCGGTGGAACAGCTCAAGCGTGTGCTGTCCGGCAACGTATCCCCCAACGCCTTTGGGACCGAAGACGACAGCGGCGAGAGCATGGTGAGCTACGAGGAAGACCCGTCGGAAAAGAGCTTCAGCCCGACCGGTACGGATCCAGACCGGCCCACCACCTCGGCCGACGGCTTCAGCAGGAGGTCGAGGTCTGGCAGCTCTGGCGCCCCGCTTAGCTCGGGCTCGAACCGCGACAGCCTGCCGAGGCTCCATCTGGATGGTGATGGCGAAGAAGGGGGCGGGCTGGGCATGAGCATCCCTCCCGTGCCCCCTCTCCCCAGCCTCAGCGTCCTCTCGGAAAAGGGAGGGCCGCTGAATGGAGGAGGCGTCGCCGTTCAGGATTATGGGGCAAAGGCTTCGACCAGGCGCACCAACAGCCGGGGAGGCGACAGCATTGCCGCCCGGTCCCTCTTTGGTAGCCACGAGGATGGCGGCAGAACGATGGACCTGCAAGAGCTCCTCAGAGGCATTGACAGTCATCCCAACGAGGGCAGCTTGGGCAACTTGACCAGGCCTCCCTATTGACGGAATACGACTACAGGATGTTCTCTTTCTTCTTCCAGATGCTTCAACCACGCATACGTATCCTAACACAAGCGTCGACAAAGGGGACTCGGATCAGGAGATGACCATGGGTTCCGGTGACAAAGAGCTGCCTGGCCAAGCTCCTTTCACCTTACTCTCACGGGCTTCCACTCCAGTTACCCTATCTCCTACCCGCAACCCTCACGCACACATATACACACAAAAACTCCAAAAATGCATTCCGCGCATTCTTCGCATACTTGGACCGACACCCTCACAAACGCACACATATATACACATCTACATCTATTCGCCCTCATCATCTGAGCCTTTTGGGATTCTCTTATGTACAGTCAGTTATGGTGATGATGACTCTCGTTAGGCGGGAGAACAAGTGCAACGGCAGAGCATGTGGAAGAAGGCTGCATGAGGAGCTTGACTCGCGTTAGTTCATCTTGTTATAAAGGTACAGCACGCACAGAGAGACAAGAGATTCACCCGCCACCCGCGGCAAACCTGTGGCTCTTGATGAAGAGGTGGAGGCTCACGGACTCCCTTTTGCCTTGTCCGGTCTTGAGCTTCGGAGTCACAGCCCTTGCCACCACTCTTTTTTTCTACTTCTTTTTGTCTTTGGCATCTTCTTTTCATGTTAACCCCCTCCTGACCAGCAGCGGGTTTGCGTTTTTTTGAAAACTTCCCTTTGTCCTGATCATCTGTTTCTCTTTTCTGTTTGTCTTTTTTCGTCTCTCTTAATATCGCAATGTACTCTACCTAACCTATTAGAAAGGCGGATAAGCCGCTGCTTTAATCTAGAATGAACGGGGTTGAGCCTGAAGAAGAAGTAGTCAAGCCTTGCCACGTTTGCATATGCGTACCTTGTTCTGATCCTCTTCGTTTTGTTTCGCTTATTGTGGGTGGCTGCCACATGTACTCGATGGGCTTGAAGTTGAGGGTTGATGGATTGACTTGGCATTGTAAAAGTAACGAGTACGAGCGGCCTTCAGGGCTCGCCATGTCGAAGAACGTTGACAACTCCTGGGCGAGTTGAGATTGATAGTTAAATGGAAGTATCTTGAGATACCATTTTCATCCGGGGTGTTGGAAGCTGTTTGATGAGAGGTGAGATTGATTGAAATACGAGGTTGATGAGCTTATAAGGCGGCTTCTCGTGAGGCCAGCACAGCTCATCAATGATTTCAAGCCCACGACGAGCAATTTCCAGCAGGACCACAAAGAGACGCACACTTTCGTCTCACTGGTCACTTTGTCAAATCTCATGCGACAAGTAAGTACAACCATCATCCTGCTCATCAAAAAGATATTTTATGTTGTCTTTTCCCTCCCTCACCAACTCGAGTCCAGTAGCTTATATGTATGCTCCAGCCAAACTTCAAGGCAATCACGGCGCAATCGTTCTTGCCTCGACCACACAGTAGTGGGACTTGTACTTCTGTACCTAAGGTACTCGTTGACTCAACCCTCATTTTCAGCCTTGCAACCATTTTCCTTCTATAGCCACGCAAGAGCAAACATCTCGTCTCGATTCGCCCTTTCGCACAGCCGCCTCCGCTCGCTGCCTGTGCATACCTGACTATCTGTTTGAGGGCAACGCGTACTCAGCAGGTAAAAGTAGGTACACGTATACCGACGGGCTTGTTGGCGCAGTTTCACCTGCAGCGTTGGGCGCAGAGTACCAGCTAATAATCTCCGCGACAGGGACCTTGGAGCAGGCGGCGTGATTCCCCCCTGCCCTGATTCCCGACCCCTGGCTCGGTGCAAATCACAGACACATACCCTCTTCGACACCGTGATCCGTCGTTCGAGGCCTCTGTCTGCAACCTGCACTTTCTGGTCAAGAGCGCGCGAGCTGGAGAGAGCTTTGCTGTTTCTTGTCTAGTGTCGAAGCAAACATCGGCAGCCCGGATTGTTTGGCTGCTGGGGCTGAGCGGGAAGCGGCCATATGGAGGATTGTCTGCCAATATCAAACACTCAAACACGGTACTTCGTACTGCCCCCTCATGGTGGCACAGATGGGATATAGAACAAGAGTCGGTGCTGCACGTGGAGGCGGATAATCTTATGGTGATATTGGCGCAGACGTTCTGGGCGATTTGACATCTGCTCTGGGTAGGCACGTCTGGAGGCGCACGGCCGTGATGCTGGTTACGGAAAGCCACCAGCAGCAATGGTGCAGGGCCCTTTCAGGTGAGGCAGTGGCTTCAGAGATGAGGTCGGCAACGTGTTGATAGTTGGATACTGACACGCACTACAGTTGTTCTCCTTCACAGGAACATACCACACATACGCACACTCACTTGGCACACTCTCCCTCTCCTTGGCACTGCTGGCATTACTCGCATTGCTTCACAGCTCCAGAGTTACACCCACACGAGCGTCACTAGACCCACGCCGCGTCGATCCGCTCCCCCCCCCCGAGCACAGCCTCACTCTTGAGCATTCTGGAACAGGGACAGCTCTTCTAGCAGCCCGCGCTTTTTTTTCCCCCTTCTACCACTCCTCATATCCCCCAACATTTCTCCCGCCATTTGGCCCTGTAGGGCATCCATCCTTTCCCGCGAAAGAACTCGGTTTCTCCATTCGTTTCCCCTTTCCATCTCCTTCCACACGCCGACATTCATTTACGTCACTGGCCTACTGCGATATGGTGGCATAGGGAAGCCGTCGCGAGCTTATCCGATTCTCCTGAGCAATCTGCCACTCGTTACTTTCTACGACACGCACCATCATATACGTTCTCTCTTTAGGATTGATACTGCCTCGTTCCGCCAACTCTTTTGCGGTACCATCTGCGAGTATCGCCTCTGACTTCTCGATTTTTAACGCTCTCGCCTCCACAACCCCTTGTCGCCAATACCCATCACGAAACAAAAGGCCTGCATCACCGGTGGAGACTCCCAAGGCTCACTCGTTCGCGCTCACTTCCATCTCGCATCCCGCTTGCATCTCGGACCTTTCCCGCGCTGCTTGCCTGAATCGAACTCCCTTTATCTCGACCGGCTTACGCTCTACGACGGCTCGGCCCGGGCCATGGACTCATACGAGGACGACATCCAACGGCAGCAATACCATCCCTCGCACTCGATCCCCGACGCTGCCTATCCGGACGACTCGCCGTTCCGGCGGCAGCAGCAGCAGTTCCAGGCGACTTACGGCGCTGGCGGGTTCGGCGCGAGTCCTGTGCATCCCCCAGCCGCACTGACGCCTCCTTCATCGCACGCAGCGGATCATTCCGGATACCAGCCCCAGCATCAACGCCAGGTTCAGAATCAAGAAGCTTGGCAACCCTACGATATCCCCAGCAGCCCTCCTCCTCCATATGACCCAAGTCAGGCCCCAAGCGCCTACCACCACACTCCCTTACATGCACCAGCCGTCGCCGCTCCCGCAGCTACACATCCAAATGCGCGCGTCGATGGGCATGTCCAGCCGATGGGCATCGAGCTGATGCCCTTGCCTCTTCAACAAACGGCACCATTAGCACCGGTAATTTCGACGTCCGCATTGACACACGCCAGCAACGTTGCCGAGGACCCCTACAAGCTCGACGCGGCATCTGCGGAACGCAGGCGTAGGCAAAGGCGCATTAAGATTTGCCTCATTGTCTTGACTGTGGTGTTTATATTCTGTGGCGCGTTGATCATGGGGGTAGCATGGGGCGTACTCAAAAGGTCAATCAACAAACCCCCCGACGACCATAACAATTCATTCTGATGTTTGAGAGGGATTCCGTTTCGCTCTCTGATACGCACAAAAGGCCATGCCGTGGTCCTGGGAGACTCAACGGCTTCTTTCTCTTTTCTTCGGAATACTATTCATCATACAGCTTTCTTCACTATTTTTGCTCTTGTTTTCTTCTTTTCTATTCATCAGTTTCAAGCTGCGACTGGAAACCATGGCTGTGGGACTTTGCCGTGCAATTACCGGTGGGGACAGCGATGGACATGAAGCGTATAAGCGTACTATCCGCGCAAACGAGGGGTCCTGGCGTGTATCTGGTTTGGTTTATTGATTTGGGATCTTTTGCTCTTCTTTTTCTCCGCCCACATCTTTTCCCTTCTCATGGATGGTTAGGCGTTGAGGTTATTACTCTACACAGAAAGATGAGGGCTGGGAACTGCCACATGGTTTCCTCTTGGTGACATGCATACATGTACGGTTGGGCAGACGGCAGAGCCCCAGGGCAAATTGCGGTTGGCAATACAGAGTGGCCGCAGAACGCCACAGACACAGCCTGCGAGGCATTGTCGGATTGTTGGCTCACCAGAAGATTTAGCCTCATGATTGCCGCATGCTAGAGAGCCGTTGGAAAGGAACAAGGAACGCGGCGGCTACCACTATGCTTAGGTAGCATGAGTTGAAAGAACGGCATGCAAAGGAATGTTTCGTCTCCTTGTTTTGGTGAATCGTCTGGTGATAAGCCCACTAGTATATATGTCGTCCTTGGCTGCTAGATGGTTCACAAGACGATGTCTGAACAGCAAGCATGCCCGCTAGACGTGGCCGACAACACGCGTAATAACGACCATAAAGATATGCTGACAGACCATCAGATTACTTATCAACAGACCAAAGACATTACCTTCATGTCCACCCATCATTGCTTGATCTGTCTGTCATCTGAGTTCCACTACCCCGGCGTGGCCAGGCCAACGCATTATCTACGATCCGAGGCACACTTGAACGGCATACGTTCGCTACCTGTTGAAGCGGACAATCCCAAGGCGTTAAACTACCAAACTGACAATTTTCCCTTGTTGACGGGCACCACCCTTTGCATGCTGCTTCGTACTGGGACAAGACCAGCCACGGCCGTCTTTGCTCGTGGCAGCGCTTAATACGGAGAGGTGCCGAGACCTGGCCTTCTTTCCCACGGGCTTCTCTTGCCATTAGGTACAGCTAATAGCATGAGTTCAAGCGCCCGGGAGAGCTTTGTATGCTGACGGTAGCAAAGTGATGCCATAGTTACACACTTACATGAGCCCTCTGTAAGTGCAAGTGCTAAACCCACCCGTGTCTATCACGGTGCGTTATACCAATCCATACAGAGAGAAACGGAAAGTCGACTGCTATATCATAGATCAAAGCGGAAGAGAGGAAGCCGACCCGGATTAGCATTCGTCAAGAGCATAAGTGTGCGGTATCACCTCGAAACGGGGCGCTGGTGGATCGACTGAATCGCCGTCGGGGTTGCGGCGGCAGCGTGAGGGCCAAGGAGAAACCGGGCTGAGATTAGGTCGAAGGATATCACGAGTCAAGCTCCCCGGCACCAAGTCTCTACCCATAAGGGGATGCTGCTGAGAAGCACGGAGGGACAGCCGTTGATTGCTACATGTACGTAACAGGAGCACAGGCATTGAGTACTCACGGCTTCCTTCGAGACAACTGGGACCACCTGATGCACCAATATGACGCTTCTTCCTAGAAAGGCGACCAAAGCGGCCGGGGCATATATTCTGCAAAGATGCTTTCTTCCTGCTCCTGGTGCGATGGCGTTCTGTCGGTGTCGGAAACGGGCTATACCGAGCTTCTTTATGCTTTCTGCAACTCGGAGGAAGATGTTGCAAATAGGATAGCTCTGCCACTAGTATAAGAGTATTGGGTAGCTTCAGCCCTCCATCAGGCGTGGGAAACAGGGCCCGGAGGGGTTCGTAGGCGGAGAAGCTGGCAGTGGCCCTGCACATGAGATTGGGCACATGCAGCAGCATGCGTGCTTGAACGACTCGACTGCAAGAAATACTGTGTCCAAACGACAGAATGCATCTGCCGGCCGGGACACCCAGAAATGTGACAAAATGATGGTATCCCCTTCCAGCTGCGGTAAGTCCAGTCCTCTGCACCGGGAGTTTCCTGAAGACCGGGATCTTGGACCCGATGGTGGGTGGGTGTAGGTCGTAGCACTGCTACCACAGAGTAGTGGCAGTGGCCAGCGGATTATGCAAATCCTCTCTCTTGCTGTCACCCTCCTCAGCCGTCAAGTATGGCGGAGCATGCCATAACAGGCGATTCTCCCGTGGTCGGAGCCGAGATCTGGGCCAGGCCTGACCGAAGCTGATTGCCCCGGTTTGGGTTGCCATCGATACTCAAGATCTCAACTGCCTTCGGCCTCATGCCCTCTCGCTCGCTTCTCCCCCTTCTCCGCCTCAGCCTCCTTCCTGGTAGTAAAACCTCGTGTGGATATGGCTCTCAGCCAATGACCCGGGCATGTATGGTGGCTGGTGGTTTTATTGACGACCCCGTGACTGCTTCTTAAATTGCGGAATTGCTACCCAAGGCATACATAATGTGGACTCAGCCTCGGCATCCCGCGAGGGGCTCGTATCTGCGCACTCCGAGACAAAGCCAAGGGCAAACAAGTATGAGCTGCTTTGGCCACGAGCACATAGTCCTGAGGTTCTTGGCTGTCTGTGGCTTCACATTGACTTGTAGTCGGGGCGATGCTAGCAGTTGGGTTAGATTTGACGTTACTATTGGAAAAAGCGATATCTGGTTGGCGGATTGGGCAATCGAAGGACTCGGGCAAGGGGAAATGCTGTCATTCTACGTTACCCGTACTTGTCAAGAGAGACATGGCCAAAATGCAAGTAGCAAACCAGAGCGGGCTAAGAGTACGGTAAGGAGGGGATGCAAGGGCTGCAAACGACGTACCCGGAAAGGAAGTCAGAGATCATCGCCCAGGGGGGAAAGATGTCTGGAGGCGTCCATGTGAATCTCAGCTTCGTAACTTTGGCATGTGTTGACGAGAATGTTCGGCTTGGCCACGGCTCGAGCTCGTTCTGCTGGAAACCAAGCAACAGAGCGAGAGAAATTGCAACGGAGAGCCGCATGGAAAAGAAAGTGCCCAGTGTGTTGCGAGAGTACTTCGTATGAAGGACGAGGAAAAGCAGGCTGAGATTCGAATCAAGCAGGATTGCTCCGTGACGAAAGAAAGATCTTTGAGTCACCTAGGCAGGCATGGAATAGTCTAAGAGGTCTCACTCCGTATCGTCGCAGCAGGCCAGGGTCAGATGCACTCAATCTGAATTGGCATGACACGTATCTTACCCTCTCTTCCTAACTCAGTTGGAAGGGGGTCTCGAAAGGCAAGTGCAAGTAACTCAGACAGGAGGCAAGCGAGGTAGTAGTAGAAAGCGAGGCAAGTCGTTCTGTCTGCTTCCTGCCATATCCAATTCTAACAATAGGTATCTATGGGAATATCGGCCGTGATGACTTTACATTTACACTTTTTCCTCGTATATTTCATTCCTTTTGCTCTCCTGACGTTGCAAATCTGCTCATCCCCGACCATCTACCCCTTCACCCCTTGCTGTTGTTGTTGTGGTGGTTTTTCCCTCCCTTCTCCTCTTCCCCAGAATCATCCACCAGTCGGTCATTCATGCGATACCACTGGCCATGCAAGCAACACTACTGGTACCGGCTGACAGGTGCCTTACTCGTACTGATGGTACGATGAAACTCAAGGTAAAGTAGTGTAACACTAGCACATCCATCTTGCAAATCACGAGCAGACAGGTACAAACGAGCACAGACGGGGCCCGGGAGAAAGCTGATCGCAGACTAGCTGGGCCGCCACGCGCAAGAGGCGATGGCACGGGAACGGACCGGTCTCTTTTTGACAGCTTCCTGGTAGAAGCTGGGCTGGGAATGAGATGCCATGCTACAATGCTCCGTACCCCCTACGAGACCCAAGAGTCACCCCGGCTCGGCTGCCTCGACTAACTCAGCCCTGGCCCAAGACTTGTCTCCTTCCCGAGCCACTAAAACACACAGACGCAAACGAAAGGAAGCTGAGAGATGGAAGAGAGCACTACTTTGTCCCAGCAGATGGACACTGCTGGTGGTATTTGGACACCCCAGGATACTAGTTCTCGACACGCCGGGTGCACCTTGCATGTCGCGGGACAGACATGACAGAAGATGCCGCCAGAGGTCCTCGCCTGCAGCCCATGGAACTGTCTGCTCTCAACCCACAGGATGCAGATACTCAACGGGCGCGTACATAGTTGGTACTGGCTTGTCGTGCAGGATACTGGTGGCACGACATGCCAACTATGCCCCATGTCTCGCGGCCACTGCTTCTACTCCTTTGCGGGTGATGGCAATTCTGCCGACTGACAAGTTTACGCGAGCACCCTCCACCAAGAACTTGAAGTCATACTGTGTAACCCGAGCTCTTCTGGCCCAAGGATGGAGCTGAAGCTGGGACTGGCACCACCCTGTCTCGTGGAGGTAGTACTGCGAAGGGCCTCGTTGGTAGACACTCTTTGCGTGAAGCTGTGCCGTGCAACACCGTGAGGTAAGTTGCATGCTTCCGGCTTTCTTTCTTCCGTCTGTCTTCCAGCGAGCAACATGAAGTCATATTACTTCACTCCCCGCCCGTTATCGACCCCAATTTTGTACGCATCTGAGACATCTTCTGCCTTCGTATTGGCCTCTTTCGTGTCTGACTTGAACTGATATAGACGTGCTCTGCGAAGTTGTAACGATCGGAGGCGCTCGGCAGGACCGGTATGATTATCATTATGGCGGAGGATATCGACATGATGGATACTCGCCAGCAGTTGTGCGCGTAACAGTCCCTTTCCCACGTCGTGCGCGAGCGCCCTTTCTCTTCGATGAAGCACACACACACACTCTCTCTCTCTCTCTGTGCGTGTCGTTTGCCGGGATTGAATTTTGGTGGACTGGGAACCCCTGCCCCCTTTTGGGCGTTCCAAATCCCTGGACAGCCGACCCGACAGAGACAATTCAATTTTTCGAAAGGGGATCCTCATTTTGCGCACCCCTGCCCTGCCCGGTCTGAGAACGCAGCTGTCCAGCAGGACCAGGTCGACATTGGAGGAATGGGAAAAGAAAGGAAGAAGCGTTGGGAGAGCATTCGCACCCAATGCTACTCTATCCGGCGATTTGGCCCTTTCTGGTCTTCTGTCGTCTCGGTTCCTTTTCCTCTTCCCCCTCCGCCGCCGCGCACTTTATCCTGCGTCGTCTGGGTGGAATGTCGCTCGCGTGTCTTTTCTCTTCTCGTCTCCCCTTGCAAAGCCATCCTCTTTGCGGCTTTGGTTTGCTGCATGTATTCTCCCCTTCCTCCTTGCCTTGCCCATCCCCATCGACTAAAAGCATGACCCATGCTAACCAGCCCGTCCGCCGCCGCCGCCGCCGCCCTTGTTGCTGGCTCTGGCAAAGGATAGGCACCCTCCAAGCTCTTCCGTCATCAAGGGACGGCGCTTGTTGCATTGGCTGCAGGACCCCGGCCCAGTCCGCTCGGTACTCTGTCGTACTAAGACAAACCCAGGGCCGGACTCCAGCATGCTCCAGAACTAGTGCTCCGACTGCTCCCCCAGGTATCCCGCGGCGCTGCTGCTGCGGAATGTACGAGGGCGCAACCGAGCTGGCATATAGACGCCGTGCTTTTCCTGCTCTCAAGGCTGGATTGCTGATCCAAGAAAAAGGGTTTGGATGGGTGCCGTGTATGTTGAGCAAGGTAGACGAACAGCAGAGCAGAAGAACTGTGTGTCACAGACGATGCGAGGATGGGTATGACCCAATTTGCCTTGCCCTGCCTTTTGTTCATCTCAACTCAGTCTCAACCCCTTTCCCCCATGTATACAAGCAGCAGTGTTGTACCCCATACCGTATATCGACATCTTTCGCAGGATCTTTCAGCATACGCAGCTACGACAAAGGTGAAGAAGGCGTTGGTCGGCTACAGTATTATTGTCGTATATTGCTAGTATCGCCGTCGTCCACCCAGTTCTAAGTCAATGAGCACTACCTGGTACGTTATCCGACCGCTTACTGTAACGTACACACATGCTGTCCCCAGATCACATTGGCGTCCATGAATGCTGTTGATATCTGTACATGCTGCAGCACACGAATACTACGTATTCGCCTTGAAATGTTTATGTTGGCATCTACACCTACCTAGATCATGTGCACCTAGAAAATCCAATTCACACTTGATTGCCCCCCAAGACATGATACAATCACGCATCCCGCACTGTTTTCATACATAGAAAGTGATGACGCAGCTTCTCCCTTCAAAACTGCCTGTCAGCGTTCTGCCCTTTCCTCCCTTCCAATTTGCTGGACTGTTCGCCCTGCTGCAACTCTGTCTCTCTCCAAGCAATCAAGGGCTTTCCTAGGCGTCGTCCTGCTGCTCCGGCTTGCCAGCAGATCAGATCATGACTTGGATTTCCTTTTCCCTTGTATCAGGTGAACCCTCCTTGATCGACACCTGATGCTCTTTCTGTTGCCAGACGGCTGGTTACAGGCTTTCTTGCCACTCGCTCATCGTATCTCGTCATCTTTTCGCTGCCCCTCCTTGCCCTCCTCCCCCATCTCTCACTGTGCCGCCGGCGCCTTTGGATAATGCCCCCGATTTTGACTTTCTTTTTGTTTACTACTACTCCGTGTTTGCTTCGATGATTCATACCTAGGCTTCACGCTCAATCTCCTTACCAGGTACTCGTTGAATATCTACATGATGCTCGACTCACCTCCTACAGCCCATCCATCCTACTAGGTACCTACCTTATGTACTTAAGGTACTGTATACCTACCTTGGGTATCTCGCCTCCTCTAAGATATAGTACCTACCTTATAGGCGGCACTTGCCGAGACTTTACCAGCTGTCGCCAGTGCTAGTAGTAGCTTCCATACTCCTGCCATCTACAAAAGCGAATCAAACCCCCTGCTCCTTCCCTTCGTGCTTGAATCAATCCAGCATCCTTTCCGTCAGTCAGGCTGCTCCTTCACCTGTTTCCTCTATTCTCTTCCCTCATCATCATTTTCTTCACTTCTTTTTCTGTTTATCACCTCTGAAAGAATCATCGGCAGCTGCTTCTTCCTCCACCTCGATCCGAACGTACCTCACTGTCTACGGTCCTCCTAGCGGCACCAATTGTCGCAATCCACCCTCGCTGTCGGCATCCTCCACAACCCGACGTTCTTCTGCATCTTTTCCGGGATACCCAACCGCACCCTAAGGTACCCCGTCACGACGCTATTCTTCTAGCCGATCGCTCTGCCCCCCCCCCCGAAAGCAGAAAAAGAGCTTTAATCGATCACGATATCCTCGGCAGCAGACCTTTGTCATTATTACTCTCAGCTTTTCTTGGCTTTTATTTTTATATCCCTCGCCTTCATATCACTTCTTTTTTTTTTTTCTTTTTCTTTTTTCTCTTTCCTTGTCTCAGATAAAGACAAGGGGGCCAGTAAGACCAAAAGGAAGGGGACTGAAGGCAACAGCAAGGAAAAGAGAAGGAAGCTGAGAAAAAGAAAAGAATCACGCCGACACATTGGGTGTTGAAATACGAGAAACGAGACGGAATCGGGGGGAAACAAAAGCAAGGAAAACAACATCGCGCTCATCAACTTGCGACTTCAATTCCGTCTTTTTTTCCTACTCTGAGTTCCTCGACCCTCCAATCTTCGCTCGCTGGAAACCAGAGAGAAAGAGAGAGAAAACAAGAAAGAAGGGGAAAAAAAAACTAAGACCCCCCCTCCCTGCAGAACCGTTTTTAGTGCTGCAACTCGACATTCCCAGACTAGCAGCCAAATCAGTCGACGGCCGATATCCTCGCAATCCCCGTCGTTTCGTTTTGCAATATAACCGCCATTCACCGCCCCCACGACGGTTCAATTTTTCCGGCTTGTCTCGAGAGTGACATTATCTGATTGATTACTCACCCGCAACAGTTGCAACAGGACGCTCTGCTCTGGTCCTGGTCCTGGTTCTGGTTCTGGCTCGGGTTCCGGTTCTGGTCCAATCTGGCATTCTGTCTCTTCCTGTCCTGTCCCTTTCCCTCTCCCGTCTCCAGTGGCGCAGCATTTGCCCACAAAGTGCTCACTCACTCGCTCGCTCGCTCGCTCACTCTGAGCGTCGACGTCTCACCGTCGCTCCGACCGTCCATTGGCCAGCCTCTTGAGAGATAGGCTCGAAGGACCCCGGGACCAACTTGCAGCGGCTGCGGCTACGCGAGACCAAGAGTCCCGAAATTTGTCTCAGCAGCGGCCTCGTGTTTCACACAACCCATCGCCGGCTCGGCCCTCGAGTCTTTATACAGCCTGTGCTCCGTCAAATCCGCACCTTGCTGTTGTTACACGGCTTCTCGTTGCTGTAGGCGTCGACTTCGTTGTCCTTTTACCTGCAGCTTTGCGCCATATACAGCTGGGACCACAAGCCTGCCTACTTACCACCTTACCTTTGAGTTGGGTAGCAGCAATCACAAGCCATGGCGCCACGAAGTCCCTATTCATCCAGGTAAGTCAAATAAACCAAGAGAAGCTGCACAGCAGCTCAATTGGCATGTTCTTTCTTTCTTTCTTTCTTTTCCCCCCGCGTCTCTTCCCCTTCCTTCGAGTTGCTCCTTTCGTTACCGTCTCGCAGCCCCTCCGTCTAACTGACCATCTTGTGCTTCTTCTCAGCAGCCGTGAGCTCCACGTTGTCGTTCTAGGTGCAGGTTTGTCACGCCTTAAAAGCCCCGTCTTCTCGACACACAACGTGTCACCATGCATTGCATCGCTAACGCTGTTACTTAGGTGGCGTCGGCAAAAGTTGCCTTACTGGTGAGTTGTCACCATGGCCTTCCCTGCGCTATTCCAGCCACCAGTCTGGGTCGATCCACGACTAACGGCAAGAGCAGCCCAGTTTGTTCATAATGAATGGATCGAGAGCTATGACCCTACAATTGAGGACTCGTACCGCACTCAAGTTCAGGTTGACGTAGGTTCACATTATCCCCCAAATGATTGGGCCATACGCGCCGTCCTTATTTTCTTTTCTCTTCTTTTTTTTTTTTTTTCTTTTTCTGCGAGCCTCTGATCTAACACGAGTTTTGCGATTGCTCTCTAGGGTCGACAAGTTATTCTAGAGATGTGAGTCTTGGGAGTGACTCCCCAGCCCTTAAATCCTATGCTGGACGGTTTCTGATATCGAAAATGACAGTCTCGATACTGCTGGCACCGAACAGTTTGGTAAGGCCAATACCATCATGCCTTCTTCTTTTGAACCACCTGCAGCTGACGCTCCGGCAGTGGCTATGAGAGACTTGTACATGAAGACCGGCCAAGGTTTCCTGCTTGTGTTCAGCATCACATCAGCCTCATCACTGAACGAACTAGAGGGCCTGCGAGAAGAGATTCTCCGCATCAAGGATGACGATAATGTTCCCATGGTCATCGTTGGCAACAAGGCCGACTTAGAAGAAGCAAGAGCCATTCCACGCGCCAAGGGTTTTGCCATTTCACAGAAATGGGGAGCTCCGTATTATGAAGCCAGCGCCAGGACGAGGAGTTAGTTGCTTACTTCCCCCCTCGAGACTTTGGTCCTAAAATTCCTTTACTGACCCTGAACAAGCAAACGTTGACGAAGTCTTCATCGATCTCTGCCGCCAGATGTTACGCAAAGAGGATGACACGACGGACCCCGACGATGCCTCAAGGATAGACGCGCTTAAGGCCACCAGCAACAAGCGCAGACGGCGTTCCAAGTTCCGTGACTCCACCCACCCGCGATGCGTGATACTGTAGTCGGACAATTGTTCATACCCACATGGGGCTACCACTGAGAGCAAACGGAAAGGTTTCCAAAGAAAAGCAACGGGGGAAGGAACCCCTTCTATCACATGGACTGCCTACATATATACCCGGATGTTTGATTGTGTTTACTGTTGAGCACGGCGGGGATTTTGCTTTTTTTTCTCTTGTTTTCCTTTTCTTCTTCATCCTTCCTTTTCTTCTTCATCCTTCCCTTTCTTTTCCCTAGCGAAACGAAGCCCCTGGGCCTCGGATGGGATATTGTCCCAGCCTCACCAGCCTCACCACGGCTAGCCCTAGGTAACGACGAAAGAAGTCCTAGAAATTCAGAGTCGAGTTTCAAGAGATCTTGGGGACTGCCTACTCGATACGTTCTCGATACGTTCCTAATCGCCACGGGATATTGCAGCGGTAGCTATTACCCTACTGGGGACCTCTTCGACTTTGAACAGAACAGAACGAGAAGTTTTCTTGCCTTATTTTTTTTTTTTTTTTCTTCACATCCCAAGAATCAGCAGAAGGGACGACAATTCTCACGAAGGTGGAGCGACATGGTACGAGACATTGACGGCGTTAATAGAGATGGACGGAAAAGACTTGGGACGGCTCTTGAGATCATAGAGGCATGCATACTCACGTTGGCGCAGGGCGGGCATCAGAAAAAAAAAAGAGTATATGAGACAAGGGTTAGTTAGATCGACAAGTCGCAGCAATTTTCATTCATGTCGTACCCACCCACCCACAACTGAGCGCTTGGTCGGGAGAAAAGAAGAGGATTGGAAAGTTTATCAAAACTTGGCCCCCAGTCAGTGACAGAAGATTATTAGTAGAAAAGCGTGACGAGGAAAAAAGACTGCACAATCGAAGGAGCAACAACGAACGATAGGACGGAGAGAGAGATGATGGAGAGGAAACAAAAAGGAGAAACAAGAAATGAGAGAACAAGAAAAGAAAATGAAAATGCATGCCACTCTCACTCAACTCACCTACCCACTCGATTCCAAGATCGTTAAGAGTAGGGTGGGAAAAAAAAGAAGGGTCTGGCCGGGGATTGAACCCGGGACCTCTCGCAAGCAAGCTGTAGGGTTTACCCTAAGCGAGAATCATACCACTAGACCACCAGACCGAAGATGTTCTTCTTGATGAAAGACCCTAATTTATTTTGTCCCATATCTCTATCTTCAATGAGTGCACGCTGTATGCAGCTCGACTTACGCACATCAAGCCGGTGCAGCTCTTTCTACTTCGCTTGGGTGAGCTTGGAGATGTAAACCGCATCCGAGCTGGCCGTACCACTTACTTAGTAGACTATATATGATTCGTCTCGCTTCTTTGCACGAGAAAAGTGCATTGATCGATGCGATGTAAACCTATGGGGGGGGGGACGCCAGCTACGCATACATAGACCAGACGACGCATCAAGGCTTCTGTTTCCGCGTCTGTCTGCCAAATGGCCCTTGTTCGGGGTGTAATGTGAATGGCGAGTATTGCGTACGGTGTCTGATTTGCTATATAGATCGCAAGCATGCGTGCTTCTTGAGCCTGCCACGCATCGGCCCCCCAACGGTTTGAAATCAAAGCATGTTCGACCAGCTCGGAAGAACTGGTCAAGCATATAGATGCATTGAAGCCACCTAAGCACGCCTCCTGAGCAGATGGGGTGGATTAGAGGCCTTGACAGGGAAGCCAAAAGTGGTAACGGTGAATTAAAGCTGGCGAAGGAGCGTCCTCTGGTCCCAGCAGTAAAGAGAAAGGCTTTAACCAGCACCAATATGAAAGAGAGCGACATTGGTGCTTGACCGGTCAAAGTCGCACATCCTTGGTCTCTGATAATGCCGAGGTCAAGCGCCGATGATCGAGTATAAACGCGTCGATGTAGCGCATAAGCTTCTTAGAGCTTGGGGGAAGTACCAGGCCGTGTCGAGTTTCACATCGCCTCGATACTCTCCGCGAACCAGTGCAAGGGAAGATGAATGTAATGACAGCGAGCTCATGGTAGAATCGCCTCCCTGGATGTTCCTCGCCAAAAACACCGAATGAGAAGGGGCACGGAGAAACGGAAAAGGGAAGCAAGTTTCGAGGGGTCGAGACAACGACATAACAACGTTACCTTTCCAAAGGCAAACATTAAGAGTAAGAGCCGCAAGTTGCGGGGTCAAAGGCAATCTTGGACGGAACTCGCTCAGGGTCGCTTCACAATTGTGCAAGCCGGCCCATGTGATAGATAGCCCCATTTCCGGAAGCTGTCGACTCAATCAAGTTTCCGTCCAACCTCTTCCTCGGCCACACACTCCGCTACCTCGAAAGCTGCGCAGTCTGTGTGGCTATAAGCCGAACTGGAGCCAGCTGTAAATGAGCATCCGCACATGCTAGAGCTGGCGGATGCTTGCCTTTCGACGGATGACGAGAAAGGAAGAGCTTCAAAGTCTTGGGACGCAATGTGTCATGCTGAGAGGAGAACACTCAAACTCACCCCTGGAAGCTTGGATACTTTCTTTCGCAAATCGGTCAGGAAGACTACTAGGTAGGTATGAGGTGCACTGTCAGTCGTGTGCATGGCTCGTATCGGATAGAGTCTACCAACCTGTCGCCTGACTGGAAGTAAAGTCAGAAAAGGTACGCCTATGCTGGGCTGATGGCAACGAGCAAGAACATTGGGCAGTCGAGAAGGGTGCTTTTTCGTCTACCGGCTGCTGAAGTGGGAGGCTCCGCGAGCCCAGAGAAAGCAAGCGAAGGAGCGCAATCCCGTCCTCCTGGACCCAATCCCATGGTGGTACTCCGTACATGTAGTAGCCGATACCCTTCCCGGTTCGATCCCGCCTCCAAGTGTGTGTGGATGCGAGGTGAAGAAGTGTGATGGACATGGGCCGACACACAGTAGCGCGTCGCCTGATTCGGGACATGGCCAATGAAGAAACCTGTGAGGAGGTCCACGCCCAGGAGTGTACTTGTCCGTATGTAGAGCCGTAACGAAGGACTACTGGGCGGTAGAAGATGCCACACCTTCAAGGGCCGAGGCTTGGGGGCTCTTGTAAAAGTATCATACTGTACAGTAGGCAGTGAGCGTACGAAGTACCAGATACAAGTCTTCTCCCGTTGGGCGGATCTCAAATTGCTTCCAAGTTTGTGGTCGGCATGGGGCAGACAGAGAATGTAACTCGGACTTCCAGAATGCTGGTCCGACCATTATCTCGGTATGGGGGGGGGGGGGACGCTGCGCTGTGAACGTTAGACGCTGCTTTCCAGTTCGTAGGTGACTGGATGTCGAATACGCACCTGTAAGTCGCAGCAGAAAGAGAGGGAAGCCAAATTCGCAGCAGGTGACTGAGCCAACGTTCAAGAGGAGTGGCGCGCAACACTTGGTAGGCAAATGCGGTCAGGGGAGGCAATTCCATGGGACCGGAACAGGGTATCGCTTGAGCATGAACATGGCAATCTGCCAAGGTCACCGCGAGCGAATGGATAACGAGAGTCGTCACCTGGACCGAAAGTGAGGGCTCGGGACCAGCCCGCCGGGTACCATGCCAAGTCTGACTGGACAAGTACTGCGTCGTGGATCGGCCGTAGTGGTCGGAGGTTTGGGGGATGTCAAACATCGTGTCTTTATCTGACATCCAGCTGTTAGCAGAGAACCAGGTGTAGCAGCCTTATGATGGTGGGCACAAGTAGAAGAGCCAAGGCCACATACAGCCTCGGCGCACTTCCAAGCTCTCGCCCAACAAACGATTAGTTGAATCCCGGTTTGCTCGGTGGCCGTAGCTACCGAACGCGATATTGGTAGAAAGCAGATGGGAGAACTGCGCAGATGGATGGGGGAATGTAGTAGGAGAGAGAGTGTTGTGGGTGGTTCAGGAGAAAGTAAAAAAAAAAAAAAAAAAAAAAAAAAAAAAAAAAAAAAAAAAAAAAAAAAAAAAAAAAAAAAAAAAAAAAAAAANCAAGAGCAAGAAGAAAAGTTGTGCTTGCCACGAGCGCGGGCAAGCATCGCTTTAGCGAGGGTGATGAGATGGAAGGAGCGCCGCGATGCTGCCACTGGCGATCTTGACACCTTACCTGCGGATATCGAAGGATAAGCGATACCTTATCTGCCAGTATCGAGGATCACATACCTACCTACTACCTACTCCCGCCAGGGATTGATGCCAGATAAACACTAGGTAAATACTAGGTAGACAAAGGCCGCTGCTGCGAACTGTAAATGCCTGTAGAGAAACTACCTGGTACGATGGGGATGTCTGGAAGAGGTGTGTTGTCTCCCGAGATGCATTCTTCCAGGGTGTCCTAGCTAAGTACCTTAGGTACTGGACGTCGTAGTACCAACCACCGTCTCCCGTCCAAGGCCAGGTAGGAAGCAGTTCCAACGATTCTCAAAGGTGAAATTTCCACGAGCGTACCTAAGAATCGACAAGATATAGTCTGACCAGTGTTGCGAGCGTCATTGTCGAAGCATCTACCCTGTAAAATACCATGTACATCACCTTTCGTGCAAGTTTGGTCCTACTAAATGCAAAAGCCACTAAAAAGTTGAAATGGGGACGACCTGTCACTACCTCCAACCCTACGAGCCTCAGGACGAGGTCATGAGTGTACCTGTGGACTATGTACCTCTGCACGCGTCGATCACAGCCGCAGGGTCCCATATCGTGGCCTTGCCTCGACCTGGTCTCCGCTCGTGCAGTTGGCAATCCATCTTGGTTATGCTTCGCATGGCGAACTAGGGACTGCTGCTGCTCCGTACCTCGTACTCTACCGCCATTCTGCGGAACAAAACGGCTACTAGTAGCCCCTCCAGATATGGGCTATGCTATGCTGAGCCTAGTCCCCGTAGGCGCGTCGGTTAGACAGCGGACCACCGCTGCGGCCGTGTGGTCCCCTGGGATCAAGAGCTTGGCGTGATGCGGTAGTCCTTCGTATCCAGAAGTCAGGGACCTGGTGCTGGTAGCAGTCGGCAGGGTCGCGATCAATGGCGGGTCGGTCGCCGGGAGATCATGGTCGCTGTAGAAGCCAGTGATGTCTGTGGGTGGAGATTGTCAGCCGGGGAACTGGAGTAGTAGAGCGCAAGTAGGCGTGCTGATGTGATGCCTCGACCATTGCCGGACTGATGACAGCCCATATACTACCTAGACCTTGTAGATGGTAGGGTAGGTACCTACATCCATTGAAACGGTTCCTGGTGATGAACAGGGGAGGTTTGGCCAGGGGCCACTCGCCAGCAGTGGTGTGATGGGCCGCTGGCGAGCCTTCGTCGTTTAGGGCATGATCTCGTCTCCTCGTTTGGCGGACGGCGTCCACAGATGCGCAGACTGAGAGAGGCGCGCTGCATCCAATGAAGGGCATCGGTTGGGTTCGGTCTGGCATCATCTCCATCGAGGGCAGCAATTTGACATGCATAAGCTGCCTTGCTAGTGTGTGCCGGGCGCGGCATGTGGTTGGCTGGCGCGGGCTCCCCATAATCTGCAATCTGTCGTGGAGCCCGGCTCTACTGGCAGCTTCGTACCTTGGCAGGGAGCGGTACCTCTGGCGCGACTGGAGCCTCCGAGCCGCGGGCGGTACTCCAGGGCTGACATGGACCCCATTGCAGATAGTGGCCCCACCCACTGGGCATTTGCACGTGCTTGTCACTGCGGGCGAGGATGAGATGAGATGAGATTTCAATGTCAATCTTGTAACAATATCCTCTGACGCTCGTACGAGCCGGTACTGTGCTGAAAACCACCGCCCAGCCCACCCGGTGCTCAAACGAAGCAGGATGCCATGCGATGTGACACTGCAAGTCCTCCAGCTTTTGACCGTCGCCAGCAAATCCGAATCATGTCTCTCGAAATGCGAGCTGCGAAAGAGAGCTCACCAGGCTGCCCTCGCCATATGTATCTGGCAGGGAACAATCCCGCCAGCTTTGCCTCGGAACAGTTCGTTGGTGGAACTTGGGGTCATGCGGAGGACGCAGCGCGAGGAATCCTTTCACCTGGCAGCGTTCCCAGCATCTCACCTATGGCATGGCTGTACCTATGTAGTGGTGAGGTAGTATTGCCAGCTTCCCGCGAGAGTGTGTTGCAGTGCGGGCAGCGATAGGGGTAAGGCTTCGTGATGGATGCTGCGAGTTGAATAGGTGGGCAGGCAAAAGTGACGAACGGTCTTTGGGAGCTGGTTGTTCTTCCAAGACGGAGCATGCCCTGTTTGCGCAGAAATCGCGAAGACACCACTTCGCTTTATGACCACCTACTCAAGCACTTTAGCATGACAGAATCACTGCGTCCTTCCCATGGTTTCAGTTCCCGGGTAAATTGTACTTCTTGCTCACCCTACGCTTCGATTTAGACACATATGGCGCTGCACCGCAGTTGGCACTGACTTGATAGATACCTGTCTAGTTAGGTAGCTTATCAGTCAAGGTAAGGGATGTATGTACCACCAAGAAGACCAATCTCAAGGGGTTGTCGCATCGCGGAGTGTGTGCCCGGCGTTCTAGAAGTGCCATGTGCGACAAGAACTGGTGTGCAGAACCGGCAGCGGATTTGATCCCTGTCAACGAGCTGGAGGGGCAAAGTGTGGCAGCCAGTGCTCCGCACTCCGTTACCGGGAGGTTCTGGGTACTTTGATGATTCGGACATGCTCATCGAGGCCGAGTCGCACCTGACAAAAGTCGGCATCGGGGGAGTCTGGGGTGCTTACCTTAACTGGAGATGGGATCATTCTGGGCCCTGCCTTGCAGACATGGTTTTTAGGTACTTGGGAAATCATTCTGCTGCTCCACGTTCGACAGGTTTGATGGGTCGAGGCGAAGGATTGATGGGAAAAATGCTGCTTGTTTTGGACTAGCACGCAGGCTGCTGCTCGGACCATTTGGTACCGGACACCTGCGAGGTACACGCTGTAAGGGCCAATTTCCAGCGTGTGCATCGATCAAGAACACCCCACACACACTCATTCATCTTTTGCGGGACTGCCATTGGAAATCGTTGGACCAGGAACTGGGCGTTTCGTACCTTTCGGGTACCTGAGGATTCAGGACGGTACTGCATGAAGTGCTGAGACACTCGAGAGCAGCTCACGCTGGATGTTATTGAGCGAGGATCCCCCAGCTTTCGTCGCCGCGTGAGGGTGCACTTACTGAACGAATCTGAATGCGGCGAGGGCGTCAGAAATTCCCGATAGGTACCTGCTCAACCGTTTCGCTGCTGTCTGTTTGGTAGGTACCCAGCTAAGGGGCCTTGGGTACTGACCGAGTCGAGACGACTCGCTGTTATAAGGTATGCAAACGGCGTTTCAACGGGCTTTGCTAGCCTTGAGATGACTTTTGATTTTTGTGAAATTTGTTCCTTTCTGAGTCCCGCCTTGGATCTCGTTGACCAAAGATGGAAATGTGAAGCAAGATTGTAAAGTCTCTACATCTTACCCAACTCGACGCAAGGTGATCTCAAGAATCAAGCACCACCTTAGTACTCTGCAATTCGATCTTGGTTGATCGCTACACCTGCTGGCACGCCCCTCGCCTACCACCATTGTTGTACCTCTTGAGTACTTTCGTCAAGCCACTGAGCAGGGAACTCGCGCTAGCATGAAGATGGTGGCGCCCAGCAGCTGGGACTTTCTGCAAGGTACACGCAGGAGCCGGGATCCTGTACTGCTGCGACCAGCATGCTGACGAACCTGGCTGAAGGGACAGCGCCGGTACTTCGACAGCGACACACGTGCAGGTACCCCCCCAGGCCGCCGGGAACTGCTGCGCATCTCCCCCGATTGGCCAGTGGCAGACGCGCAGATTTGGCCCCCTCCAGCCCTCTGCTGGATCTTGCTCTCTCTCTTCAGTCATTTTCGTGCCTAAGTAAGTAGGTAGGGTAGGTACCAGCACCCTCCAGCGCCGGCCTCTCAAACTGCTGAGCCCTCCTCCAGCACAGCCCCGGCACGCTGGCCGCTGGACAGATGCGCGCTCAACGGCCTGAAGCCCGCTAAAGCCCGCCCAAAACCTTGCGGCTGCTGAGCCTGAGGCTGCCGAACCTTCAACCCTCGAGCGTGTCTGGTGCGTCTGCCTGCCTCATCCCTCCAGCCAGTCACGTCTCTCCCCCCCCTCCGTGTCTCTCTCATCACTCGCTCTTCTATCTTATTCCTTGCGCGCTCTCTCTCTCTCTCTGTCGCTGCCCTCCAACCCTCCCAAACAAGCCCAGTCCAGTCCAGTCCAGTCCAGTCCAATCCCATCCATCCCATGCCACCCAAGAACTAGCGCAGCAGCCCGGCCCAGCGCGAATGAGAACAAACTTCTCCCTGGAAGCAGGTCCGAAAGCGCCCCCATTTGCTTTAGCCTTCTCCTTGTCCCCTCCTCCAGTGGCCCAGTCTGGTGTCACTTCTGCATCTTTTCCCCCCCCTCTCCTCTGCTGTTCCCTCAAGGCCTCTCTCTCTCTCCCTCTCCCCACCTTTTGCCGGCTGCAACTGCGGGCTCCCCCCAAAAAACCGGCCCCAAAAGTCAAGCCCCGGCACAGCACAGAGAAGGGATACCTGAGGTCCGTCTGAGGCGTCTGGGTCTGGGTCTGGTCTGGTCTGGCCTGGTCTGGTCGCAGTCACTCTCTAACTGCTGCCAGTTACTCCAAAGGCCTTCCCCCAGCTAAACCGCCAGCCTCGACGCATCATCATCCTCCTCCTCGCATCACCTTCGCGCGCCAACCTCAACCCCAGCCTCGAACTCTCGCCCGCCCGCCCGCCGCAGCGTCTCCCGACCGGATAGAGTTGCTCAAGGGCCTGTGTCTTCCTGCAGCGCCTCCTCTTATCTTCTATTCTGCCACGTTTTATTTTTTTTGCTTCAACCCATATCGACGCCGGCGCATTTGGTGCAAGAGATCGCGCATCGGAGGAAACTTTGCGTGCACCCCCTCCCAGCGAAAGTTTGTCCTTCTCCCAGCCTCAAGCGCACAACCTCCTGCGCGTCGCGCCTAATATATACAGCATATAAACCCCGTCTGCCGCCTCGCACAGAGTGTTTCCGGGCTTCTCTCTCCTCTCGCCGTTGTTGTCACCATCGTCGTCGCATGCGAGCTCGTCAATACTGCCACGACAGCCGCCTTCGTCTTGCCCTGCTTGCCATCTGGCTACGATTTCTCCAACTATCATTGCGCTTTGCTATAATATTCTCTTGCTACTCTCTGGTCGGTCCTCTGTTCGCTACAAACAACTGCTGCGTCATCGCCTGTTCCTGGTTTCCTCGTGCGCGCTTCGCCCGCTCACAGGATGCCCGTCACGATGGGCGACCAGAGCGCGAACCGTGTAATGCCGTCGATGCTCCCGTCGCCGCCAATGTCGACCACCTGGGGAACGTCTGGCGGCAACATCTGGGCCGCGGCGCCCTTGGGTGGCCTGCATTCCGTCAGCATGGCTGAACCCAGCCCGCAGGCTAGGTACTACGCTCCTGCTCCTGTGGACGAACCCCAGCCCGCCTTCGCAGCTGCTCCCGTGCAGCCATCGCAAGGAGGCTTTTATCCTCATCTACACCATCCTGCTCAGCAGCACGCCGCGCCCATGTTGCCCTACAGGGAGCAAGCAGAGCCCAGCCAGCCGGCGCCTGTGCACGTGTTGATGCAGCGCCTCTCGCCCACAACCTCAGCCGCCGAAATTCGCATCATGCTGGTCTTTTCTCAGGAGCTGCTCAACGTCGAACTCCTAGCCCCCGACTATTCCGAGACTGGACGTCAATGCTCAGCCCTGCTGGCCTTCCGAAGCATGAATGGTGCGTCCGAGGCCTGCAACAAGTTGAACGGCCGCCCGAACCCGAACGGCCACGGCACCATGATTGTCAGCATCGTGCCCTCTCCAGCCTACAGTTCGCCGGCCTACGGGTCGCCGACGCGTGCGTCATCCGCTGTGCCAAACGGCGCGGCCAGTGGCTTTGCCGACTTCTCGCGCATGAGCCATGAGCCACAGCCGCCTCACAGCAGCGGCGTCGTGTCGCCGACCGCCAACGCCGGTCGCTTCTTTCCCGCTCCTGCTCCTGCCTCTGCTGCTGCTCTTGCTTCTGCCTCTTCTGCTGCTGCTCCTCACCACCAGGACCTCGCCGCTCCGAACACTCAGGCCGGCAGCCGTTACAAAGAAATATTCGACCGTCAGCCGTCGATGGGCAACTATCTTCCCAACGAGGTGCCTGGGCGGCTCGGAAAGCACCTCATCAACGCTGAAGTCGGCGACGACGACGATCGAGAGCTCCTTAGGGACTCGGTCGCCTACGGCAACAGGGGCACTCCGGTGCAGCGGAGAGACGCTACCATCACCCCTCCCGACTCCGTCAGCCAGGCAATGGCAAATCTGTCTCTCGAACCGAACATCACTCTGAAGCCGGCGACGATGCCGGCGTATCTCGCAGGTCTGCCTTCCGTCATTGGCCCCAACGACATCTATGTGCGACTCCAACAGCACGTTGTGCGACAGCATCAGCAGCTCCATCAGCAACAGCACCATCAGTCGGACAAGCGATCCTCGAGGCACTCAGGGAGGCACCAGCAAGCGCCGTACGGAGGGGCCAATTACCCCCCGGTAAACCCTGCGGATCAAAACCCCCCCTGCAACACTCTCTACGTCGGCAACCTACCCATGGACGCATGCGAGGATGAACTCAAGGTCCTGTTCTCCTTGACTAGGGGCTACAAGAGGCTGTGCTTCAGAGTCAAACACAACGGGCCCATGTGCTTCGTCGAGTATGAGGACATTGCCCATGCCACCAAGGCGCTTACCACGCTGTACGGATTCCCACTGCACAACAGCGTCAAGGGCGGCATTCGCTTGAGCTTCTCCAAGAACCCGCTTGGTGTTCGCTCGGCCTCCTCGCAGCCTCCCCACGGGAACCTGTATCCCAGCGGTGGCATGCGCACGCCTACCGCCAATGGCTTCGCGGCGGCCAGCGGCCCTCCCCCCGGCCTGCCTCGACCCCCCGGCCTCGGCTCCCGGTCTCAATCCACCTTCAGCGCCGGCAGCCGCGCTAGCAGTGCCGTGGGACCTGTCCTGAATGGCAATGTCCATGGCAACAGGAATGGCAGTGTCAATGGCCAGAGGAACGGCACTGTCAGTAGCGGTGTTTCCGAAGCCGGCTCTAGCTATTCCCTGAGAGCACCGCACTACAGAACCGGCATGAACGGCATGAACAACATGAACGGCATGAACGGCATGAACGGCATGAACGGCATGAACGGCATGAACGGCATGAACGGCATGAACGGCATGAACGGCATGAACGGTATGAACAACATGAACAACATGAACAACATGAACAACATGAACAACTCGAACAACCTGAACGGCATCAACGGCGTGAACGGCATCAACGGCATCAACGGCATCAACGGCATGAGCATGGCAAAGCCTCACACGCCTTCTGTCTAGAATGAGGGATGCTCTCTACGTCTTCCCCTCACTTCTTTGCTTTCTCCCGTTGTCGTCTTCTTCTCTTCGACCACCACTTCTTCTTTGTTTCTGCTTTATGTTTTTTTCGGGCTTCTTCCAAGGTCTCGGGGCATCTTTGGGAATACAACGATAAAGTTCACCTAGCATCAGGGTTACGGACAGAAAAGGGCGCAACCGGTTTCTCTTCTTTTGGGATGGCACTTTTCCTTACGTGATTCCCTCCTCTATCGGCATATACCATTTGGGCTCTGTTTGTCGCATCTCGTCCCTGCCTTTGAACAACGGCTTCTTTCTCATCTTCTTCGCATAGACAGATGGGCAAGAGAAGGGGCGGACACCGGCGTTGACTTCATGGTTTGGTCTATGATACCTCTTGATTTCTTGATCTATTTCTCCTTGATTCCCCCGACACGCTCCTGGATGAGAAGATACGAAAACCGAGTCTGGTTCCAGTGCGTTCAGTCTACATTGTTCTGCCCTTTTCGCGCTGCGGTTACTTGCTTCTGATGACTGGCTATACAAAGGACAAAAACAAAAAAAAAAGACAAAAAAAAGATGTTCAATGCCTCATTTTTTGTTATGCTTATATCTTACTCAAAGCGATGAGCGAAAAGGAAAAGGAGAGGGAAAAAAAGAACACAGGAAAAAAGGGGCCAAAAAAAAAAAAGAAAAAAAAAAAAAGCTACAGACGGGGGCGTCTTTGATATTTCTTCATCAGCGCGGTGCTTTTCGGTTGAAATTGAGGGAATCGTCCATTGGCATGGCTTCAATCTTATCCTCATATCGATTTTTCATCTGGTATCCTTTTGGGTACTCTTGCAACCAACTTCTTCTTCGCTTCATTCCACCCTTCTTCTGTTCCTCAGGTGGACGATTAGGACGACTGGCCATACATGGTCATGCTTCTTGCTCCTCCTCCTCCTTTTTTTCATCTTGTTCTACAGCCTCAGCCGCATCTTCCTTGATAGAAGCGTCCGCAGCATGCAAATGCTCCCATACCACAGTTTCTCCTCTTCTTCGTCGGTCTGGCAAGCCGAGTTATTGCTTACCTTGTTGTGGTGGTCATCTCGGGGGAGTGAGGGCGGAAAGGAGCTGCTGCTTCGTGCGACTGTTTGACAATGGACAGAGAGACCACTGGCATGGCAATCAGCTGCATGGCTGTCATGGGAGTCGGACGTTGATCGGTCTGACTGTCCTTTTCGGCCTCTTATTTCCGGTGTCGGGTTACTTCTCTGAACCCCCCCCTTTTTTTTTCTTTTCTTCTAATGTTTGTATGAATGGGATGGCTGCTTCTCTTGGTGACTTGGCATGGACAACGGAGTATCAAGGCTGGAGAATGGAGCAACCCTGTTGAACTTAACTTTTTAATGTCTTTCTATCCCTTTCGTGTTAAAATGTCTACAACCTGCTCCTTCTTTCTTTACCGTCTTTCCTATTTCATTCCCCTGCCCTCTTTTCTACCTTCTGGGGAGGGGGGGAGGGGGCGCTTGTGAAGGAAGATTCAAGGGGCTGGTCAAGGACAGGGGTAACTTGTAGGAACATTGGAAACGCTTTTCTTGTGATACGTCGTTGGGCTCTTGGCTGCTCTTGACTGTTGGAAGGGGAAAAAAACACATTTTCTTCGGGGCAGCGATTACGACAAAGCACGTGGCCATGGAAACTACGTATAATATCAGTCGTTCTAGCGTGGGAGGTTTATTCTATCATCGTTATTACTATAAGAGGTAGTTGATTGTCAATTGAGCGCTGTCAAAGTCTACATTTGGGCTGCCATCTCGGTGCCTTTGTCCTCTTGTGCCTCCTTTGCTTCTTCTTTTTCGTTCACGACGCTGAGCCACGAAGACTCAGCCGTAAACCAAAACTTTGCGTCTCCCCTCATGGGAAAGCATTCCCATTTCTCGCCATGACTAGCCTCACCTAGCACAAGGGTTTTATACTCATGCTCATGCTCGTGCTCCTGGCCGGGACTCTGGTGGAATGCGACCCGAACTCTGTAGAGCATTTGGGTAGGGTTCCAGCGGGCACGGCGACGCTTGATCCGGACGCACAGCACGCTGGGCTCGTTGAATCTTTCTGCCGGGTCAACCTGAAGCCGGCACTCCCCAATGGCCCGTGATCCCCCGTTTAGGGAGTGGAACAGGATGCCTTTGCAATATCCCGTATCCTGGTCCCGGAAGACGACGGTCGACGCGACGCCCTCCAGCGGCGCCTGGGAGAAGTACACTGCTTCAAGGATGGCGTCCTCGGAGACGGGGCTGGGCTTGAACTTGTTCAAGGGGGGAGTTGTCTGGCAAGTCTTCCGTGGATGATGGCGAGGCTCCGCAGTATGCACCAAGCAGCTCAACTCGCGGCCTCGCGCCGCCCCGTTTCGGCTCGCCGTATATGAAGGTGAGGGGAGCACCACCGTCCTGGAAGAGCTGGGTAGGATAACTCCCGTGGGGTCCTACGTCGCCGGCCTTTTCCGGGACGTACACCCAGGACAGTCAAGCGGTCGCCCTTTGAAATCAGATAGAGAGGATATTCACGTACCGCAAGCTCCGCTCGGACATGGCAGAGGGTTTCGTCGTCGACAGAGGCAACAATGTACGCCGTGTGCTTGTGACTTCCTCGCAAGTACGGGGGCTGGCTGGAGAGGCGCTCGACACATCTGATACCCTCTGAATCTAGCGTCAGCCTCACGACAGGAGGCAGGGCCTGCGACTGGCTCGTGACGAATTCGCTGCCGCGTTCCCGGCTGAGGATCTCCCGCAGCCACATGACCTGCGGCTGCCTCGCATCATCCCTCATGCTAGCGAGATACTCGGCCAGCCGCCACGCTGATACGCCGCGCCAGAGCGACACATCCGCCAAACGCTGGAGGATCATGTCGGCCAGCTCGACGGGCAGCGTGGCCAGCTGCTGAAGGCCAGGTAGGTGCCTGGCGACCGCATCGAGCCGAGGCTTGTCGACATTGCCCGGGAAAAGCAGCGGCCGGGCTCCCTTCCAAGGCTTCCTCCACGACGCCACCGCCAGAAGCCGCCGAAGGAGGAGCTGCTTGTGCTTAAGCGACACTTTTGCGTCAGGATCTCGTAGCAGTCGTGGTGCAGCGCGACGGCTTCCGACGAGGCGGCGCAGGCAGAGCACCCCCGATAGTCATAGCAGAAGCTCGTCTCGGGGGTGATGCGGGAGAGGACAAGAGAGGCCATCATGCCTCGATGGGAGAGCCTGAAGGGAGGCGAGCAGTCCCAGACAGCATTATGGCTGGTGGTGGTGGTTGTGATGGTGATGATGGTTGTCCGATAGACTGGGTAGTGATAGTTAGAGAGAGAAGAAGAAGCCTACGGTACAACGATGCCCTTAGAGTCGAGCCAACGGGATCACGTACCAGCCACCGCCGTATCGTCCCCCCGCAAGCCGCCTGAGCAGATGCCGCACTGAGGCGTGAGCTTGAAGTGTATGCCGCCGCTCATGGTGGGATTCGGACAGAAGGAGTTATCGAGAGGATGTCGGTACGAGGGCGGATCAACTGCGGTGAGAGCGTCTCACGGCTGGTTGGCAGTTGAGTTGTGGGTAAGTGAAGAGAATAGAATGCAGGAAAGATGGGAAAGAGGATGGGAAAGACAGAGGCAAGTGAGAGTGCGAGGAGTTGCCTTTTTTTCTCGCCTTTCCCAGCAGTCTGTTGAAGAAGGAAGCTGTGACACCCCTCGCTTAACAGAAGCTTGACGCAAGCTTCTCGGACGCTTCGACGGAAGGTTATCAAAAGAAAACTCGAATTCGTTCCTGCCTTGTCAGGGACAGATAGCAGCCGAGGCTTGGATCAGCGCAAACCATCCTGCTCGCTTCCTTCCCTGCCTAGTACCCATCAATGCTAGGTAGGTGCCTTATTCCGGTGTCGCTTCCCTCCTGTTTTACCTGGTCTGAGCACGGCCATTCACCATCTCGCCGGCTGGCTCAGAGCAGGTTTGACGCTTGTTCCCTCACGGGGTTTGCAAGCAGTTCGACTTCGTCTTATTGGCTACCCAAATCTGACTGCTCTGATACTCCGTTCGGCAGATATCGGTAGATACTATCAAGTAGCCATCAGGCGTTTCCCTTTTTGAAAAAAAAGGGAGGGCGGCAATGACCAAAGTCGACCTGTTTTAACCGAAAATACAAAACTACAAAGTGGTAAAGGACATAAGGTCTAAACTGGTGATATTATAACCTCGCTGACGAGTCCAGCTGCTGCTACCTGCTAAGCAGAACTGGTCACCTACTGTCTCAGTATACCCAGACAAGTCAGGTAGGTAAGGTATCTTAATGATGCTATCCAGCACCAACTCCTCATGAGACCATCGTCATAAGGTATGACGAAGCAAAGAGTAGAGTTGATCGCTCCTCGACCACCTCCCAACGCCTCCACCATCTCTCTCGCGTGGAGCTTGTGACACCCCTTGCATGTTTTCTTCCTCCTCTGGGACTCTGTGAGTTTGCCCTGGACATTCATACATGCGTCGGTCAAGTGAAAATGGAACTGATTCCCTCCAAAAACGCCATTACCCGGTGCCTGGCTTATGCCACCTCTATCACCTCCCGTTTCCCGTGTGCAAAGAAAGGCATATTGTACAGTATATGTGCGAGTGAGACTTTTCTGCCGCTGCTTCCACTTTGCGTACGCAAATGAGAGTGAAATGTTTCTTTCGCCCTTTCACTCTTCTCGGCTCGTGGGGAGAAAAGAACATCCCCGACTTTTTGGTGTCGGACCCGTAATTGGCCTTTGTGAGGATGCTGCTAATGAATTCCAATCACCGTTGCCGCCGGATTGCAGCTTGTTCCATTGCAGCTTTAGGCCGGCGTGTGGAAGAAGCGCAGGATGACTTCGTACATGGCAAACATCATTGCGGCGCTGGGAACGGTGCGCATCAGGTGAGGTGTCAGACCGCCGTAGAGACCCATGAGGCCCTCTTCTTTCCAGACGAGCTTGAAGCACTGTATCAGGCCGGTGTACTTGAGCTTGCCGTCTCCCATGGGAGCCTGTCGCAGACGAGTCCGCGCAACCTTTTGTCAAGACATGGTGGTCAGTAGCTTTCTCGGTAGACACGGAAACAAGAAAGGCAAACAACAAGTCATTTGGGCTGCAACAATGCGCAACTCACCTCGTGAGGATAGGCAATTACGGCAGCAACCAGCTTTGCGCCCCCGGCAGCGCCGCCGTTGCCCGTCACGTCCACCACCTTGTCCCACCACGTCTTGGGCCTTCCGCTGGCCTGAATCGCCGCCTCTCTGCGGACCAGGTAGGCCTTGAGCTGCTCGTACAGCATCCACTGCATCGTCGACTCGACCACGCCCAGATAGCTCGCGCTCATGCCCTTGTACAGCCCCCTGACGCCCTCGTCCCGCACGACCTGCTTGACGCAGTCCCAGCTGTTGCGGTACAGCCGCTTCGTGGCTCCGCCGCTGCGCTCCGACACGTTCTTATCCAGCTGCAGCCTCGTCTTGACCATCCAGATGGGGTTCGTCGCCGTGCTCGTGGCCACGCCGGCCGTGACGCCGGCCATGAGATGCACCCACGGTGCCTCCTCGCCGCCGTTCCAGTACTCGGCCATGAGCCGCTTGCCGTTGCCGTACACGTAAAAGTTGATGCTCCTGGCGGGGATGACGCCCACCAGGTTGGGCCCCAGGCCCTTGAACAAGGCGCGCGGCCCCTCCGTGCGATAGACCGAGCCCAGGATCTGCAGCGTCTCCGAGAGGTGGTACATGGCACTGCGCACTGGATTCAGCCTCCGCAGCGCCTGCGCCTGCGCCTCTCTGGATGCGCGGATCTGCGCCTGGTAAAAGTCGGACTGCAGCCTCGTCTTGAGGACGTCGAGCGGCGCCGTAACTGCCGCAGCGGTCATGCCGCCAATTCTAGAGACAGAAGCGAACACGGTCAGATGGCTTTCTCTTTCTCGCTTCACGGCGCTCTACCTCCTTTCGACCCTCCTCTTTTCTCTTCTCTTCTCTTCTCTTCTCTCCTTGCCTCTCCTCTTCATGCCTCCCCTCTTTTGCGCAACCGGGGAAAGGGGAAAACCTACCCGCCAGCCATGAAATGCACCCACGACTTCGCAAACGGCAAAGCCTTAACCTGCCCCCTCGGACTGTCGTCTGGGAGCACGTCGCCCGTCTCCCTCGACTGCACCAGCGCCGCATGCTCGGCCGAAGCGCGAGAGTGCTGGAACGGCCGCCCATCGTCTCCTCGTCCCGCCAGATACGGAGCCACCGCCGCAGGCCCCTGCTGCGCCATCGCCCGAGACTCTTCTTCCGAAATCTCTCTTGCTGTCCTTTGTCTTCGAGCTCGGGTTTCTCTCTGTGTCTGCTTTGCTTCGCAAGGTGTAGTTGCTCTTCTCCCTTCTTTAAGTAGGTGTCAGTCGGTTGCTATCGTAGATCGCAGTGGGTTGGTTGTACGTCGGCCTGCACAAGTAGGATGTGGCAAGAAGGAGATGGAGAAGAGAGAAAAGGGTAAAGGAATGGGTATAATAGAGCAGGCTTGTGAATGAATGATTAGCCCTTGTACTACATCTGTTGAGAGTAAGTAATAATCGAGGGCGCTTTGAATAGTGACTGTGTGCTAGAAGGGAACAGTTTGTTGGGAGAGGGAAGAGAGAAAGTTTTGAGACAAGTCGGAGAATGATGCGTTTATTGCCTCTTTTTTTCCTTTACCTTTTTTTTTTTTTTAGGCCTTCTTTTTATCCTCTGATGTTTAACCTTTCTGATTTGTTTTAGCTCAGCCGATGTGGCGCGCTTTTTGCAGCGAAAGCGGCTTCCGAAGTTACTCCAAGTGGCCAACCAAGGCGGTACGTACCATGAAATCGTCATTGTCCACACTGCAGTTGACATGGTTCTTTTGCTTGGCACCTACAGTTACTACCTTGGTAGCTTAATGCGGCTACCATGAAAAGTTATTGGTATGTGAATCATTCATGGTACCTCTAGTGACTTAGAAGAGCCTTCTAGTTATACCAAACTCGAGGTAAACTCAAATACCTAGAATAGAACAAGAACATATCAATAAATCAAACATTGGCGTGTCTCTCAAAGCCTCAAAAGCTCACTACTGTAGTATCCAAACCCGCCGCTGTTTAATAAGCACCAAGCAGTTACCCGGTAAAACTACTCGAATCTCTTCATCAACCAGTCCCACCAAACCATATCCCACCCAATCCCAGGAATTATCCCTACCCATTCCTTCATATCCTAGCTCATGGACGTGGCAAACTATTCCAAATCGTCACAAGTCATCACAATGTTCGTCGTTCCCACACTGCCACCCTGGTTCACCATCGGCTTCACCTTGGGGCTAGATCCGGCAGCGTCCCAAACGGCCGAGGCTCATAGTCAGGAGGAGACAAAATGGAGGCGAGCTGCCCCGTCCGCGGAAGGTTCTGAGGCACGGTAGGCGCTGGCTCGATCCTGGCGAGTCGGGCCGTGGGCAGCAGCCTTCGAGGCGGCTCGGCAGCAGCGGCCGGCGCGAGAGGAGCAAGGGGAGCAAGGGGAGCAAGGGGAGCAAGCGGCGGTGCCATCAGCAGTGACGGCCCCGCCGCCCGGTCGGATAGGGGCTGATGCGCCGCCGGTCCCATGCCTACCGCGCCGTAGCTTGCTGGCATGCTGGGGCCCGCCTCACGAGTCCGAGGGATACTGCCAGCATTTGCTGCCGCTGCCGCTGCTGCCGCGGCGGCGGCGGCCTTCTGTGCCTCGCGGCGCATCTCTTCCAGATCGTGCTTCAGGTTCGCGGCTTCGTCGTCAGTGACGTTCCTCCAGTTGCACCTCGCGTGCTTCTTGGTGCAGCCCCGACACGCCGTCAGATGTTTGATGCACTGCAGGCGGAGGCGCCGGCATCGGTCGCAGGGGGGAAATATGATGTCGCCCTTGTTGAGCGTGTCTGTCTTCTGCAGCACAAGGGGCCTATACACCTCCGTGGCCGGGTCGCCGGGAAGCGCCACTTGGCTGAGGGCAATGGTCGCGATGGACCTCGAATTGGACGTCGGCGTCAAGGCTGGCGTTGTGGATGATGGACTTGCAGTTGACGTGGAGATGGGGGCAGTTATTGGTGCCAATGGTGATTCCGCGGCCGAGGGCGTCGTTGAGGCCGCACAGCATGTGCCCGAAGACGGATGATACGGCGGTGCTCCTAAGCTCGGCGTTGCCAGCGGACTCGAGCTTGAAACCGAGGTGGGCCGTGGCTGGTAACCCGGAGGCGGCCCTGGCGGCGGGCTGTTTTGCATCGCAGCCATGGTAAACTGCTGAAGGAGGTCTGCGTGGATGTCGAACTGCGAGCTGCCGGGCCTGGAGACGGCAGGGCGCGGTGGGTGATTGATGGCATGAAAGCTGGAGCTGGAGCTGGAGCTGGAGCTAGAGCTGTCGTCGGGGAGTTGTTGCCGCCGAGCGATGCCCCGTCTGCGGAGCTCGAGTCTCTGGTGCAGAGTGTGAGCCCTCTCCGAGACTTCGTCTGCCCTCTTATGCAGCAGCAAGGCCCTCTGTTGGAGTATCTCGAGCGTCGCCAGCTCGGCCGCCTCATCCTCTTCGAACGTATGCTCCAGCGGGAATCTGTCCAGTGCTCCGGAAGAGATCAGGCGCCAGTCATCCTCGGCGATCTCGACCTGCAACCCCCGGTACATGAATTGGCAGCAACGTGCACCGTTGGGCAAGGAGACGAGAGAAAACGCGCCCGGGCTCGCTTTGGCAAACGTGACCACGTCCAGCCAGGTGACCTGCTGGGCCTGTGGATTGGGCGAGTTGATATTGATCGGGCCTTCGAAAAACCTTTCAAGGCCACGTAGGAATCGGGGACCTGTCAGCTTCGCTCCGAGATTGGCTGCAAGGCTTTCGCTGCGATCCATGACGCCTGCATGCAGAGTACATCTCTATCAGCACAGTCCTTACAGTGCATATCCAGGGCATGGGCATGCCGTGACCAAGAAGGAACAAGGCTCGCTGGTGGAAGCGTACCTTCATATTCATCAATGAGGTAGATGATGTCGCTGAAGGTGTCTACATCGCCCGGCAGGAAGGCCAAAAGCTGGGAGTTGTTCCTTGGCATGAAGTTGATGATGGATTCGGGGGCCGCTGGGCTACATTAGTATCAATACATTTTCCGGCATTGAGTACGGTGCGCGATGATTGAAGAGGTGGAAAGGGGGGAGGCAAGCCGATGTGACGGGTGAGCTTCGCAGTGGTAGACAGGAATGGGGAAGAACAAGAATGAAGATGAGAAGTATGAGAGATTGTCGCCGCTTCAACTCGAGAGACATACATGAAGGGAGACCAGGCGAGGACTGGCTCTGGCGATATTGCGCGGGCTGGCCGCCGTCATCCTCAACGCTCCGTTTCCGCTTGTGGGGCTCGGACGGCGGCGCGTGTGACATGGCGGGTTATTGCTTCTTCGGGGCTGGGCAGACGGCGGAGGCGGAGAGAGGGAGAGAGAGCGGAGACCGGGGGAAGAAGAAGTCGATCAGGCAAGGAGGGACTCTGATACGACACAAGCGGCGCGAGGGGGACGGTTCAAGAGAGCACGGGAAGGGTGTCCTTCCAGGAGGACGAGCTTCAGACAGAAGGGAAAGAAGACAAGACCAGGTTCAAGGCTAGATGGCCCGGAGTAGCCACCATAACCTGTTGTGAACGAGTTTAGGCAAAGTGACAAGGGCGGATCAAGGTTCATCAAAAGGCCATTGAACAGCGGTCCAACAAAACAGCTCCTTCCTGTCCTCGACTCGAACGACAACAGGATAAGTAAATCAAAAAGACAGAGAGGGTGGATTTGTCCTGGTTTTGTAGCAGAAGGGGCCCATATCCTTGGACGGGCAGAGAGGCCATTCAGATGCGCCGTGGCAGCAGCTTGTCGGACGGGATGTCCGCTCGACCAGATGACAGTGGGTCTACCGGCGGGCGGCGACTGGGGAGGGGGCGTCCGTCGAGGAAGATAGCAGAAGAGCGGGCTCCCTTTCCGTACCACGCAAGTCCGATAGCCACGGGGAGGTAGCGGTAGCGGTAGCGGTAGCGATAGCGGTAGTATGCGCAAGCCAGGAATATGCTGGCTGCTTTCCAGCGGAAGGATTTGATGACCGGTATGAACCGGGCGAAGTAGTACCCGATGTTGGTGTTGGTGAAGGTATAGTGATACCTTACTACGCGTTGTATAGGTAGGCTTCCTCGAGGAACCTGAATACCTATGCATCTAGGTCGTGGGGCTCTCCATGCTCTTCACCTCCTTCCTGTATCTCAGCAGTTCCAGTCGACACGGGACAACATACTTGTGTGCAAGCGAAGTCTGGAGCGGAAGCACATCCCTAGTCGTTCAAGTACATAGTAGTAGATGTGTGATTCCCCCAGATCGTTCTGCCGCTCGGCCGATCTCCAAGCCGGCCCCCTCGCATGTACTCGTGCCTTGGGCAAGATGTGCGCAAGTATGAAGCATGTGGTGCAGCAGGCATCATGTAAGTGTCGACAAAAGGGTTCAGGTGCATACAAGCGGCACAGCAGCTTGGGCAAGAGGGGGAGGGGTGGATTTAGCCAAGACGACGAGGATGTCATCGTGAACAAGGGGCATGTGGGAAAGGTGGTCTGCAGTGCTGGCCTAGAAAAGAAGACAAGAGGCAATCAATGCACAACGCATCTCATTGCCGCAGTTTGAGGGGGAGGGAGAAGGCAGAAGGGAAGAGGCAACGATTGAAATCAGTTCACTCCTGGTTGATATCTGGATGCTGTCATTCATTGAACTGAAAAAAGCGTGTGAGCATCATCATGTCTTATTCCTCGTACCTGGTAACAACAGAGCATGGTCCTCCTAACTCAGCAGGTGAGACACGGGAACGATGGACGAAGAAGAAGGAGAAGAAAGACTTCCCGGGTGGGAAGCAGAGGAGAGGGGACGGGGAGGAGGAAGGGGGGGCACTGCAGGCGGAGNGGGGGGGGGGGAAAGGGGGACAGCTGGCCTGTCTCATCGCGATGAGAAGAGCATGGCAAGAGGCAAGACATGGCAATGGTAAGGCGTGGCAGGCCCCGGCGCAGTGTCGAAGCACGATTGGTAGGGGTTTGGCAGGGTAGGTCTGGCAATGGGCTCCCTGACAGGGGGGTGGCTGCTTGGCAGGGGTGGGGTTCGATTGAAGAGGCCAGCTTGGCTGGTCAATGAAAAGACAGCGGCTCCAGATAAGATGGAGCTGGTGGTAATGTTTGCGCTTGTATGTAGTATCCTGGCTCTGTACCGGGTATGAGACAAGTGAAGATTGGGCACGGAGATACGAGTAGTTCATACCTGCTGCAGCTGAAGCATGGGGCCCTGACCCCAGCGCGAGCAGCGAGCCGGCGTTGGTCCATCAAGGTTTGGTTCGCTTCGCCGTTTTGTTCGGCAGGAAGACGGGATAGATACACTAGACTTGCTGCAGGACTGGTTCGGACACTCCTTGGGCCGGGAGCCGGGCCACGAGCGGTTGAGGCAGGCATGGGTTGGTACCCGGAGACGCAGTGGTGGCTGTGATACCCGTGCTTGCACTTCGTGGTGCTAGTACCTCAGTATTTGGAAGACCACCCAATGATTTGAATCAGAGACGGCAAGAGATTGAGTTGAGCCCTGGACCTGGGATAGGCCTGTTTCTGCAAAAAGCTGCCGTGTCCAAGGACGGGCGAGTCGGCAAGGCACCATGCGCTGGGGAAGTTGGCGTCGTGTCGGTTGCGCATCAGTACAGGTACAGGCACCTCTACTGCATGCGCCAAAGCAGGCATAATAGGGGCTGGGTGCATGGCGCGCACTCGTCACATATTCTTGCTCGCCGGGTTGATGCTGCTACCTGGCAGCAACTCTCACTGCTGGGCCGTTGCTACGCAAGATGCCACCAACCAACGGCCGGCTCGGCCTCGCTCGCAGCGTGTGCTCGTATGCATGTAAGTGCAATGCCATACCTAAACCCGCTCTCGAGGAGCAAGGAATGGGGCAACTGCTACTCCGCAAACACCGTCTCCTGGTGGTGCTTCTCAACGGGGAATGCAACCCAAGCCTTAACGTTAAGTGCCGGCTAGAGCATGGCGAGGAATGATCGTCGAGCGGACCGGGCGGCCCTGTCGTGCCCCCAGAGCTCCAGTCGATTCCCGCAGTGGGCGCGTGTACGGCAATCCGGTCCCCTGTCTGCAAGTCAGCGAGGCCCTATCTAGTTGTGCCTTGTCGTTAACGGTAGGCACTCAGGGCCGAGAGCAAACACCATTTGAACAACCTTATTGAGCCAAGCTGCTCGACTTCATGCTCAAGGCAGTCTGCCGTGCCAGGGCACATAATATTGGAAAAGGACCGTAGTAGAACTAAGCTTCATAGCAGCGGCATGACCTCACGTCGGTTAGCAGCGGTGCGGGTTTAGGTCGACAGAAGCGAACAGGGTCGGGCCCGCATTTGACAACGACAGCAGAGCAAGTGTGTGCCAGGTACGAGTTATTCGGACGTGAAGAGAGGGACGACGACCCCCGGGAATACCTTGTACAGGCGACAGCGTACCGAGAGAGTACCTCTGAACAAAAGCCTGCGGTGTGTGAGAATCCATCCATGTCCCGGTTTCGTGAGGTGTGCGTTTGAAGAATTGCGTTTTGTTTGGGTATACAAGCATCGCCTATGCAATGGCAAGGAGGCGATGTTCTTGTAGTGTGGCAGCAGCGGCAGCTTCGCACACACACCGTTTTCATGGTGGATGAAGTGTTGGCTGATCTTTGTGTAACAGGTCGACAGTCAAGTTGAAGGCCAACAACTCGCAAGTGAGCCGGGGAGACATGAGGGCATTGGGCAAAGCACCACTCCAGGCTGGCTGGCACCAGCATGTCCGGCAGCAGGTCCTTGCTGTTGGCATCGAATGCTGGTGGTGTCTGCATATCTGCAAACTGCCCATCTGCCCACTGGTGCCCGCACGGGGTCGCCACGCATCATCAACAAAGAAGAGGCGACGAGATCGCGCATGCGGCAGCACACATGTCGAGGCCTGACAAGACGGATGTGCAAGGCAGGAATCGAGATCCAAGAGCCCACGCCAATTGGTTGCTGCAATGCCGACAGCCAGCACCTCGGAGGACTCCCCGAAAGGGATGCATCTCGACTCCATCCCGGTCTCAGCGTCCTCGCCGAACCCAACCCTATGGCAGGTTCGAGGACGGTCCAGCATAGCAGAGCGGGACAGGGCAGCATGGCAGCATGGCAGAGCAGAGCAGCCATCCACACATCTGCCGCCATGTTCACTGCCCGACCGCTGCACTCTCTGTCCGTCTTCCCGCTCTGTCGACCCAGCAATACCCTCACCCTCCCCCACCGTCCTTCTCTCCGAGTTCCTCCATGCCTCCTCCTCGCACACGCCCTCCACCTGGCTCGGATGGCAGCCGTATCGTTTGATTTTCGCCGCCCAATCTGTCCCACCACCCAAGTTCCGCAGATCGTTGGGTTCCGCACCACTGCGAGAAGAGGAGGTTCCGAAGGCTGTCGCTGTTGTCCCTGGGCATGGGGAGACTGGGATGCATGGACCGAGTGCTGTGGCGCCCGCAGCAGCCGCTTCTGCTGCTGTCGGTCGCATGGAGGGACAGCTTTGTGAGGTAGAGGACGGAGAATGCCCGTAAGAGATGATATGACATGACGGGCATGACAGGGAGGGAGAGGGCGGAGTTGGGGCTCCATGCTTGTGCAGGCTTGTGCAGCACTCGAAGAATGACGGCGGGCAAACAGGAGGCCCGTTCTGCTGCTTGCTGATGCCTGCTTTCCCCTCGATCATCGATGCTTCAGACTGCCAGCGGCGGTCATGCAAGCAGCAGCCCGGCTGGGGGCAGATGTGGTAAGGTGTAAGGTAAGGTGGTGGTAGTAGTAGGTAGTTCCTGGCATTTCCATACCCACCTACCTACCTTACCTTATCTCCCAACCTGAGTCAGGCCTGAATGAAAACAATGCACCTTCAAGTTTGCCTGCTAGCAGGTGCGTGCGTGTCCGTGTCCCTCGCAGCTTCCCTGTTGCCAGTCTACTACATACCTGGTTCGGGATTCGGCTCTTGCAGGGAAGGAAGTCTTTGGGGCCGCAACTGCTGCAGTCAAGTCGTTGACCAAAAACTGGACTACTGAAGGGAAGGGAAGGAGCCCCGCTCCTTTTTATAGATATTTTTGGGCTTTTGAAGCATCGCAACTTTTGAATTTCTTTTCCCGTCGCCTCCTGGCGGATTTGACTGACCACAATGATATGTACTTTAGGTACTAGGTAGGTAGTCAGTAAGATATCTCGCCTACTATCACCAGGTAGCGTGCTTCAAGTAGGTACTGAGTACATGTAGGTAGGTATTGAATCCCTCAGGTAAGGTAGTATAGCAGCAGTAATACGGGGTCTCATGTCTCTTTGCCAATCAGCTTCAACTTGCTCTGCCGTTCTGCCCGATCGAACCTCAGCAAGGACCATCGCAGCTGCAACCACATGCAGTTGGCAGCCAACAGCTCTTGGGCATATCTCACCTGATCCTACTGCTCCCGCACACTTGGACAAGGTCTACAGCGCAACTGCCATCCGTCTCAACAGTCAACCTGAGCTCCGGTAACTCGAGCTTTGAATTACACCACAGCATCATGCTGGCAAGACTCCTGCCTCCCGTTTTCATTATGCAAGGTCATCTCATACTTAGGTATGACACGCTCCTGCGAACTGCGTCTCAGTTATGCAACGGCGTGTGTACATGTACATTTATGACATGAAAGCAATGCAATGATTCCATACTACTCCTCGTACCTACCTAGGTAAGGTACCTACCTACCTTAGGTACCTACCTACCTTACCTACCTGCCTTAGTAGTACCTAAGGTAGGTAGGTAGGTAGGTAAACAGAAAGTCTACGCGGAGATATGTAGGTACCTACTAGTATGCAGTTCTCTTTTGCACGCCAACAGCTCCAGGTATCGAACAAAGTCCCCATGTCAGATGGAAGAGCCACGTAGGTAGCCGATGACAAGATCTCAGCACGTAAATTAAAGGTGTGTCAACCTGTAGCCATTATCTGTCATGTCACTACTTGGCTCAAAAGATCCTGGCTCTCCAGAAGCTTGCCTGCAACTCCTCTTGACGGGAAGATACCCGCCCCGTAACGCGACGAGTCCACCCGTATCCCGACCAGAGGGTTCTATATGTGGCATTGGTTGCGATCCCTTGTCGAAATCTGACATCCATCTGTCCATCAGGTTTTGCAGAGTGATTGCCGCCTGATGATAACGAGGTACTGACCCACCTCATAAATTGCTAAGGCAAGTATGAAGCAGGTTCAGTGCTGACTTTGTGGTTTTCATGCACAATTGATTGATCGACTTCCTATTGCTTCTGCCTGCATCTGGTCTTGCTTCAAATACTGTCGGTGGATTTGAAGCATACCTGCCTTAGCCGACGCTACGTGTTTCAATCATCTCACGCTCGACTCTTGGACCGGCTGCACTTCCGAAGCACTGGAAGACAAGGGGAGAGGAAAGTGGTCAAGCCATGGAGATGGTTTCTGAAGGCATGTGCTTCAACAACGGTGCATACGAATGAGAAAGGTGGCAGTGCTTTGCCATTTTTCCTTTTTTCTGCTCTTGATTTCATTTCATTCTCTCGTTGTTTTACCTCGTAGGAAAAGGCGCGTCTTCTTTGAAAGATATTCTTCCCTTCCAGGTCGGGCTGCTCCGTGCTTGTTGCGTCGTTCTTGCCCCTGTAACTGTGATAGGATATGCTTCACACAGACGAGGGACGGGTCAATGCTACTGTTCCGTCCCCATCACATCTCCTTCTTCTGCCGACAATGAACGATGAAGGAGCGGGATCCTCTTAGATGCGTTGTGTAAATGCTTTGGCTTGCCTTTACTCCAGCCAGCCGTATCACGCACATCATTGCTGGTCTCGCTGCATCTGCAAGTGACTGGTGTCTTGCTTCCAACTATAGTACTTCCAAGGCTGATTACCAGCAGCAGCATAGGCTCCGCTGGGGAGAAAAGAAAGAAAATACCCTAGGAGAGAAATGCAGTTGCTTCCCGCCTCAAAAGTTGCGTCTCCAAGTTCATTCCTAGAAACGCGCCTAGTCCTAAACGGGCACAACCCCGCCGCCCACTTCAAGTTGTTTCCTCTGCCAAAATCCCACCCGTCATGTATCCGATACCTCACCTTACCTTACCTTGACCTCGCAGCTTCACCCAAGCACCAGCTTCATGCCCACCCCAGCAAACGACACCGCTCGACAATAACCAGCCTCCACCAATCCGGGCGCCTTCAGCAGACCAGACACCGCACACGAGCAACAGGCCAATGCGCAGCGGCCATCATGTCCGATAGACCTTCGCACAGAGGCGGCCGCGGCGGCGACCGAGGCGCCCATCGGGGCAGGGGAGCAGCAGCCGGCGGCCGCGGAGGCTCGTCCAACGCCCAGGGCGAGCGGCCCAAGAAGGAGAACATCCTCGACCTGGCCAAGTACATGGACAAGGAGATCATTGTCAAGTTCAACGGCGGCCGTGAAGGTAAAACCCCATCGCACGAGAGGCAGGAGAGCATGGTGGAGGGAGACGGTCGATGGAGATTATCATGGCAATGGCAGTGGTCGTTATGGCGGGAAACCGACCTTGCTGACGAATTTTTTGACGCGCAGTCCGCGGCACTCTGAAAGGCTACGACGCCCTCATGAACCTGGTCCTCGACCAAGTCCAGGAGACAGTTCGGGGTAAGCACCTCTCCCTACCCTCTTTTCCAACCGCGAGTCTCGACTTCTAACCTGCTGTGTGTAACCAACGACAGATGACGAAGGCAACGAGTCATCTCGGCCCCTTGGCCTCGTCGTCGTCCGAGGCACGCTCCTCGTCCTCATCAGCCCCGCCGACGGCAGCGAAGAGATCGCCAATCCCTTTGCCCAGCCTGAAGAGGATTAACCAGGGCGAAACCCCATAAAGAAGAATAAAAAAGGGCCCTTGGTGTGCAAGTCTTGAGACAACTATTTTGGAAAGGTTACAATGCGAATTTGGGACGAGGAAAAGAGAAGAAAATCACGATTTACGACGGCAAAGGGGCAGGACCGAGCCGTGCCTCTTCTCGGTCCTATCCGCTCCTCTGCGGGAAACTTGGGGCACATCAGACTTTTGGGAGTCGAGTCGGCACGGCGTATCTACGGCTGGCGATTATAGACTTGGTGATGGATACGGCTCTCATCTTCCGGACGGGAGGGAAAGCATTGAGATACCTTAGGCGCGGGCATCAACCTGAGCATGGGGCCATGGCTTTTGGCAGTCTCAGGCTCGAGGCGCGCTCTGAGATGTGAAAGACATGTACGAAGTAGCTTTGGGAGGAAAACACATCAGATGTCACATCTTGGTCACGACGATGAGAAGAACAGCGTCTGAGCTGCTATGCTGGATGTCAGAATTTGGTCACTTGCAGTTCGAGGTGTTCATCGTTATAGCACCCCACAACTATGTTACCAGAGCACGTCTTTTCTGCCGAAATGTAAACACGTGTTTCCAAGAATCAAGTTACGATCCGGGACACCATGTGAAGCTAGATGCAATTTGATTGAGAATAGTATATAGGATTTTTTTAGGGGCGCTACTACTACCTAGAGTATGTATACGCAGATGACTTCTGTCTCGCTTCTTACCCTCTCCCTTGGTGACCCAAGTCTCTCGCCCTCATCTTCCCCCCTCACCCCTCCAAGATGCCTATCATGTCTCCTTCGCATACCTAGTATGCCATCGTCTATCCTCTCATTCCTTCCCACATCATCCAAAAATCGAACAAAACAAAAGTAGCAAAACATTCCGGAAACATTCTTCAGCACCGGCGCAGATGGCTGCATTGCTGCAGGTCCACTTCTGTCAATATCGCACAAGCCCATCAACTCTTTTGCCCACTGTCTCCCACAAAGCCGTTGCTTCTTCTTCGTTTTCTGTCTTCTTTGCTTTACTTCATCACAATCAGGCTTGCCGGACACCGTCGATGGGTTGTTTCTCGTCTTCCCTTCTGCCGGGCTCTTTCCGCCCCTCTTGCGTCGTGGCTGGGCTCCCTCTTCTAGAAGCTTCTGCCTGGCTTGGCCGCCTTCATCAATTCGTTAAAAGCGCTGAGCAGCTGCTTCTTCAGCTCCTTGTAGCTGACGACAAAGCTGGTCTGCTCGTCTCTGCTGGTCAAGCAGATTCTCTCGTCGATGCCGGCGTCAAGCTTGTTGAGGCACCGTAACATGTGTCCCACGTCGATGACGGGGTTTCCGTTGCTGTCCACCTGGTGGAAGACATAATCTCTAAAGAGCTTCAGCATATATCGCTCCCCATTCTCCGACCAAGCTCTGTCGTTTTCGAACTCTTGGCGCTCGTTAATGGTGCCAAGCTTCATCAGGAGTCTGGCGATCCGCCCGTTCTCCAGCTCACGGAACAGCTCAGAGTTGAGGGTGTCCGCTCTATGCTGGCTCTGGTCGAAAGCCGTCACGATGTGGGTTGCTATCCCTTGAATGAACTCATCAATCGACTTGTGAGGAGCGGGAGGCGTGAGCAGCCACGTGATGGTATCCCTCATTTCCGGAGAATAGGTCCTGTTCATCTGTTCCATGGCTGCGCTCACGTTGGTGAGCTGCTGGGGGGGCGTGTTGGTGGCGAGGCAGAGCATGGTGCGGCCAAACTGCTGCAGGTCGTCTTGCTGCAGGTCTTGAATCGGTCGTCTGATGTCAAATTGAACCACGTCCAGCACGGAACACGCGCTGAGGCGGATCCGGTTCTTGTCCGTCAGGATAATCTTGCTGGGGTCGAGACAGCGCGCCGCCAGGTTGTTGCTGTGAATTGACTTGAGGCCGCTGGCAATCTGGGTAATGTACCCCCACAGGACCGACTCGGCAATGGGCGCCTTGGGCTGGAAACGGCCGGCGCCTGCGTGCGCCGCAGTTGGCGTGAGGTGTACCTCGGCCAGGGTCTTCGAGAGCGGATGGTAGTCCTGCACGAAAACGAGGGAGCTGTCTCCAAAGGCTCGAGTGGTGAAGGCATCATGGATCCTGACGACGTTGGCATTTTCAACCCGCTTCCACTCCTTGACGGATCGAATAGCATGCTCGTTTGTCAGGCGGAACCCCTCCAATCTCCGCAGACAATAGAGGTTACCATTTTTGGATGATGTGGCCTTGTACACCCAGCTGGGGTATCCAAAGGTGTTTGCATTCTTGCGGTGTGTCGTGTCCAAAGCAACCAGGGAATGGTAGCTGTCCAGCTGGGGCAGTTGGGAATTGGGCATCACCTGCATGGCCGCTTCCGACTTCTTCTGCAGCTCCTCTCGCAGCTTTTCGGGCACGAAGAAGTCGTGAGTGAGACGATGGTATGGCATTAGGTCTTCTCGATATGGCCCTATGGGGGCGTAGAGGTGATGCTGCAATGGTTGCAATGGCGCCGCAAAGGCGTTTTGGGGTTGGAAGTATGTAGACGGCGCGCCGGTCATGGCACTATGATCCTCAGCATAGGGATTGAATGGAGTGGTGGCCAAGCTTTGACTCGGCATGTTGAATACATCGTAGCCGACGGGCCCATCTTGCGAAGTGCCGTTTGCCGGTGTAGTCTGTGAGAACGTTAGAATTGCATCGTGACAAGAAGAGGAGAAGCCTACGGTGGAGGAACTGAGGTCGAAACCTGGTGTAAATTCCCGGATAGCGGCAGGATTGAACACCTGTGCCTCTGAATCCGGCATGGTAGCTGGTGTGGCGGCTATACGTGACGGGATGGTAGATTAGTATTTAGCAAACTCGCCGTGAGTGTCTGCCGGTCTCTCTTACCTCCTAAGCCACGAGGAGTGAAAGATGGGGCGGTAACAGCTTGCGAGGAAAAGGTAGGTTTCTTGGTGGATGAGGTGGAGGTTTGGAGAGTCGATGGTGTGAAGGATGGCGACTCGACATTGAGCACCTTCTTCGAGCTATGGCGGCGGAAGCATGGTTAGCTACAGGCATATCGTGTGGATCTAGAAGCGGGCGGTATCGGATTTTGGCATCAATCAAGGTGAGCACGGTGAAACAGCGCCGGGTATGTGCGTCTGTGCAACAGCTTCCGCCCCGAGGTGAAGGTAATGTACATCCTGTTGCTCTTCTGCGCTGCGGATGATGGAAAATGGGAATCGACACCTACCTGTCTTGCTGGTGCGAATTCGAGTTTCCCTTGTTCGGGTCGTGCGAGAAGGCACACCCTTGCTCTTGGTAGCGGCAATGGCCGTATATCACGACATTTCGGCAGAGTGTATCTTTTGTATCTGCAGCAGTGTCAAGTTAGCCAGGACCAGTCCGGCAATGCCCGTGCGATCAGCCGGAAAACCCACCTCGCGTCTTGGGCCTTGGAGAGCCGACCTGGCGCCGCATCTCGGCGGTCTGATATCGCGATGTCGCCATTGGTGATCAATTGTATCTCCAGAAGAGAGTATCGGTGTCGTCCCCTTCTGGGCCGGATTCACGACTTCTGGTGGTGGAATCAGCTTGCGATTTTGGCTTTGGCAGATAGCGCAGTACCGTAACGGCGAGAACGAGTCGGTGACTGGATGTCGAGTGCGCTGGGAGCGAGTGCAAGAATTGTTTTGCGAGCAAGAGCGAGAGCGGAATGATGGAGCGACAGAGAGAGCAAATTCTGGGACAGTGGAGGAAGAAAAGCAAGGACGGAGGACGAGGACGGGGAGGAATATGTAAGATAGGTAGGTAGGTAGGTTGGTAGGTAGGTAGGCAGGTAGGGACGAGGAAGGATCGAGGTGGCTTGGGCTGTTTGTTTGTTTACCAACATACTGGATGGCGACAATCGTCTCCCATGGCTCAATTGCTCGGGGCGGCGTCGCGCCCATGGACGGAGGTGAAAGTTACTCTACGCCCGGCTGGGGCAGAAAGGGCTGGAAAGAGGAAGTTGGTGACGAACAGCCGCGCCTCAGTCGCTGCGGATCGAGTTGGTGTCTCTGGACGAGTGGGGAGAAGCGCCGCCATCTGGGAACTATGGCGGACGTCAGACGCAGCTGCTAGCCGGAGTTGTGCCGAGATAGGAGCCCAAGGGACATGCTAGTACTTGGTCGGCAAGGCTGGCAAACGCAGCTTGACTCTATTCGAGGAGCTACGTGACCCTTCTGCATGATACTGCGTCTGCAGCCTTCTTCTGGCGTGCAATTTAGGAAACGTTTACATGTAGAGTCTGCATGGCGTTTTGAGGCTTTGCATCTCCTCTACACACCTTACTCTCTTCGTTAAGAAGGCTTGCAGGTCGCCAGGCAACGCAGCCCCGTTGATCAAGCGCGCGGCATAAACTTTCCAAGTGACTCCCGGCATTGGAAGTACAAATCATATGCCTTCCAAAGAAGATCAAACTCTGTCCTTCAAAACTACCCTTGGATCAATCAAACACCTTGGAAATGGAACCCGGACTGCGAATGGATCTGATAACATGAAGGCTGCGGGCGGGCAATTAGGTAATCAACGTCCATGCCAATGAGCGCTGGCGCCTCTGCGTAGAAGTACCTAGGTACTTATGTATATAGAACGATCAGTATGGGATAGAGAAGATGAGGGAAAAATTCTGAAGGGAAAGAGAAACGCACCACCAATATTTCCAGCAGCTTCACTGCAACTCCGTGCATCATTCAGTGAACCTGATTACCTGTGTTGGTGTAAGTTCAAGTACGGAAGTGCTCTGACACCCAGTACCCAAGGTACCTAAGTAGGTACTCGTATGGCGGTCTGTTGGGCTCCGCTATAGCAATGAGGTAATGTAGCCTGCAGGCACTGGCCGACAGGCTTGACAGCCTTGATAAGCTCGCCATTACGGCCAGTGTTGGCCGGGCGGCTCCATCCTTATCGACATTGGATTACCCAAGCTCGTTGCATCTCCATCACCACAAATATCACCAAATCATTGCGCCGCCCTGTACAAAGAAGAAGAAGAAGGAAATATATATTTGGAAGATACATGATCATCCCGAAGTTATCCATCTCCCCCTAGCTTCTCGTCTGCGTTTGTTCCCCAAGGTACCTGCCGACGATGGCCGACACGGCAGACGATACGGGACAGCTGTCACCAAGCCAGCAAGACGCCCTGCAGCAGTTCATGCAGTTCACAAACCAAGAAGCAAAAGATGCCATTCCGCTGCTGACACGATCGCAATGGAACGTGCAGGTACGATTGCAGCTGTGATTTCATCCTCGTTGGACCGTCGTCCTCTTTCCCCTTGAGCAAGTCGGTCATGATCAACGTCACTAATCACCCTCGGCAATGTCCAGATCGCCATCACCAAGTTCTTCGACGGCGAGGCAGCCGACCCGGTGGCCGAGGCATTGGCCGCCCAAGAAGCTCCACGCTCAACCGCGCGCCACGAGAACCTGCAGGAGAGCTTTCTAGGGGCGCCAGACCGACCGTCTGCGGCAAGCCGGCGAAACCGAACCGACGTCGCTCCCCGGATCGTGCCCGCTCCGCCCGTGGTCCACCGGACGCCGTGGGTTCTCGGCCTCCTGCTGACGCCCTTCAGCTGGGGCTGGCGGGTGGCCTCGACCCTCCTGCGCACGATTGGTTACATCCTAGCGTTCTTGCCTGCGTCCCTACGGCCGCGGACTGTCACGACGGGAATTTCTACGGGATTGCGGAGCCCGAGCGGTCGACGGATGCTCATGCCGCGAGATGCGGCAGCTAGGTTTCGGCGAGAGTTTGACGAGGAGTACGGAGCAAATGGCCTGTCGTTCTTCGAGGGCGGCATAGCACAGGCCCACGACCTGGCTAAGAAGGACCTCAAATTCCTCCTTGTCCTGCTCATGTCCCCCGAGCACGACGATACCGGACCATTCATCAGGAACACACTGCTGGCTCCGGAGGTTGTCGAGTTTCTGAACGACCCAGCCAACAACATCATACTCTGGGGTGGCAACGTTCTGGATTCAGAGGCGTACCAGGCAGCTGTCGAGTATGCCTGCACAAAGTATCCCTTCTCGGCCCTGGTGTGCCTGACCCCGAAGGAGGGCAGCACTCGCATGGGCATTGTCAAGCGATTGGTGGGCCCGATGCCTGCTTCGACTTACCTGTCGGAACTGCAAGCCGCCATGGAGAAATACGGCTCCGACCTGGACAGGGTGCGAGCCGAAAGAGCCTCGCAGGAGCTGGCTCGTAGTTTACGCGACCAACAAGATTCAGCCTATGAACGGTCGTTGGCGATCGACAGGGAGCGCGCGCGGGAGAGGAGGGAGGCTGCTGCTGCCGCGGCGGCGGCAGAGAAGCGCGCTGCGGAGGAGGCCCGAGCTGCTGCTGAGCGGGCCGAGAAACGCCGCCAGTGGAAATCATGGAGGGCGCCGAGGATCCTGCCGGAGCCCCCCGCAAGCGACAGAAAGGTTGTACGGATCGCTCTCAAGATGCCTGAGGATCTTGGGGGAGAAAGAATCGTTCGTCGGTTCCCACAAGACGCCCCCGTCGAAGAGCTGTACGCATTCGTGGAGTGCCAAGACATCTTACGCGGAGAGACCCTGGAGGAGGAAAAGGTGGAAATTCCAGATGACTACGAGCACAAGTACGAGTTCCGGATAGCGTCCACCCTTCCGCGCGTGGTGTACGAGCCCAGCACAAGCACGACGTTGCTGGAAGCGATTGGCAAGTCTGGCAATCTCATTGTGGAAGACCTGTCGGATGACGAGGAGGACGACGACGAATGAAGAAGCATGATGGAAGCACGGCACTCTTGAAACTGTAGTATTTGTTCGCCCTCTCGCTTTCTTCCTCTTCTCCCTTCCCAACACCGGAGAAGAAATGACTCAAGGCGAATGAAACTCCGCCCTACGTTTGACACATTGCGATTGCCGAGCCTAGGAGATCCAAGGGGTGCTCAGCCAGCATGTTTACGCAGACCAGCGTTTCTCAGGGAACTTGACAAATGGGTCATGAGGAGCTTTTCAGCCCACCGGGCCACTTATTTCGATTCTTGGTGTTCACTGGAAGACTGTCAAGACTACGTAGCGAAGGACCGGAAATGGGATGCGTGAGGTATCAGGTACGAAACAACAACCCAGCCTATTTGCTGTCATCATCCTACTATCGGCAGATTGAGACGAGTGGGCTTCTTTCCACCTTGGTGGACATGTGCACACGTATGTACAATACCGGGAGCAAGCATGCATCGATTACGCAGACGGTGAGGCTGTGCAGACCTAATTGCTTTGAGATGGCACATGGCGGCCCTCAAGGAGGACGGTCAATGCCAAGGGAACGGACGAAGGCAATGGCTTGGAGGCAACTGAATCGGGTTGCCGGCGGCTTTTCTCCTCCTCATTTCTTCCTTTGCAACGGTTGCGTAGCTGACAGTGTGCTGAGGAGGGGTGAGATCAAAAGCCACCAAGATGTTCTCTCCGCATTCTTATTGTCGTTAAGCTCGTGGGTGCCATGATCTAGTAGATACTAGTACTACCAAAGACCGCGGAGGACGCGGCGCATATGACCTCAACTAATAGTAGTCCCCATCCGTCCTCTTACTCTTTTTCCCATATGCTGTAAGGAGCTATCTGATGAGGCTTTGCTCGTTGAAACGATGCGCAACATGTGAAAGCACCTGCTGTCTTAGTAAATGACAAGCATAGACTTCATCACCTCGCCTTGGCAACTATCAGGAGAGTGTCGAGAGTGATTCCATAAGGAGCTGTCCATTAGCCCGGTATCTGGGAGTGACATGTCCCAGCCTTAGTAGTGCGGCCAAGTATCGACGGACTGGGTCGATGGGGGTGGCCCAGAAATTCCAGCTGCGCCGCATTCTGCTACGCGGATTTAACTGTGTCAGGTAGACTGACTAGATTCTCGCAATGAATGCCGTGATGCTTCGATCAGCCTCTCATCAATAGATGGATGTAGCAGTTGCAGTAAAAAACAGCAGCGGTTGTAGCTACAACTACTACTGCGTTGGTACTCGTGGGCTCTCCTAGGATATCCTGGAGGGCCGAGGCGGAGGTCACGGAAGACGTTGATGCTGCGCCAAGCACCTACTGGACCCTTGCTCGGCCATTGGTGGATGCCTCACATTGATGTTACGCGGCTGGTGCCACCAAGTTCAAGGGTTGCCTGTGGCTCTACCCCGATTTTTCTTCAGCAAACGACCGGCAACGACGTCAAGCCGCATCTCCAGTCATCGTCGGGCTTGTTGGAGACGCGAGGGCGTCCCCTCCCCTCTGAGACAAGACCAGGCAGCTACAGGGGTTGAGGGGGAGGTACTAAGTAGTAGGGAAACAGGCAGCCTGAAGGATCCGCGACGGGACAGGCTGAAACCACGTCGTGTGCAGGAAATCGGTAGCAAACAATGATGCGAAAATCAAACAGAAGAGAGACGGACACCGCAAACCAGTACCCCGGTCCATTGGTCCTAGTCTTCGCGTGAATGCATGATATCCCCGAGGCTCTGGCCTCGGAAGCTACAGGCGTTCAAGCCACTCCCGTTCATCTCCAGAGAGGGCTGTTACAGGCTGCAGCCGACAGCCTACCGTGACATACCAGGTTGCAGCTTACATGTACAGACTTGTAAAATCCCCCAAGCCTAAACAAGCTCGATACTGCAACCACCGAGAAACCTCGCCTCACCCCCCCCCAGAGAAATCGTCATTAGACTCCTCCAATCTCCCGCCTTCATCTGCATGTTTTCCGTCTCCTCAACAACTTGACATACCCATACGGGCACTATCTGCTGGCAGCCTCTGCAGTTCTTGGTCTGAATGACGCAGGCATTAGCCTCCCGCTCGTGATATCAGCTCCCTCGTCCTCTGCTTCTTCGTCTACCCTCTTCCTCTTTTGTGCCCCGCAAAAGGCGCCCAACGCGCTTCCTCGACCTCGGCCGGTCGTCCATGCTTCGCGATTCCGACCAAGGGCGCCAGATCAAGATGAAGTCGATGAAGGGCCTCTCCGTGAACAAGATGCTGGGGAGCATCAGGAAAAGGACAGGTACGTGCTCTCTTGTTGATGTCCCCGACAGCAGCAAGCATCGAGCTCGATGGGCGCCGAAACGGCGATGCGCTGCCCTCTGTGTTTTCCCCCAGACCCCAAGAACCCTGCCGGAGCTTCCTAAGGCTAACGATATTCTCCCTTGCATCTTCAGCGATAGGCAGCCCCGATCGTTCGGCTGCGACGACACCGGGAGAGACACCCGAAGTGACAGCCCACAACAGCGTGGTATGTCTCTGTTCCCTTGCCCAGTCGACGGCGCAGCGGCCTCGTCGGATGATGGCGCGCGGCTTTGGGCTAACTGAGCCTCACTAGAAAGCATTCTGCGAGTCTGGCGGAACCGCAAAGGTACGATCTCCCCTTACAGACAGCAAAAGTCCTGCTTGCTGCTCCCTGAATGGCGCCAAGCGACACATTGCTAACAGAAGCCTTGTGCCTCTCCCGCGCAGAGCGAGGAAGTGCTCTTCCTCCCGCCGATTGTCGACGCAGCCGAGTCCTCGCCCACCGCCGCCGCCGAATGCGCGCGCATCATCCGCAAATATCTGGCCAAGGAGTACTCCTCGCGGCCGTCATGGCAGTACAACGCCATTATGCTGATGCGGATACTGGCCGACAACCCGGGCGAGACCTTCACCAGAAACTTCGACACCAAGTTTGTAGACACGGCTCGGGCCTTGCTCAAGGGCACAAAGGACAACAGCGTGCGCCAGATCCTCATGGACACGCTCGATGACTTTGAGCGCTCCAAGTTCTACGACGTGAACCTGACCCTCATCATCACCATGTGGCAAGAGGAGAAAGACAAGGCGATCAAGCAGCATGGGGTATGTTCCCTCACACTGGTGGCAATCTGAGCTCAAGGAAAACTACGGCTTGCTAACACTGAAGCGATAGGGTCGAGCACCTACGCTGCCCCAGCGCCCTGCGCAGTCGCCGGCGCCCGGGTCCTTCAATGGATACTCGCAAAACTACTTCTCCAGGCACCATAGCAATCACCGACTGCCCGAGCCTGTCGAGTTGAGCGGCAGGTTGGAAGAGGCGCGCTCGTCGGCCAAGCTGCTGGAGCAGCTTATCATGAACTCGCCGCCCGTAGAGCTGCTCGAAAACGATCTGGTCAAGGAGTTTGCCAATCGCTGCCTGAGTGCCGCCAGGAGCATCCAAGGCTACATGTCGTCCACGGATCCCGCGCCGGACAACGATACCATGGAGAGCCTCATCGACACCAACGAACAGCTGCAGACTGCGCTCAGCCAGCACCAGCGCGCCGTGCTCAGCGCCCGAAAACAGCTGGGCCTCAACGAGCGGTCCGAGAACCCGTCGCCTGCCCCTGAGCAGCAATCCCTCCACGGCTCCGGCGGCTCCCATGGGGCTCAGGGATGGCAGGCCCCCGGTGCCGGGGCATCGTCGTCCACCTCTAGCCCCGCGCCTTTCTCCAACGTTTCGGGTGGCAACGGAAAGGGCAAAGACACGGACTTGTACAGCTCCCCTTTCCATCCTCCACCAAACGCCGGCCAGCAGCCGGACCCGGGCCGGGGCAGGGCGCCACCCCCTGAGCCGGAACCGTTGCAGGAGGATCCGTTTCGTGACCCGCAGCCCGCTGGCTCGAGCCCCAACGGCCAGCTCACGGTTCCCGGAGACGAGCCCTTCCACCCAGGCTTTGGACTGAACAGCCACCGAGACGGTTCGTCCACACACGGTACTGCTGGGTCCGGCGTCGCTTCTGAGGGTCACTCGACAAACAACTTGCACCACGACTACCAAGTCTCAGACGACGAGGACCTTTATTCTTCTCCTCCAAAGAACAGCAAGGAACCCATGTATCGGTATTGACGGGGTACATTGACAGCTCAGGAGGACAGAGACCGTAAATGAAAGACAGTTGTGGGATCGGTGCCGTCGAATGGTGAGCCGAGAACAAAAAGGGGTTTCTCGCTATGGTAAATGGCTTTCAATAATGTTCTTTTTCTTTCTTTCGATTTTGAGATTCCAACAGTATCTCCTTCCGCCAGGCGTTGTTCGCCAACAGTAACCGCGTTTGCCTCTTTCCAGACTACCCATTGCGTTTGCCATGCCCTTTTTCATTTGACGGAATACCCATTTCAACGTTAAGCGAGGATGCGAGCGGTTCATGGCTCAGACAGAAATACATATCGCTTATATCTATCTATACGTATCAGAAGCGCAACTCACCCCCGAATCAACGTGACCTGGAGCTGGCCCATGTTTGGATTTCCAGACCGTGGTTGCAAGTGAATACTTGGGAGTGTGGGATGTTTCGCATGTGACATGGCTCGGTAAAGGATTTGTGCGATTGAACCAATGGTGCAAAGAAGGGTCATACATCATCGGCTGTCTCCTTTGACCACATTCCTTTGAATACACCCGTTCGAATACGAACAAGGGGCTTGTGATGGCCATTTGATGGATGAAGTTGTAGCAAAACGGCTGGCGACGTATTCGGCTGTATGAGGCAAAGAGCGCAGGGGGGCTGCTGATAATTCGGATACGGCGTGGGATGGGAGGTGACCGGCTTAGCGTTGAGAGACAGGAGACAGATGACGATGAAAGATGAGTACCTTTGTATAATAGTAGTAGATAGTCGGTTTGTGTTTCTGTCGAGTCCCATTGATACCAGAGCACCCAGAGCGGGTTTATCATGACTGATGAAGAGCCTTGTGAACCGCTCAGTTGACACTACCCGGGCATGGATCCCGTTACTAATTCGGCGTTGATGCCTGTTCCGATGTTGCTAAGACATCCGCCTCGTACCATTCTTTCTCTATTGCTTGGAAGAGACAAGAGAATGGTCAAACGTAGTAAGGTAGAAGGTTGGTTGGTACCCTGATCAGATCGTATCTCGCGGGCGGTGAGCAGGGCAGGATCATGGTCATTGTTCCTCGTCCCAACTTTAGTCTCTCCATCTCTCCATCCCTCCCCTCCTTCGCCATCCACCAGCATCTGTCCTTCGCTATCAGCATTATGTTTCCCTTTGAACATCGCTGCAGCCTCAGATGGCGTCGTCTGGAAAAGTGCGAGACGGAGACGCCTTGAGCCGCCATCCACGTCATGGGCTCGCAAAGTGCCACTGTCCCTTGCTCCGACCTTCTTTTCTAGGGCTTCCCGAAGCCAACGAATCAATTTTATCTACTGTTCAAATAAGATGTCTCTGAGAAAGCAAGTTTCATCACGAGGTAGGTGGAGACTTCGACTGACAGACCAAGCAGATGTCGAAGCACCAACCTACTGACAGGTCGTTGTCGACCTACAAATGCATTCGAGTGCTGTTTTTCACACAAGGTACAGCATGGAATTTACGGTGCTCCGAGTCGAGAAGTCCGTCATATCAGGTAAAGTCAGGTACAGACGCACAGAACTCAAATCAAACTTGGAGGCTTGAGGTTATACTTTGTGGCTAACGAAAGGCACCAGCTGCGTTGGCTACCTACCGGTCCAGTTATCCTTCTTTCTTGCCCTCTTGATTCCATTTCCTTTTCAGTTCTTTTTGCGTTTTCTGTGTGTGTGCCCTTTCGCCAAATTTTTCTTCCTTTATAAGGTGTACCGCCCTAGACATTGCCCGAGCGTCATCGTTGTTCACTTCTCCAACGTCGTCCGCCTTCCCCCTTTTTTGTTGGCAATCCACACCATTTGTGCGGATACTGTTCTCATCATGTTGCCATGGCACCTCTTCGCAGCGGCCGCCATGGCGACGCCGACTGTTGCCTTGGCAATCACACAAGGTGCAGCGAATTCCAGCGACTTCAGATGCGGCTCAGTAGCCAACGCCGGGTTCATGGCGCTGTCAAAGCGACTCGCGCAGGCAGAGGCCGGTAACTCGAAGCTAAGCCAGAGATCCGCCTCGAAGATTAACGTCGATGTGTATATACACATCGTCGCGAGATCACAGGATGATACAGCAGGGAATATCAGCGTACGTCGCAGTCTCTCCTCCGCCCTCCTTCTTCCTACCCCGTAGTTCCCGCAAGTCTGGCCTAACAACGCGACACTGAATAGGACGACGTCGTTCACAAGCAGCTCGAAGTCCTTGGTGCCGACTATGCACCGGCCGGCATCTTCTTCAGCTTGAGAAACATCGATCGAACCAGCAACGCCACATGGGCGAACGGTACTGATCTCCACGGCATGTGGCACCAGCTTCGCAAGGGCAACTATGGAGATCTCAATCTCTACTTCGTTCCCACACTCCATTACTATGGCTTCTGCTCGATGCCAGCAACGGGCGACGACCTCGTAAACGGCATCTGGGAAGATGGCTGTACCATTCGCTCGGATACTGTCCCTGGCGGCAGTGCAGTCAACTATAACCTGGGCAAGACGGTGACCCACGAGGTCGGGCACTGGTTCGGGCTATGGCATACCTTTGAAGGGGGTTGCGATGGCGACGGCGACTTTGTCGACGATACCCCCGCGCAAGCGGCTGCGTCAGACGGATGCCCCCCCGAAGGGCAAGATTCTTGTCCTGAACAACCGGGCCAGGATGCATTTCACAACTTTATGGACTATTCTTCCGAGTGAGTCGGGGGCATTGCCTTTTTCTGCCTATACTTGTGTAAGCGTCTCTGGAGTTGTGCATCCATACTGACCTTAGCCCGGCAGTGCCTGCTATAGAGAGTTCACGCCCGGCCAGATGAATCGGATGAGGAAAGTCTGGTACGCGTATCGAGCATAAGGAACGCGAAGAGACGAGAGAAGGAGTGTGTTGAAAAGGTACCCATATAAATCTGGTTTATCATGGCAGACCATCATCTGCAATGCCCGAGAGACGGGTATCATATTGCCACGCATAGATGTTGGATTTGGGAGGAGGTAATCGCAGTATACTGACGCGACGGTGAGTTGGAAAGGGAACAGCAGAGGCCTTTTTGCATTTAAGAAAGGAATATACTTGGAAGGGGACAATACAATCTCGTTGACGATAGAAAACATCAAAGCATCGCACCCAACCGACTTTGGGTTTGAGACTGTCCATTTCTGGCTCTCTCTTTTTTTCCCCCCTTTGTGCCGCCTGCTCAGCGATTGTGTTTTTGAAGACCTGAGCCACAGTGACTGAACTCTAAGAGCGAGCAAACAAAAGTACTGTCGTTCTTTCAGGGTCGCGTTCAAAAGGAAAAAGACACAAAGAGAGTCTGCCAGTCATGTCCATGTTGAGGAGGTTCACTGCCTTGTCTTTCAAACTGCCAGGCGGTGACACGCACCTGGAGTTTCCAGGGAGCATGCCCTAAAACACCATACCAAGGCCGAGTCCTTCACTGAGTCCTTTGCCTTGCAAACATCACTTGAATCTCTTTAGCGAGTCTGTTTGCCAACTAATTTATTTTCCCATACTCTTTCTCCATTATCACAAGACGGTAAGTCCATTCGTCCATTCTCTTCTGATGGCCAATCTTGAATGCTGATGATAGGTCGAGCCCGCATACGAAGATCTCGGTTTCCCCTACCATCTTCTTCATCGATACGACATCCTGCAATTTTCGAGAAGAATATCATCTACTATTAAGCGGACCAGACAATATGCGAAAACAAGCAAACGAGCAGCTGGGGCTTCTAGAAGAGTTGGAACTTGTGCATGGGATGCATCAGATGATGCTGAAGCTGCTACAAGACTTGGGCTTCTCGCCGCCAGATGGCCATCATGATCCAGAGACGGAAGGTCCAGTAGCGGATGTTAGCTACGACGAGAGACGAGCCAACATCTACAGGGGCTTTCTGGACGTCGTTGCTGATAAGGAAAGGCTAGAGAAGCGGATCGAGTCCGTGAAAAAGGAAGAAGCCAAACGGCCGGGACAGGCAGGCGTACAGAAGAAGACGACGCAGGCTCGCAAGACCCGAAGAAGGGGGAATGGATGGACCAAGGCAAAGAGATCCTGAACCTTCTCTTCTCCTTTTGTTCTCTGATAAGTTCCCACTGTGGGGTTGACAGGCGTTATGGATGGGATTCGACGACACCAGACTACTCCCTTGTCCTAAGGACATGTATCATGATGGGGGTTTTTTTCCCTTTTTCTTTTCCCTTGACAGGGATTTCTCTAAGGTTGCAGCTACTCGAGCAGTCTAGACATGTTGTCCTGGTATCAAGAGATGCTTCTACGGCTACGTAATGTAGGGACAGCTACCAACTTGGGAGAAAAGTAGCATCTGAGAACCGCGCATAGAGCAAGTTCAACACGTACAGAGGTTCCATGGAGATACATGTTTGTCAAGAATAATAATCGAAGAATTATCCTCGTCCTATAGGAAACGGCATCCTCTGACAACAGGTGTAAATATTCGAAACCCCTGGAGCCGGCCCCTCACGTGATGCCTCTCTGGTTATTGCCATCCGACAGCTGCCTGCTGCTCCCTCCCCTCTGTTCAATCTTCTAAACCTCTGCATTACCTTGAAAAGGAGTTTCGTGTCTTGTATTTTCACCTCTCAAAAGCACCGACCGTTCTGCAGCCACTCCGCATCCAACTTTGTTCCTTCCAAAGCTTCAAACGATCTCGTCTACCGACAAATCAAGATGCCTCACGCCTTGATCGAGTTTCTGGGCGAGTTGCTTGTCCAGCTTCCGCGTGCCTGGAGAGAAGTAGGTCGGCTGACGATTCGAAAATCAAAGCAACGCGTGGCTGACAGGAAACAAGAACGGGAACTGGGCTGTTTTCAAGCTCCAGTTTCTAGCCGTCTACGTGCTTGTTGCAGGCTTTCATGCAGGGACGTGCCTTATTGTAAGATCCTCTCAGACTTCGACAGCATCCTCTTGTTCTTGATCTGCCTTTCCGGGATACGATAAACAACCGACTGACGCTTCGTGTCTACAGGGCCATGTGGTCAACTGGAACACGTCCGATGCGTCGTGCCTCATCGCCGGAGTGGTGGTGGAACAACTCCTCACCCTCATTATGGCCTTTCCATTCATCTAGGCCCTCGACTCAATGAGGCGGAGATGAACGTCAATGCTGGATGCCCAGACAATGCGGGAAGCTCGCCACGACGGCTACGACGAATGTCGACCCTTGATATTTTTGGTTCTGCGGATCCATTGCGCCTGGTATACAGGCTGCCAAAGGCACGCTGAATGAAGGACTGTTGACTGCTAGCAACCTGAAGCAGCGGGAAGGAGAATACGAAACGTCATTCTTGACAACGAAGCGGACTCTGCTGTGGACACGCAGAGGGCCACAGAGGGACTGATGATATAGTTCAGAAGCTGACAGGGCTCGCCACCCGCTGTCATGCTATCCCGGCCATGTTTATTAGGTTGCCTATCTTCTCTCATAGTTTCTGGTCTCGTCCCAAAGGAAGCATATCTCGACATCCCTGCTGCATCAAAGCTGTCTCTCGGCATCCTCCCACTCGTTGATCTATGCATAGCATCTCCCATCCCTGCTCCTAAGACGATGGCCCAACTTCTTCCAGTTAGCCCGTCGTCACTAAGAAGCCCAGCCTGTAGCCCATTGGTCCGAACGACGCCCGATCCCCCCTTTGGACCGACAACCAAAGGGACGAGCCGTCATTAGCGGGGCATTAGACGCATCAACGTGGTTCCAGATACATTTCGATATCAACCGCCTTGACAGTGTCGTAGACGAGCATGTAGAGAACAAGCAAATTCTTACGAGAAAGGGGTCCAACTCTGTCTCATTCGTCCACCGCTTGGAGCCCCGAACTCGGATGAGTTACTATCAGGTTCTTCCACTCAATCCTATGTGGCTATTTTGGTCAGCGATGTGGTGAATGCAATGGCAGCCGCGCCCCCGTTTCTTTGGCAACTGCCTCCAGCTGTCTCTCGCCTTCCTTGCCGGCTTCGTAGCGAAAACCCACGCAGAAAAAGGGGCGAGAAAATCAAAGCACAAGCGATATTCCTCCCTCCGTCTTTGAATTCTCGCTGCCAGCACCAACTTCTTCTCTTTCCAGCATCGTTAGCCCTGCACGCTCAACAACGCCTTCAGCAACCTGTTGCACCCTCCTAAGCAGATATCCGGTATCCCTAGAAGAACGTCACAATTGAAGGCGGGCTGACTTTCCCTTCAATTGATTCTCCGGTAAGGCATTATCACGGCCTCGGCTTTCCTATAAGGACCTCCCCCTGACCTCTGGCCAAAGCCTATTCTGTAGTGTCCCTGTGGCAGAATTCCGCTATGGATGAACCGAACCTCGACCTCCGTGACTTTCTCCTGGAGCTTCGACAGTTCCCCGACGATCTTCAGAGACTGATCATTCTGATGATTGAGGATGTCGAAGACTGGATACTCATAGCCTTGGCTCAGCCTCCTATCGAAGAAGTAGACTTGGAAGGAAATCCAGACGAGACAACCTACCACCATCTGAGCGACGCCACCGATCCTTGGGGCTATCCGCAAGATCACAAAGCCCGCGCCACAGGTAGATGTCTATATCTCTACCTTCAACAGCCGCCACCTCGACGCAGCGCTCTCTCAACCAGAGATGATTGATATCACTTTCGTGCGTTTTAGCCAAGCAAATGGCACAGACACTCTTTGGTTGAGGCTGCCACATGCGTTGCTAGATATTCTAGGTTGCCCTCCTTGAAGCCAGAAGTCGCTCTACCTTGCGTAAGGGGAAATCCCTTGTACATAGCACTTCCCAGAGAGCAGAGCACCCGGCTCTAACTTGATTAAGACGTACAGCTCGCCTCCCTCGGAGATGCGTGCGTGGCACTGGATGGGTGGATATGGCGACGAGTGGGCGGATGGATGGCTTGGGGCGTCTCGATAGATGGATGGACGGGAGAAAACTCTTTCCCAGCTACCCAAGTTACCAAGGGATGTATCTAGGAGAAGTTGACACAACTCCCTTGACTCCTCCAACACCAACTCATCATGATACGATGGACGAAGCATCCCGTGCTCACCTCACCTCAGCCCGTCATCTGACACTGCCGACGAGACTGGTGGAGGAGGATTTTCTCTCCTTTCGTTTCATCCCAGGCAGTATACTGTGTTCTCGACCACGGCAGAGTCTCTCCTCGAGGAGGAGGACTTGGAGACGTCCCCACGCTCGGGCACGCCGGCCTCGAATCTCATTCGTTTCCCTCCTCTCCCTCCTCCTCCTACCCCCTCCTTACTCTCTCTTGCTTCAAGTTCCAGCTTAGTTCGTTCTCGGTTGTGGGAGGCGCCCACTGGTTCCTTGAGACCCCTTTACTTCTCGCGTCTCGGGCCATTTCGGGCGGCGCCGTGCTCGAACAGGTCAGTCCTCGGGGTGGCAGGTGGCGTAGTCGAAGGGAATTGTCGGATAGGGCTCAGACCTCTCTGTGTGGCCAAAGAATGAAGGACGCCTCCTGGATCGGACTCTACATCACAGTGCTGTTAGCTCGTCCTTTGCCAGCCACAGTTGTGTTAGGACACCGGAAGTGGAAAGAAGGCCAGGTAAAAGCGAGTAGAGAGTGATCCCGAGAGTAGAGATTCGGCAACCATTTTAGCATCATTTTAAGAAGTACTGTAATTTTTGTGTGCTTCAAGGTACTGGAGTCAAAATCGTCATTTGCATTCCAGCCGCGGCCCCCTGACGATTTGGCTCATACCAGGCACCGAATCCGGAATAATATCACGGAGATGTCCAATTCACAGGTCGTTGTTGTACACTTTTTTTTTTCTTCATTTTCTAACAAATAGATGCATGACTCGAGCAAGGTCATCCATCTATGTATCATTCGGGCCTTCGATGCGGGAATGCTATCAGTTCATGGGATGCCTTGAGGCATCCGATGCCAAGTAAAAAAAGACAAGAACAAGAAAAGCTAAACGGGATGCGTATTGCCGCAATTGCTTGCTTGCTCAACTTGCTCGCCAACCGTATCTAGTCATTGTAGGAATGATAAACATGCAACGTGCTCCTCGGTGGAAAAAGAACAAAGACAGTGGTGAAATCAAAAGCCCCTGAAAACAAAGGAGCACCAGCTTCAGTTGGGCAGGCGTTCGATAAAGACACCTCCAAGGAGGCAGGAGGCACGCAAAGCGTTACTGCCGTGCTGATTACTGCAATCTGCACAGCAGGCAGGCGCGATCGCATGATATCTTTGTCTCCCGAGTCACGGGTTCTCGGGAGCTGCCCAGCCTTTTGAGGCCAAAGGCAGCAACTGCCCTGGGTTTCATTCTGTACTCTGAAGTCTCCTCTTGTTTTTGTTTCGCCTCTCTTCGTGATCATTCTTTCCTTTTCGCTTCAGTCAAGCTATGCCTCTTGATTCCACGCCTCTTCCCCTCGCTCCCTCCTTTCTTCTGTAGGTCGCCTCAAAGCAGTTTCGTCTTCTTTCACAGCTCAATGATTTTAGAAAATGAGAAACGCGACCCTTTTCTTTTCCATTCTTTGTGCTTCCCCCGTACGATTACATTAGACGGCGGTTCGAGGTTATGCCAATCTCTACTAAGAACACCTAGTATCTGGTCTTGTCTCAGTTACCCCAAGCCGAAGCGATCAAGTCACAGTACCTACTTCCTACCCGACTGCCACCACCACACGCCATCAAGCCACAAGTTTCCCGGAGACTCGCGTGCTGTGTCGTTACGCTCTCCCTCTTCCTCCAAGTCTCTACCTTAGTACTTACGTACCTCGCCTCACCCGCTTCTGAGCGCCGGCAAGATACTTCTTCTTCTCTAGGCAAGCGCCTGAGTATGAAGTACTGTAAGGTACCCATCATACCTCTCCTCTTCGTCTACCCAACTGCGGATATTCAGCCTCTCGAGCCGCCACTTGGCTCCTGTCTCGCGCTTGGTCCCCAGGTCGAGTTTCCTCGAGTGTCCGCGAGATTAGAGACCTGGGCAACTCGTACGAATATGGCCATTCATGGCCATAGTTGCTCAAACATCTCGACCTGTTTGCCGCCTTGTCCCGAGTGTTCGCCATGGCATATTCCGAGAACGGCGGACAGAAACGTCACCACCCAGTCCACTCAACCCACCCAGTCCGGACGAGAACTTGGTCTAGCCGGTGGGCTAGTGGAACGGGGTAACAAGCAGTACGTGCTCTTTCTCGAGGCCACAAGAAGATGCTGGAGCACTAACTCGAACCAAGGGCATTAGGGAAAAATCACAAACAGACACGCCCGTCCGTCAGCCGCCAGCCAGCGCTTCCCACTCCTCGAAGGCGGCCTCTCCTCCGCTCTCCCATACCCTCATGGACGATGCTTCGGCGTATCTGACCAGCAAATCAAAGACGCCAGCATGCGACTGACGGCGCGCTTGAAGCTCGCGGCCACAAGAACCCGTTCCGCTGCCGCCAGCGACGAACTCTATTGCCTCAGCAAGTTCCACCCGTCTCTCGCGCTGCCTGTCAAGCGTCGGTCCGCCTGGGTGAGGCGGCGAGGCCCTAACGTTGTACCGGGACCCTCCTTGCTCTTGACCGAAGACTGGGCCGTCGCTGTGCTGACTCGCCTCGAGAAGAAGGAGAACTGTGCGCGTCAGTCGTCACCCCCCTATTGTCTCTATTGAAGCCTACTACTAGATCCAACAAGGACGCCCTCTTCCCAGCCTAGGAGGCGAAACTCATACTGGCCTCGAGATGAATGGTGCGTCGTCACTCGCCCCCTTTTGCTTGCCTCACCATCATGAGGAGCCTCATTCCCTCGCAACAGGGTGTGCAAAGTCCTTGATGTTGCCACAGCCGAGAGAGACTTGCGAAGAGAAGAATGCCGTGGCTTATCATAGTGTCCGCTTCGTAAGGGGGCGTGCCAACATCGTGTGAATGAAGTCCAAACCAAGCTGTTTTCCAAGAGAGTTAACTCGGCAGTACTGGGTACTGCTACTTTCCTTCACCCCTCCGGAGGTCCGCATCCGCTCCTAGGCATGTTGTCCGATTGTGCTCCTTGCGCCACCGGCGCTGTTACTAGTTTGTGAGCGGCTGCTTCGATCCCAGGCTGTCCCTGCTGTCTTTGACTGGTCTCCCACCCTTCGATTCCGTCGTGTCATTGCTGGGCAGGCTAACCGAGTACAAGCTCTCTCTCTTTGGCCCTGGCTCCTCAAACCCCGTCACAGTGCCATTGAGGACTGCCAACTTGGAAGTCTCTGGAAAATCAAACTCAAGTCCCTGGCTCCATCATCAGCATCAGCCCCCCTTGTTCTCTTTTCACATACCTCTACTGTGAAGCCGCTAGGGGCAAGCAGTCAGTTTTTTGATCCGTACTGGATCTGTCACGCTCTCATACTTCTCTTTCGACACACCGTCAGAGTCATGGTCTGGATCTGCTCCGCTGAAGTTCTTGCCTACAACTCCTTTAGCCCTCACAAACCGATCATCAAACTCAACTCCAGGTATCGGACACCTCCTTCAGGTACACAGCACGTACCCAAGAGCCCCTCTAGCCTTTTCATATCCGTTTAGCATCCATTGGAGTAGGAAACGGCGAGGCGATCCGACCGGTGCCGCGGGATCAAGGTCTCTAGCTCCAGAGCCGTCAAGGCCTGCTGCAATGGGCCGCCCGCTACAGCTTAGCACATCTAGCTAAGACCACCGTCCCATCTCCTTGAGCGCTCTGGTCGCGATTGACATCTTCAGCGGTCATCTCTCACAGCCGTTGCACCTCGAAAGGCGATGTGTTCCCTTCCGGGCAGTTGGCGGGCAGCCAGAGTCACATCTGGAGGGCGTTCGTATGAGGGCAACGTCAATTCCACCGCTGCCAATCACAGCAGATCTCTCTGGCGTCAAAGGAGGAGAAGGGAAAAAAAAAAAAATTCTTGACAAACCCCTCCCTCCCTGTCTTTGCTAGCAAACGAGACAGGGACCAGCCTTCTTTCTACACGCATTGAGGACACTGAGAACCCCTTTACCTCGTCCGATTCGATCACCGTATCTGCAGAAGGGCGAGGACTAGTCGAGAAAAGCCCCAGAGCCCCCTCCTTGAGCCCAGCCGTCCACTACATACTGTCATATCTCCCATTCAATGTCCATCAAGGGCCCCCGTACGTGCGAACGACTCTGGGTTGCATGCATGCGCTCTCAGCCTCCATGTGTTGTTGAGCTCATGAAGCAAGTGCGGAGCATGTACTTGCAGATGGTGGCAGACCGACATTCCGTGTTTGCCCCAAGCCACCGCGTGCCAATGGGTTATGCCAGAGGATCACCTGCCACCTTAGAGTCGGCCTCTCCTCTCTCACGCTTTCACACACGCACGCATACACTCTCTCCTTCTCCCCGTCTCTGCCTCGCTGTCCTTCTCTACCTCGTACTCGCCTACTCCATCGGTCTCTCTCAGAGAGCAAAAGCTACGGCCCAAGCAAGAAGAGGGACAGCAAAGGGAGCTACAGTCGTGTCATGCTCTCTCTCCCCGTGATGATAGTAATGTGAATGGTCACAAGAAGTTGCTGCTGCCTGGGTTGTGCCTTTTCGCCCATTCCTCGCGTTTTCAGGGGGGAGCCACTGCCAGAGGAGAGAGCGAGCGTGGGCGGGAGGGGCCCCTTTCATTCACAGTCATACAAAGTACAGTACAAACACACAAGCTGGAGAGTGAAGAGCGGGCGGGGTTTCTTTTCCGTCTAGTCCCCATCTTCTTGTCTCCATTTTCCTCCTGTTAGTGCCTCTGACCTTGGCATGGGGGCGTATAGGAACGATAAGCGGACACGATTCTGTCCCTTACCAAGAGCGGCGAGGCGACGCCGTATCAGGACAAACCTGCTTCTGCTAGGGAAAAAAAGAGCCAACGTGGATGGGGGGATGTGACCGGGACAAACAATGCGTGTCTCCCAGCTGCATTCTCCTCGTCCAAGCATCCAACAGCTGACCAGACACATCGTATCCCACATGTGCCGACGCTCTTGACGAGCCACGGTAGCCGTCCATCACTTGGCACTCTGTTCATGGTAATTAGCCAAAATCAACTGACGTCTTGTTTATCACGCACTATAGGACATATTCAAAATCTCAAAGACAAAGTACCTTCCCTTTGGCAAGCCCCCTGCCGCCCGGTATAGCTTCACCCAAGCCCGTTCCGAACCGTATATCCACCAACCCATCAGCCAAGTCCGAGGCTCCTTTTACCATTGACCCAACAAAGGAATTTTGCCAGCCTGCTTCCCAGTGAGCCACATTTACCATGCTGCCGTCATCCTCGTACCCGTCTCGCTCGACTTTCCAGATCTTGATGCCAACCGACGTACAAAATGGAGTGTTTTTTGTCACACCCTCGAATGCAAAGGGTCAACGAAGGGAAAAGGGGGGGCCCTCAAAACAAAAAAAAAAACAAAAAATAAATAAAAAAAGTTATGAAAAACAGAAAAAAAAAATTAAGAGACAAACCGACATAACAAAACTGAGAAGACAAGAGGAGGAAAACAAGAAAGCATCGTATCATCGCGTAATTCAGTCCCCAATCGTTTCAAACATGGTGGTGCCGTGAGGCGAGTCCGTCTTATCTGGTAAAGAGAAAATGAAAACAGGAAACCTTGGGAAGAATGTCGTCCTGAGAAGAGAGAAAGACGAAAGAGGTAGAAATCAGAAGAGAAAATAATAGACAAGGATGAAAGTAAGACGTCGGTATTGGGAAACCCCTGGGATCTCCCACCCTCCTTTTCTATCTTCCAAAAAGTATAATAACGTATGATGTGCAGCGGAAAGACAGGAGCTCAGCTCCTCTCTCTCTCTCTCTCTCTCCCTTTTTTTTCCTTTTTCCTCCTTTTCCCATTTTTTTTTTCTTTTTAATTTGTTTTCCTTCGTGGCGGTTTCGTTCTTCTTCTCGTTTCTTACGAGAGGAAGGAGTAAGGGAAAAGGGAGTGTCGCACATATGGCAGTTGACGCGCCTAATGAAGCGTCGGACACCGGGAAGATATCGAGGATAGAATAATGAGACGGAATGTATCGGTTCGCTGAGTTCCGCTGTTCATTCGTGAGGTCTACTTGACACTCCGAGGATTCCAGTCTTGTGTTCTCTCTTCCATCACCATCCTTTGCCGCGTGCCCGGCATCATTAATCTTCCCTCGATCAAAAGGGGAAACGCTTCAATAGCGGTGCCAAAAGACACGTCTTTAGCGAGAGGGCTCTCTTTGGCTCTGGCCAGAACCCGTGTCTCGAGGTCGGTTAAGACGCTCAATCATCGTTTTGTCGATGTCGTTCTTGTCCACGAGGTTGCTAAGACTCATAATGGAGTTTGACTGCTGCGACTGGCTGGTTGGAGGGCCCGATCGTGCCGGCGTCGATGATCCGCTTGATCCATTCTGCTGTGTGATAGGGGAGCGCCCATCAGCGGTGCCGACACTGGAGGGGTGCGGTAGAGCTGGGTTTCGGGGGCTGTGTCTGGCAGCCCCTGAGTAACGCGAGTAGCTTAAGCTGCGGGGACTGCTGTTGTTGGAAAGTTCGGCAGGAGATCTTCGCCGGTGATCATCCTCCATTCCGCCAGCTCGAGGAGGAGGCAGCCTATATGCGTCATCCAGATCTTGCGACGACCTGCGGCGTCTTCGTCCTACCTTCTGGTCGTCCGCCCTGAGGTCCCCTCTGAGGTCTCCCCTCAAATCCCCCCTCAAATCCCCCCTCATATCTCCTCTCAGGTCTCCCCTCAGGTCCCCGTAGGAGGAATACGAATCGGTGGGTGACTGGGCCGGCGGATGGTAATAAGCCCCGGGCGGTGGGTGTGGCGGACCCGCCGGCGGTGCATAAGCGTGAGACGGATGTTGTGGGTGGTGTTGCGGATGATGAGGGTGAGGGTGAGGCACGGTGCTCGGGGCCAGAGGCTGGCCGTAGGCTCCGAACAACTGCGTCCCGGGGGGCACGCCTCCGGGGACGGCCGAGACGGGGATAAAGGCCGTGGAGCTTGACGAGCTGACAGGTTGAAAGATGCATTCCTGGTTCATCCGAGCGCAATTCTGACACTTGCCGCCGGGAGCGTTCTGGTGGCCGCTGCAGCGAATCTGGAGAGCGCAAGGGAGCACGAGTTAGCTACCGGCAGATCCGACAGGCAGGGTGACAATAACGGACACACAAGGGCTGATGCACACTGCGTGACAAACCTTTCGTTTCCTGCAATACCTGCAGGCAATGGAAGTCCGCTGCCTGGGAGCTTCCCGGGGGCGATCCATGCCCGGCTGGCCATAGTCCTGTGCGTAGCCAGGAGGAGGGCGCGCGTATTCGTGAGCATAACCGTTATGGTGGGCTTGCGGGAGTCCACGGTAGTAATAGTCTGTGGAGTACTGGTCATGATAGGCCGGGTGCGGAGGAGGACGGCGGTCGTCGTAGTATGCACCTCGCGGCTCGGGTGGAGGGTATGCAGACCGCGGGTCTGACTGAGCCTGCAGAGGGGGGAGGTATGCGGCCGGCTGCTGTTGGCTTCCGGGGGGTGGAGGATAGCCATTGACGGCATTCGGAGACGCATATCGCGGGTCGCTCACGTAGCCTCGGCCAGCTGGAAGAGGGGGGCCGTAGCTGCTGGGCCGGGGGTCGTGGATGGACGGCAAGGTGACTGAGGTTGCCATGCTGCTTCGAGAATGGGCACTGCTTTCGGTATCCGAAGGGGGTGCGTCCCGGGGAGGGACGTGGTGGTAGTACGAGGGCAGAGGTTGGTACTGTTTGATATCCTCGGGCCGTGGTTGCTGAGGATGCTCCTGGCGATGTCGATCCTCTGCCATGCTCTGCTGAAAATAGGATACGAGAGGTGGCGGGACAGAAAGAAGTGTGCCGCCGTTTAGCAGGTGAGTCGAATGATCCCAAAACCTCCAACCAATTCCCAATTGCTGGTGAAGAAGCGAAAGAGCATCTGGCGGGCCCGAGTTATCGAAACAGGGCGCCGACAAACGAGGATGCTTGGGCTTCGGAGACCACAGGGACGTCGAGGGTCCGGCAGAAGGAGAGAAGCGTTGGCGTATGCGGAGGGTTTGAGTAGAGAGGGATGAGCTGCAGGAAAGAAACAAACTGCTTCTCTAAGGTTGTGTGGAGGTAGAATGAACAAGTAGAATGAAAGGGAGAGTCGAGCCCAATTCGAGAGAGAGAAAAAAAAAAGATACTCGTGGTTCGACCTGTCTACCTTTGGGGTTCGGCTTGGTCGCAGACGGAAGAAGATGTGGTGGCAGCGGCTGGAGGTGGCTGCAGAGGCTATATGTGCAAAGATGCAGGCGCCCCCCCGGGAGGAACGCCACGCTAGAAGCGAAGAGACAGACAAGACAAGACAAGACACACGGCAATGGGCCTAGCCGGCGACGGGACAGGGCCTGCTTTGATTGTCTCGCCGTAGCCGCGTGGCCGTGGACGAGGGATTGGATATCTATTATCGTGCGTTGAAACGAAAGGGCGAGCACAAGATTGAAGAGAGAAGGAGAGACGGAGACGGAGACGGAGACGGAGGGCAGTATGGGGAGACGTGGAAGGGAAAAGAAAGAGTTCAAAAAGGGACTCGCGTGCTGGGCTGGCCCCAAGATACAGTATGTAGGCTCTTCGGTGCAGCAGACTCGAGGCGAGTTGGAGAGGGAAGGGTTTTTGGTGGGGTGCAGAGGTGAAGGAGGGGGGGACGAGATAAATGAGGACGCAGGAAAAAAGACGAGACGGCGGCGAGCGGGAATGTAAAGGCGGGCGGATGGGCCGGTGTCGTGCCGTTCCCAGCGCTGTGGCCCAGCTAAGGCAGGGCAAGACGCTAGAGCTAGGGGGCTAGTGGGTGCCCTCTAGCGCTGGTGCGTAGCGCGACGACGGGGGGATTAGGGGAGTGCCTCCAGGGTGAGGTGCTGGATTCGCCTGTAAGGTAAGGTAGGTCGGTCGCTAAGGTAGGTACCTGCCTATAGTACTGGAGGTGAAGTACCTGTACGAGTCGCCTCGCAGTCCCCGCCGGTGCTAAGGTAAGGTAGGTAGTAGCCGTCGGTAGGTAAGGTCAGGTAGTTGAGCCCAAAGAGCTGCCGGGTGCTGGCTGGTCAACTTGGGTAGTGCGCTCGTAGCGCAGTCGCTGGTGCTGGGAGTGTCTCTTGGTAGAGGCAGAGCAAGAGGCAGAGGCCGTGGCCGTCGTCGCCGTCGTGGCGCCGCACCCCCGAAACGGAGTACCTGGGTGCCCTGGTGTGCAGAGTGCAGCTGCAAGTATCCCAAGGTACAGTGGCGGTAGGGGGGCGTTTCTCTCTCTCCAAGTGTCAGGCTCGCCGTTCCGTGCGTCGCGCGCCGTCCCCGTACTCGATGTACCCTGTGCGCAAACTCAGCTGCCCACACACCACCCGGTGCGTGAGAAGTGCCCCAGGAACTCTGGTGCTGTTGGTTGCGTTGGATCCAAGCAAGGCTATGCGTACCTAGAAAGTATGCGTGCCGCAGGTGGGTGCTTGGGTGCCGACTTGTGCGTGCGGGTGGAAGTTTATTGTGTCGATGCTGTTGCTGCCGTTGTTGTCGTCGTTGCCTCTGGCTTTCCAAGCCCTTCTACTCTCTGCTGCAGATACCGACGAAGCACCGCACAACGAACCGCAAGCTGCAATGACCCAATGCCCACTTGCCTTGGTTGGGGCAGACGATGGATGCCGCACAGAAGCAGAGACACTGGGGGGAGCAAGCCTCGAGGATCTTGTGGACGTAGCCCGGCAACACGGCAGCTGCGTGCTCTACGAGTCCAATGTCGAAAGGAGATATAGCACGATATAAGGCAACTGCTGCCGAGACAAGATGGGGGGAAAGAAAGGGAGTGGTGAGAGCCCGGGATGGATGCTCGGCTTTCAGCTGTGCTCGCCTGAACCTGGCCCTGTAACAAGCACGAATGCCTCGTCGTCTCGTCGTCGCGTCGATGGGCGGTTCGGCCAAAGGGGGTCTTGTTGGGAGTCTCTCCCTCGCAAGAGGTGTGTGTGTACCTGTCTGGAGCCAGGCAACGTGTGTCTCGATATCAAGGTTCTGTTCCACCGGGGAGTCGTGCTTGACTGTGGATGCGGAAACTGAGACCTGGGGCAATGTATGTCATGTTAGACTTTTCTTCATTCTCTGTTTCCGCGAAGCGTGCTTGTCAGGTGGAACATGTCGGTCCGTGTCTGCAAAAGCGGGACAGCGTCTCCCTCGCAAAAGACAAAGGCGCTCCGTCTGCCACGACGTTGCGTCATCCAGGTGGGAAATATGGGATGCTCTATGTACATACGCCCGCGGAAAAAGAGGGTCGGGATGGGCCAGAGGAGCAGGCTGAGGAGGGCAAAAGTACACAAGGGCGGAAATGGGCGTTATGGGAAAATTGACAGCGAATGGAGGTCGGACAGGCAGAGGGACGGACAAGACAGGGAGAAGCCCAGATTCTGGGAGGAGCCGTGGGCAGAATGCCCAGGAAACCTTGGTGGCGCAATGCACGCTGGAAAAGCTGCTGTTGGCACAGCGACCAACAGCCGCCATAAAGCGTGAGCGTAGCCGTCCCGTTGCAAGCACCTCTCGCTCCCTCCGCTGCCATTGCTTGCTGCATGGCCCCAGTCTGCGGCCACGTACGAAGGGGCTCCGTAAGCAAGCAGTGGTCGCTGCATGGCTTCGCATCGTTTTCATGCAGCATCCCTCCTCGAGCTTGCCGCACCACTCAAGTGCAGACGCGAGCACGGGAAAAGGGGAAAGGCAGCACAGAGGCATGCGTTTTCGTATGTGCGCATACGAACGCAGCATTGCATGTCTGCAGGCTCGCATACTCCATCCATCTGTCCATCCACTCTCCCAATTTGCAGAGAGGTGCAGGCATAGATGGCCTCGGTGCCCCCGTACCTAGGTATAGGTACAACTGCTTTTTCCCGCGCGCACAAACAAGAGATGCATTGGTCGGGAGGTAGGGAGGCAAGGCAAGGCAGGGTGAGATCGGTACATACCTTGGACGCCAAAGAGCAAGGAAAGGTACCCGGGTGGACGAATCACCCGTTGAGGGCCGAGGGATAGCGACGGGACAAAGGAACAGGAGGGCGTAGGTGGAAGAAGACTTTTCGCAAATGAGAGATAACAATGGAACACGCCTCACCACGTCGAATCGGTAGGGCACGATGCGAACAAGCTGCCCGTCGGGTCGGTCAGGCACCGGTACTGAGGAACGACGGCAGTGCGCAGGCTTGCGGTATTGCGGCGGTAGAAGCCAGCTGGCACGTCAGATGTCGGGCTGCAGAGAGGGAGGAGAGGCACGGTCGGGCAGCTCGACAGCTTCTCATCAGCTCTCTTGACCGCAATTGTCGTTCTCCTTTGCCTCTGCAGAGCTGTGCGTCTGGATTACACGCCTCGTCAGGAATGGCAAGGCGAGGCGTCTCGTCGAGGCAGTTCAAGCAAGTAGGTATCGACTACTACCTAGTACCTGTAAGCTATCGGGTGGGTACGGAGTGCTTCGTGCCTTTCAGCGACCTCGTACCTACAAAGTAGTAAGGTAGGTCAAGGTACCTTACGGTTGGTAGGTAGAGAGACGCTGGCCAAGGGAGATGCCGATGAAGAAGAGAAAGGGAGAGGGAGGTGAAATGGGATGAAAGGACAAGAGGGCGAGTGGGAGAGGAAATTTGAAGAGAGGGGGTTTCTGAGAGGGATGGCAAGATTTGGCAGTCGGTGAGGGTGCTCAAGGCAGGAACCTACTTGCTATATATCCAGGCAGGTGCGAAGACCATACACCCAGGCCTCGTCTTCCTGGCACCTTACCTTACCTACTAAGGTACCTCACCTACCTTGTACCTTATACCCTACCTATGATGCTCCTTATTTCGACAAACAACAACTGCGTGGAACATGTGGTGTATCATTCTGCGCCGTCAAATATGAGAGCAGCCGAAATGGTACCCTATGGCTGCACATGGTCAATTACGCAATGGTTGAATGCAAGCGGGTAGATCCAGGTGCAGATGTGTTGTGCCCGACCTACCAGCATGCTTTCAAGAGAAGCCCTGCTCTTCACAAAAACCCGCAGCCCGTTGCTGTGCTGTTGAGACTCGCGACACCAGAGAGACCGACTCAATATGCCAATCGTCCGCTGCACTCCTGCTACTGTAAGGTAGTTCTTCCCTTGGGGTTCCAGCCAATACAGTGCGGGAGCGGCCAGTGGCGTGTGCCCAACGAAGCCGCGGAGGCGTGTCCGGAACGACACGTCGGGTACCTCCCGGGGCCTGAGTCTGTGCTGCGGAAACCAGGTAGCTCCCTGCGGCCACCGTGCATGTACAAGTACCGTAGCAGCCACTCAAGCAGGCGTCAGGGATTTGCCAGGTGTGTTTGTTCTTCACTCTTCTCTTCAAGCTGTTTCCCTTGCCTTGCCCACCTGGCTAATACATGGTCCTATACTAGCCCTTCGCACCTCCAAGAGAGGTACGAATCTCATGAGCAGGGCGCAAGGGCTGGCAAAGGGCAGATCCTTGCTAGTCCCAGCGTCCGCGTGCTGGCGGCATCACTGGTGGAATGGACCGTCGTCGCCGTCGTAGTGCGCTTGGCTGTGGTACAGGCACTCGCACAGAGCCGTTTGAACTGGTTGGCGTAAGGGTAGCACAGAAGCAGGCCTAGATGCCTTGAGAGCCGCTGTATCATGGCACTGATAGGATTCCTCATCTCGGTAGGTGGTGCCTTATTAGTTGCCAAAGAGAGAGGAGGAGGAGACACTTGTTCGTATGCGAGTGTGTGCTGCCGGATGGTCCTCGTCGTGTGTCAAGATTTGGGTCATGGGAGCCACAGAAGCAAAGAGGAGGAAGAGCAAGCAAGACAATGAGATGACAAGCTGGAAGCCCGGTGAGGCATTCGGCGAGGTTTCTGAGACACAACCCAGAAATCATGGTGGGGGTTATGAGACATGCTCTCCGCGGAACGGACAAATAACCAAATAGCCGGGAGAGACATGCCGACGTCGACAAGCTGACAAGTCCGTCTTCCGCCCTCCAAGTCACCAGTCAGCTCGGAGGTGGTTTGGTAATAGCTCACCATCAACAGCAGACGTTGAATGGGGTTGGCGGTGCTGATCCACGGCACGATGCTGTACTATAGACGCCGTCCGGGCTCCTCAGACCCCACAAAAAAGGGGGTCGTCAACTTGCCTTACTTGTACGTCCTTATGCCTCGTTCTTCAGCCCTTGGGCACCAATCAATAAGGTACCTCGTTGTGGTGCCTTGCAAGCTGCAGGGGGACTTTTCTCCGCCATCGTTAATACTGTACACCCTCGTACTCGGTCAAACACCCCAGCCAGGGACGGAAATGCTTCAGCCGCCTGCCTGCCTACCAAGGTACCTAAGGCAGGAGGACTGAGAATCTGGTATGAAAGATCTTCCGTACACACAACCTCTGAGTAGCACAAGCAAGTGCAGTTATCAGTAGCCATTCGTAGCCTGTAGCGGTTATGAGCGATTGAACGAGTAAGGAGTAGTCGAAGCCGCTAAAATCGCAGCTGTCGTCTGGGGTTCCGCGCCGCGCCCGTCTCTTCCCGCCACGGGCTGCAGGTTGAAAAGACGGCCGCAGCATGCATGGGCTGCGTGCTCCAAGCCGCTTGGCTTTGGCTTCGGCCCTGAACACGGCCTCGGCCCTGGCCTTCTGCGCTCCACCGCGCTGAGTCTGTTTGTTTGATCCCAGCTGAACTGGTCCAAGGCGGCTCTTTGCTTCTTCCCCGACCAGATATCCCCTTGGTTCACTGTCTGCGTGGCAGGCCACAAGTGACAGGTCATGTGTCGTAGTTTGCGGTACTGGCAGTAGGCAGGTAGGTATGATTCTTCTGATTCTTCTCCCCCCTTTGTGCTGTTGCCGCCTGTCCGAGCAGGAAAGAGTGCTACTGCACAAGGTACGGGTGATTTGCCCCGTCACTGGCATTGGCACATGCCTTTGCTGTCCACGCCGTGCCTGGACTTGCATACCGAGGCGGTCATTTCCCGAACGACATGGGTATGCTTTGTATCGTTTGCGGGCAAGGTAGGTACTGTCCCGGCCGGAGGCGTGGTGGGAAGACCAACAACGGCAAGCTGCCCCTGTCGACGCGCACCCATGCCTGCCCTAGAGCGGCAGACCCGAACTGCAATCCAGTTAGTAGTACTTGTAGGTACCTATTATTGCAATGATCCGTACGTACAAGTAAGCTTCTTCATTTGATTGTGACAATCAAGGTCGGAAGCGGCTCCGCGTGGGTTCGAATCTCGAATCGCTTTCGATCGAGAGGCATGCTGCCAGGGCAACCGCTGGCTAGTTGCTCCAATTCTTCCCATCACGATGCCCCACTGGCTTCATTCTCAACTCGAAGCAGGGAGTCGGGGAGTGAAGGCTGTTATTACCATTGGTAGGAGATACGAGGTGCATACTTCGTGCGTGGCTCCAACCTGTACGTACTAGACCCTCCCCTGGCGGATCGTAGAGGCCATTGTCGGCTTGATTCGAGTCGAGATGGAAACCTTTTTGAGTCAGTCATCCACTTCCGCCCTCCAAGCAGAGCCACCGGCCTTTGTGGGCTAGGAAATGACGTCGATGCTGCGCCCTCGCAATTTTGTTGTTGGCCGTGGCAATCGACTCGACCGGGCCTCATCTCGATCCGGCCCGAGCAAGCCGGCACTGGATCTCGTTTCGGTCCGCCCTGCTCTCCCCTCGAAGGGGATTCCGATATCTAGTAGTATCTCGTATCGGTCGACAACTGATCGCCCGGTTCTCGTTACACTTCGCTCTCCCTGCTTGTTTTTCCATCACTCGACGGAGCTTGAAGCTCCACACCCAGCCCCAAACCGAGCCACCTGATTCCTTTCCTTCAGCCCTGCCCCTGCCAGCATTCGTTCAATAATGTCCTGCCAGAGTCAGCTCAGAGCTACCTACTTGGTACCTGTAGGACGACGATGCGCCTCGGATAGCACAGCAATACCAAGTAGCTTCCTGTTGGCCCAACATTGGAGCCGCTTCCGATTGCAGAGGTTTTGGGGCTTGGGGCACTTGTTCAATGGTAACATCCGAATGAGCTCCGCAGAATAGGTTCAGTATATGTGATCTAGCACATCGAATCTTGGAGCTTCAGACCGTATGGACGCGGAAGGCAGCGCAAATCCTACAAAGTCAGGGCGGTCAGCTCTGTATCGTACATAGCGTGCACAGTCCGCATAATCACGTTTGTTCTATGCAAAACTGTCCAGACAAAGCCATGATGAGGGTCGATTCGATTCGATCCGATCCGATCAGAAAGCTTCCCTAAGCCAGCACTGGAGCGGTTCGCTCCGCTGTTGCGCTAGCCAGGAGTCCATCCTGTGCTCCGTCTTGCCAGGGCTCGTGCCTGTTTCCCTGATAGGCAGCACTTCGGCTGAGAGTCCTGCAGGGGCAATGGTTGAGCCGACAAGCAAGAGCATTGTGCTTGTCCGAGGCAACAGGGTACCAAATGCACGCATCCAGAAGAGAGTAGAAGCTTTCCACGGGTAGCAGCTTGTACGTAAAGTACTAGGTAGGTAGTAATAGCTCGTAACAAGTATGGAGCATGTACTGCGTATTACATGGCATCGTTTAGCAAACATCTCCTTCGTCTTGTGGTAGCAGATCGGGCTGTCCCTCTGTTTTTCACACGACAACCTAGCACACGAGCAGCACGTCGCAGTAGTGCTCTGTCAGCGGTACTGTACTATCTGTACCCCTAGCTTGCTCGAAAGGGTACAGGCAAGTGTCCGGTTCCGTGTAATATCTGACGAGTAGCTGGCCCTGTCTGCAGCTGTTAGCAAGCGGTTTTAACTGCATTGGTCCATTCTGCTGGTTTCGACAGGAACCTGAATTTGCTCAAAGGAGGGGGGTTAAGTGTACGATAGATCCACGCCGTTGCGCCGGATTTATTCGTGAGGTTTGCCAGCAAAGCTGACCGGCTGCGGAGTGGCAAACAAACAACAACTGAGAGTGAGAATGAGGCAGAGGTAAGAAGGGAATTCATAATACCAATCAGCCTCCAGGCACCTGCGGACGCAGCTACCAAGATGCCAACTCGGAGGCAAACTGTTCCAATTGAGCTGCTACATGCCTTCTATGTCCTCTGCATGTGAAAACGCAGCTCAAGCGATCACCAGGTCAGTCCATGTAAGAATATCAGATCTAGCTAGGACTGCTCTGCTATTAGCCGTGAACCGGATTGGCCCACACTTCAGACAACGGACATGACGAAGACCTTGTGAAAAGACAGAGCTGCGGCACCAGAGGAGCCTGCACGGACAATGCCAATAGGCGTAACCCGTAAGCCTTGGACGCGGAAACGCCCATTGTTCTGGCCGCAGGCAGTCGGTACAGCCAAGGGCAAATGCGGTCCCAGCAAAGAGGCCCTCCCAATCTGCAAAGGAGTCTCGGCTTCCCTCTCCCACACCCTACTTGACCGGGAGTCATCATGATCGATGGCTGTGATGGCTGATAAGGCCAATAAGACGGCGTACACCGTACTCGCACCAATCTTGTTGTCCAGCCTCCCCCGCTGCCGCGAACAAGCGCACCAGATGCAAGTTCAAGACGGAACCTTGGGGGTGAAGCCAGCCACCTCCAGGCACTGCTTCGTATTACCAGCCCCAGCAGCAGCCAAAAGAACGCCGTCGCGCATAGTCTGCCGGCTGGGGGACAAGGGGGTGGGGCGCTGCTTAGCCGACAACACGGCAGATGGTCTGTAGTACGAGTACCATCTGCTCCCTGCCTCAAGCCCAGCTGTTCTCCATCGGCCATTGATCCCGGCTTTTCAAGTCGATTCTGGGCGCTGCGCAATGTGCACGGCGAGACACCTGCAAAGATAGCCAAATGTGGGCAAGCTGGGCCATCTGGAAATCACCATAGGTCCTCCCGTGCATACAGAGTTGCAGTAGCACTCGTATGTTCTGAGCTCTCCATGCATGCATTCCCCTCTCCCTCCGTACCGTCCAGCCTGCAGCATCTTTGTGTTGGCCTCTTGGTCGCTAGCCTCTGTCCAATGGCTCCAGTGACTCCAGTGACGGTGCATGTGTGTGTTGAAAACTATGGAGTCAGCCCAGACGGAGCTCCCCTTACGGTGACCTGTTTTCAATCGGATAAGTTGATTGGCATGCTGCCGGGTCCTGCATCTGCGTGCTACCCAAAGAGCTCCATGTCTGGGAGAACAAAGGCAAAGACATGCCGCGTGTGCCCCGTATTACGGCCCGTCCAGAGGCTCCGCGAGAGACGCTGCCATACCCACCCGATTCTCTCATCCTCCAGTCCCGTCTTTTCTTTCACGCCAGGCGGGAAAGTTACACAAGATGTTTGCCTCTCACCGGAAGGGAAGTGGGAGGGCTCTCTTTCCAGATATTGAGCCCAGCCTGCTTGCAGCTTTTCCTTTCTTCCTGCGTGGCGTTCCTTCGAATATCGCACGGCTCTCCTGTGTCGCTGTTTGCTTGCCTTGCCTTGCCATAGAACGCACGGCTCGAGGAGCCCAGACCCGACCAGAGGCGTGTCCGCATGCCTGAAGCCTCTTCGTCTGTGTCATTCAACTAGATAGGAGCACTTCGAACAGCGTCCAATACCACCACACTTCAGATTGTAGGTAGCCATGCATGCTAAGGCGCTTGCCCGTGCGCTTGGATGTGTGTTCGCACCTGCGGGCTCCATGCAGACCATACATGGACCCAGCGGTATGAGCACAAAGCCATTTTGCGTCTGCCGTTGTTTCGGTGGAGAACAAGCATTGGCGCGGGAAGAATGAAAAGGACAAGGAGAGGTGACTCTCCATCCTACCGTGGCCATTCCTGCTCTCCTCGCTTTGGTGCGGCCGTGATCGAGACCAGTTTCTGGGTAAGTCTGACGGCGATGCGTCCCTCTCAATGGTCCCAATGACGAATCGGACTGTCACTGCTCGATGGAATTGAGGAGACGTGAAGCGAGATCTGACAAGTCGGCCAGACCCGTGAGCAGAAATGCGGCGAGAGTGGGGAGTCATGGTTCCCTGAGTACCACACCTAGTGAGAGGCATACTGTATGTAGAGTTCACGATAAGGCGCCCCTGCAGTGCGGGCTGCCTAATAAGCACACCTTCTTTTGCTTTTTTTTTCATCTGACTTTTGATGTGACATGGAACGATCGCGATCCGTTCGACGTCGTCCTGCGACATCCGACTTTCCAGCACTGAGCACACCGGCACAAGCCCCGAGTCCAGCTGCCATGTGCAAGCACTGGTGAGAGGCAAGTCGGCCGCTTCAATTGAAGGCCTCCACGCCAGACGATGAAGTAGGTGGGGAGAACAATGGTTTGAAGTACTGACAGTCCTTTCCTCTGGTTGCACTTCATCCATCATTCATACACTCCTCCATTCACGGCGCTTGGCGAAAGGGGCGATAATGGGCGAGGTGCACGAGCTCGGACGACGATGCGTGCCATGCCCGTGTAACGCCACCACCTGGAAAGGAGCCTCATCGGAGCGGTCTGTGACATAATAAGGTAGGTAGGTATAGAAAGTACATGTACTCGTACTCGTACGTGACCCCTGGTAGTATGTGCTAACCCAGAATACCTTAGCATTGCTTCTCAGGAGAAACGCAGCATACATACTGTTTCAATGTTCCTACCTACTCCGTAGAGAGCCTCGAGACGGATCACTGGAGCCGGTAGGGATCTTGATTGCTGCCCACGACCCTGTCACCACGCAAACGGCCGCTTCCCGCCTCGACTCAAAATTGCACAAGCATCAGTAAGGTATCGCCACAGCTGTGAGCGGGTGCCCTTCGGGGAGTAGCAAGAAAATTCCAACAAACGAATCTGCATTGTCGGAAATGGGCAGCTTCCTTTTCCTCCCCCTTATTAGTACATCCAATGTACTACGTAGAAGAGCTCAGTCATGAGTGCTCGGTCCCATCGCCGCACGCCGCATGTGATGTGTTGTCGCTGCATTTTTTAGCCTTGCCGCTGATGCCCCCCTCTGCAACTTACTGCACGCCCATTCTGTTCATCTTGATAACTGCCTCTTCGTTCAGGCGTGTCCGGCAAGTGCACAGCGCTCCGTGTTGACCTGCAAGCCAGGGGTACGAGTGTCCTAGACGTGATTCGACCCGTCCATTGCTGCATTCTGTCGTGCAGTTGCAATCCGAACTGGTATACTGGCAGTTGGCCGGAGAAGTTCGTTCAATAACAGCATGACACTTTGGCCGAGTGGTTAAGGCGATGCCCTGCTATCTCGAGAGATAACTTCAGGCATTGTGTTCGCACGCGCAGGTTCGAATCCTGCAGGTGTCGGGTTTCCTTTTTGCCTCGCGCTCTGTTGATGCTGGAGGTCCCGTGTCATAGATAGGGTAGGCCTCCTCGTCCCGTCTTGCTGTCTGTTATCTCGGAGCTGCGCGAACATCCCCAGCGTGACTTACCCTCGCTGTTGCTGGCGTTCGGTGCCGTTTATGCGTGTTTCAATCGGGCATTGCCTGGTGCTCTCTTGCCATCGAGATCAGAAGAGTGCCTTTGGGCTGACCTACTTTGTCGGCGGCCATGCTGCATGATACATGTAGCATTTCATTTGCCCAAATCCCTGCTTTGCCTGCTTCTGCGAGCCGTCCTCGTGATAGAAATGCTTGGCTAGAGCGCTGCGCCATTCCATTCACCCTCAGATGTCTGCTGGCTCCAATCTGGCCCATTGAGGGGCCGGAATCCCTGGGACACGTACGGAGTATGGGGTACCTGTCTGGCAGCTCGTCCATGGTGATGGAAGCAGCGTGAGTGTGGTACGAGGCAGGTTGCCTAGCCCATGTCCGGTCCTGCCTGTTACCATGTTCCCCCACCACGCCGATGCAGGTGTCGTGGCATCGTCAACCATGCATAGCGGTTCAACCCGCAGCTCCCCAGAGCGCTCCGTAGATAGCGTCAGTTTGGGGAAGGGTGCCACCCATGGCCTTCGCCCCACAATGCCGAGAGCCCGCTCAGATGGAGTTGGACACGCTGACTCGTCTGGATGAGTTTGGTGATACTCGTATGTGTCGACCAAGTTACCCGGTATTACACTCGCAAGTGGCGCGGTAAGGACGTGGGAGAAGCAAGTGACATACTCGTGCATGAGCAATCGGCCAAAAGATGCCAATCTGAGGTAAATCCTTGTGCCGCTTCGGCAACTCAGGCTGTTGTCGAAGAGCTTGTAATGCTATGTGAACTCAATCGCGCGGGTTACCAGCCTCCTTGGGCAGAACGTTGGAACATTGAGAAGACCTCGTACAAGCCCGTCATCAGTGTTGTGACGCATCCCGATAAAGCCTGCGAGCCGTGGGGGTGTTTAGGGTCGAGGCATGCGTCTTGTCATGGTCATCATCGTGCTGACGCCTGTGTTTTGAACGCGGGACGAACTTTTACAGCGTTGAGTAGGTCGTGACGTGATGCAACGTAAGTTGCGGGAGTTGAATGTGCAGTACACATCTTCTCATAGCTGCTTTGGAAGATCTCTTCAGGGTGACTCTTCTTCGTCCCAGTTCATTGTCCCCTTTCTCCCCAGCCGTGGCCCTGCACTCGAGCAAAACACAGGGTCTGAAGGATGGGCAAGCGGTGACGGAAAACATGTCTGTTCATCACTCGGGGCACTCTCTACCAGCATGCCCACCACGCCTTGTGCGAGTATGTACTCGTACTACTCGTATGTAGTGGTCGACCTGTGGACGCGTATGAACGAAAGGGCCGCCTCCTCGACGGCCGACTCAACAATAAGAGTGGAGTATTTATACTGGTGGCTCCCGAGTATCTGGAAACGCACCGAAGCTTGGCCGCTACAAGCGGCAGGCTATCTGCGTAATGAAAATGCATTGTCCAATCAGTGACTGGGTTGGGCATGGGTTCGCTGAAGGGACCATGGATGGAGTACGAAATCCCGTCCTAGTCGTCACTGAAGAGCAGGGGAGGGGTGCCGGCCGGGTGCCCTAGCAACTTGGTTGCACAAGTACTGTACATACATGCTTGGCCCCTGTGCTCGTGCAGCAGGGGCTATGAAGGCACAATGCGTCTGTGAGCGGTTGCCAGTGATGGTGTCCATCCGCAAGGGCCTCCGCGTGGCAATGAGGATCTGAGTTGGGTAAAGGATTGGGGAGGCAAGTGTCCGGCCGCTTATTTTGAATACTACCGCCAGCACGGAGAGGGCCGTAAGGGAAGATGCTGGAGAGGCATTGCAGGAGAGCTGTGGAATACTTCCTTCATCCAGCAGCATAGCTGCATGATACCTACCTACCTACCTGTAGTAAGGAGCAAAGATGGCGACCAAAGGAGGTACCTGTAGCTAGGTAAAAGCAGTCCGCAACCCCCTATTGATACTTCGTAGGTACTCGTAGTCGCCCGTATAGGCAGGTTGTACCCCGTACATCGTAGGGCTCGCAGCAGGAAGACGGGCCTGGTCGATGGCCTGGGCCGCCCGCCACAAGGCTCTTCCCGTCCTCGCCGGGGCTTTCTCAGTTGAGCTGCATATCGGTATCCGCCCTCCTAGACTGCGCACACCCCTTTCGGCCCGCAGTACTCTGCGAGTTTGGCACGCAGCCCAGTGGTCAGTTTCTGCGGAACGGTTCGCACGCCGCCACGGATGGGCAGCCACGTATTAGGAATATGCAGGCAAATGTATGAGCATGTACGAGTATGCTGATCCGCAAGAAGACTCGAGCAGCCATTCGTCAGCCAACTCTTTGAACAAGCGTGCAAAGCTCCTTGCACTTGCGTCCACTGCTGCTGCTCCATCGAACTAGTGCCAGGTGGGACCAGGCGGGGGATGAGAATGACGAACGGCCTTGAGTACCTTGCCATGAGGAGGAGGATGTCTCTCGGTGGTCGACCTTTGCTGCAACCCAAGTCCTCGTTCATTACAAGCCAACGTTCTCCATGCACCTCGCTATTCCAGTCCGCTCAGAAGGACCATGGGATGCGGCTGGCCTTCGGCTACTGTGTGAGCCTGAGGTTGCGCTTGCGTAGCACCGTCGAACTGTCCGTCACGGCGCCTGTTTGCTGTGACAGGGACCCTGAGCGCGAGCAAGTAACACAAGCAAACGAAGGACCCACAAGTGCACAGCACTGCCGAAGTTGCATGCCAAGTCTTGCAAGTGTGCACTGGGATTCACGGCTGCTCGGTTTTAGCGACAAAGATGGTTGGCCAGGGATATCGTATGCCTCCTTCCAGTATCGGGCGAGTCAATAAAGAGACACTCGGGAAGAGCTGGCAGACTCAGGCTTGCCTCTTTTCTCCTGTTTGATCCGACAATCAGCATATATACTAGGTAGAGGCTATTCTTTCTCAGACTCAGTGTACCTGGTACTCCGTACTCACCAGCGTCCTCAACGCGCATCTACCGACCTCATATATAGCTTCGAAGGGTTTCTGCAAACTCCGTCTTGCCTCTGCTAGCAAGAAGGCACGTAGTCGCGAGCATTGCCGTTGGACCACATGGCTTGGTTGATGCTTTGTGTCCATTGTTTGGACGAAAAGGGGATAGCGAAGTATTGCGGGTGCGGTTAGCATGATAAGACACGGTATCTACTGCAATGTCTTGTCGCTTGAGAAGCCGTCTTACCTGAAGGTACGGAAGGGTCTTCTAGCCGACTCAATACCCAAAAAGACATGGATGCTTGGTCAAGCCGTGCACCTTCCCGGGGTTTGGCGGCGTCAATGGCAGTTCGAGCAGGGTGTAGCTGACGTCGTGAATCCAAGGCATTGAGGGCTGAATACTCCAGGCGTACGAAGTATGAAGTAGCAGCACCTACATTGCCTACCTAGATGGCGCCCCGGGGCCATGTACGTTGTGGTACACTTGACCGCTAGGTGAGTCTGTCTGAGATTTGCTCGGAATGTGCCCAGCCACCGATTTCAGGGCGGTACATGAAGTTGCTGTCGCAGGTGGTCGCTGTCCCTCGTCGTCGACGACATTCGGGAAAACGGGATGAAGACGGGTTCCAACGAAAGCATAGCTACATTACTATATGAGCCAAGAAGTAATGTAAGTGCTAGAAGAACACCAACTACCTTAGGTGAAGTACCACTCACTACCTGGGGTGACTGGGACGGAGCAAACGCGAAGCAGCGCCCCTGGAAGCATCGCTGAGCGAAGCGCCATGCAGCCTTCAGCCACTTCTCATGCTACCTATGCAGGGACTGGGCAAGGCGTCTGTTTTGGCGGCCGTCGATCGGTGGTAAGATGCGGCGCATTGGGGGAAAGCCGCGGGACAAGTCGTCTCTGCGGTTTGGTGAGCGGATTGCGATGGCCAAGCGCGAGGCGTGCACGAGGTGCCAGCTGATGGATTTGGCCAGTTGGTCTGGCTGCCGCCTCTGCCCAATCGCTCTTTCCGCAGATCAAGTTGGAAGTTACTACCTAGGTAATTAGGTAGTGTTATCGATGATAGCATGAATGCGACGTTCTAGGCAGGTACCCCGTCACGCTTTTTGCAGCACACTTTCCTTCTTGACGCCGTGCTTTACCTCTGAACATCAATCCCGTAAGGTATAATGTACCTTGAGACTTCACAGCCTGCCCGTTCTTCCTGCTTGACCAGATAAACCTCACCTCCCGTGTCTACCTAAGGTAGGTAGCCATCTTAATATCTCCGTCTTTGGCGTCTGCTCAACCGGGCACGACTGCTGTCCGTCCTTTCCTCTTCGATTTCTTCCCACACTTACCGCCTTGTGCTCTTCGCTGAGGAAACGCCCTTCGCACAGAGGAAAGGACCCGTTGCCATATGCCACCAGCGGACATTCCACGCCAACAATCTGCATCTTGCCAGGGATATCTCGCAGCCAATAGCGACACTTCAGCCAGCTGCCCCATCAGTACACCCTGCAGCAAATGTACATACAAAGCAATAGGCAATCCTCAACAACCCAGCTTCCCCGAGTAGGTTGGCGGCATAGGAGGCGGTGAGCAGATGTGATCTTGTTCCCTACTTACTCACTGCCTACGTCCTACTAGTTGTACGCAGTATCTGTCTCGAAGTCCTGATCGGAGCTGATTCCGTCGTCCAGCCACTCCAGTCAGTTCTACCAGTACCTTGCGTTGGCGCCTCCCCGAAAAGAACGAACAATACAACTGGCCGGGAAGGCATCCGGGAAGCGGCGACGCCGTATGCTCAGGCTACTCAATCGGTTTGACTGGCCACCAACACGCATAGCTCCTCATAGCCTCTGGTCACTAGCTCTGGCTGGAAGTCCGGGCTGTCCACCAGTTGCCAGTGTACCGCAGAGGCACAATCGCGAGCACTAAAGGCGTGCGCTGCCACAGAAGTGAGGAGGTCGAGGGTCGAGTGAGTCGAACGAAAAGAGAGCAACATTTCTCGACTGGTCATTCTCCCTTGGGCGTTTAACGCTGAATGATGACGCAGAGACAAATTCGGACAGGGCATGGATTCGCACCATGGTGTCCGCCAGCCCCAACTCGAGTGAGCTGAGATAATGGATCAGAGGTCAGCACAACACGACCACATGACGAGCTTACGATGGCCACATCGCCACATGAAATGGATTCAGGTTGCGTTGCGGCATGAGGAAAAGCAGCGAGGCAACTCTTATTGGTGTTAGTTTGGGTCTGTGTCAGCGACCCGTGGCAAGCCGGAGGAATCTAAGCGCCCACGAGCATGACAGTATTTCTTCCCGTCACGAACCATCCATCGTCTCGCCCCCAACCGCTCGAGTGACACGCCGACCAAAAAATGGTGGGCAGGACCGGCTTGGCCAGGGTGGCCCTGATTGGCTTGTGTCGAGGCCACCCCAAGGCCATGGCCCGGTCCGCCCAATGGCACACGTCGCCCGACCGTCACGTGAACAGGATCTCATGCAGGCAACTCGGGTAGGCTGCAGCTCTCCCGACGGAAGCCCCAGTTTTCGCGGCCAATTTGCACCTGGCGACTGGAGACTTGGCCGGCCACAAAGGCCGAACCCGAGACGGACAGAGAGCAGTTTCAAACACCTCGGGGGGGATAGACCGCGGCAGACCTGGGGCACGTTTCTTTCTCTGGGTGACGCCCGTGTCTCACCGGGTACCAGGAACGTGTCGATTATCAACAATTCTGCCACGGCAACTTGACACGCTTGATGCTGTCTCGTCTCCGAGGCAGACATCAGCACACAATCAATTGAGCGTCCGTTTCGGGGGGGGCCAGCTGCAGAAAAGGGGGCCGCCTGTGGACGAAAGAAGAAGCGAAAAGGGGGGATGGCTGGGCGAAGACGCTGCTGCTGGGTGCCGGGTGCCATTTCTTACTACTGCGGACCAAGCAGCTAGTCAAGGGACGGGTGTGTGCCACGTCGCAATTTCATCACCGCGACATGGCGCCTTTTTGGGGGTTGGCTGCATGTCAGGTTCTGCTCGAGTCCGCTAGCAAACAGGCTGTCGCCGAGTGACTTTGCCTCACAGTGCGAATAGCTGGCCCTCGCTCCCCCTCCCTTCCATTCCTTCTGTCACTAGCTTGTCTGCACGCCCCCCCTGGCAAACCCTACTGTACGCAGAGAGACAGCTGGTGAGAAAGGCCATGAGATGGAGTCGCACATTTACGAGAGCGGGCGCAACATGTATGCACACCAAACAACTACAAGGGGGGATGACCAATGCCGATGAGTGTGTGATTCCCTCAGTGGCCAGGGGTGCAGGCCTAAAGACTGAAGCCAGAGGCGGAACCCGGACATCTGCTCAGCGGGCTGGATCTTTCAACGTGGAGGCGCGCCGTGTTTCTGCTCTAAGCGGCATTGAGTACAGACCATTGAGAAGCCTCCCTACACGGTAGGCTTCAAACTTCGTGCTTCTGTTTGCCTACCGTATGAGTGGCCTGTCATCAACGGTAAAGGAAGGCCATCGCACCTCGCCGTTTCTTCTTAGCCGGAGGCTTCGGCGTCTGCACGGCTTCGGAGCTTCCGCTGCTCAAGTACCATGGAGTCCATGCGTGCCCAGTCAATTTGCCAGCGCCCCCATAGCCGCCGCTGCGAGACCTGTCATTTGAGTTGCGACCAAGGTCCAGCAAGCCTATCCATCTTCCTGCAGGTTGGCAGTAAAGAGACGAACGGGCGACATGACACTCCCTTGTTTCCGACGTCTGCTGGTACTAGCAGGATGCAGCAGTAACCGAAAGAAGGAGAAGAGAAAATGCCCCTCCCCCCGTGTATGTGCCTGCACAGCAAGACCGCCATGTTGCCACCCCACGGGACCCCGACTGCATGCACGTCCAGCTGTACGGCTCCACGAGGCCACGCATGACCGCCGTGCTTCGAGGGCAGCTGCGGATACCTACTCCGCTTCTGGCAGCAGTACTGGTACGGCAAGCAACTGCTGCTGGGTCACTCGTGAACAAGCTGCCGTCCTCGAAGTACAGCAAGGGGTTCGCAATTGGCACTTGATTCTTTCCTTCAAGGGGCTGCTCTGCTGTCAATGCCCTTTGGGAAGTCTTGGAGCCCTTGCCAGGCCGCTGTGCATGCCCGCGTACCGCCGCCTACCAGCTCTGAGTGGGGAGCGAAGCGTTCACTTCGTGTCATTGTGCTTTTTTTCTTTTCCTCAAGGCAGGGGTCCCACAGTCTGCCGCGAACCCTGTTCGCGTCTGTTGCGGTTTGTTTTGCGCCACCCCGTGTGACGTAGCGAATCAAACGTCTGCCTCCGCCAGGTGCATGAGAAGGTCCTGGCAGGGTCTCAGTCTTGTGGAACGCGAGCGGCACGGCGATAGCATTTGGCGCCCCTTGTCGCGCTACCGGCGTCAGAATGGGGAGACGCTGCACGGAGCGCATGGAGGTTTGTGGAGTAGAAGCATCCGATGGTGACGGGGGACGGAGTACTCCGGATGCACAAGAGCTCGCTCACTACGCGAGACCCAAACGCATTCTCCACAGCATCCCGACTCTGCAGACAACGAGCGGTGAACAGAGGATCGAACGATCTATTCTTGGAGAGGTGCTACAGCTATGTACAGCAAGGTGCAGCAAGCCAGTCCTGACTCGTCCCTGAGTCCCCAACTGCTTTCAATGGCGAGGAGCGAAAACATGAGTGGGAGTTGAATAACCGGGGCAAGGGGAATTCATCCATCGTCTTCATCGTTTCCTCGGTTTCTCGATCTCTGATCTTCATGCACCAGCCCAACCATTCATTGTCCTTGCTGGGTACCCGCCTACTCCTTCTACGGTATGTGGCCAGAACTGCCGACGGGCCTGGCTCTTCGCCACAAGGACACAAGGAAAAGGAACGACAAAAAGTATGGAGAACAGCTCTATCATGCCCCCCTCTTATCAAATCTTTCCGTCGGTTGGTCTCGGTCAAAGATGATTATGACTATGAACCATCACTACTACCTACGACACGGGGCCCGATTTCTACGCGACTTGTCTGCTTGTAAGAAGTAGTACAAGTGCAAGGCAAGGAGCAGCAGATGGTACAATTCCTGCTTTTCCAATAACACATGTGCATGCCTAACTACTACTATCTCTACGAGTACTTGCATGTATCAGAGGCCACAGACGACCAGCCACTTTCAGCCGTCCGTGAAAAAGAGCCCTGCTCTGCGCTGCTCGGTTCCTCCGCCAGACATGCGATCAGCGTCAGCGGATTGGGCAAGCTGCATACAGGCACTACGTCGACATGCCATCTTTTCAACGAATGGTTTCGTTCTCCTTCATTGTACAAGGGCACAGCGAGCCAATGGCCACGCAAGCTACAACGCTCGACTTGCCAACCAAATCCACCCGTCGGCTTGTGTCGCCACTAAAGCCATCAGAAAAAAAAAAGGTGTCTCCTGCGGAACGGTGCGCTCTTGCAGGTGCATAGTCACCCGTGATCCGCTGACACCTCGGGGGCCCCCCCTGGGCTAGACTGCGGTGTCCAGGTATAACTGGCGAATCCTCAACGATCTCCTCGATGCAGCACGCGGCGCCAACCACGCACCTGTGCGGCGTCAAGCAGCTTGACATGCGTATAGGAACCGGCCACGTCTCTCCATAGACGCCGGCTGCTGCAGGTTTGCTGCGCCTCCATATTGCCAACCCACTTTCGCCCACACTTATCAACAGCCCGAGTCGAGAGGAAGGGAGAGGGACGAGAAATGGATTCATCATACTATACTCGTTGCCAAGGCAGAGGGGTCAAGTCAGGCGAGACGACGACGCAGAGGGATAGTGACCATTGCCGCCCTTGACATCCGACTGGGCAGTAACTGTCCCCAAAGCTGCAGACGCGGAATCAAGAGTAACAAGCCGATCCGTTCGAGATTCAGGTCCAGCTCGCAAGAATGAGACGGCGATTGCTCACGCAGCCCTCCAGATCGTCATCCAGGGGCGGGCTGCTGGAGAACCATTAGGGAAGACAGAGGAAGTGCCATAGTACAAGATACTATTGGTAGGACGGACAATGGTCTTGTCCAGCCAAGCCTGTGGGAAGAGAAATAGCAGCACTGAGAGCGGCAGAACAGAGCCAAGTATTTGCCTCACCGCCACGACGACAGTTTGACCCAGAGTTTCGAGGCACGGAGTACGGAGCAATTCGTACCTCGAGGTGAATTATGACAAGAGGGATATAGTCCCGCTACCGGCGCGGTCCCACCCGTGCCATCAGGTCAATTGGGCTGCATGATCCTTGGGACAGCCAGTGGGCTGCGGTATCAGCCAGTGGGCTGCGGTAGAGGACGCTGACCCCAGCCTCGCGGATCTGCGGCTTCATCACCCGGCCCGCCTACCCGGAGCCGTGTCAGGTGGATGGCTGATGAAAGGACTAGGGATCGCGGAGTGCCGTGCTGTATGTAGTCGAGGTTGTCTCCGGTTCTCGAGACCCAAGTTTCGGACCGATGCCCAGAGGTGGTATGAGGCGAGGTGACTAAAGTCCTGTTTGAGGCAAGGAAATAATGAATCAAACGGTATGATACGGGAGGGGAAGAGCTGACCATGGATACGGTCGCTCCCTTACCCGTTTTTTTTTAAGAAAAAGTGAACCGAGAAACTTGTCGATCTCGTAGCCGAGTTGTCAAGCTCTCGTTCCCGTCGTACGCGATGTTGCCTCTGGAGCGAGCGGCCAAGGCATTGAGGGCGGTGACAGACCGAATTTGCGGCGATAGGGGATGGTTCAGCTGCACGAACCTCTTTGAGATCTTGGCGGTGATGCTCTACTAACCTCATAGTTGAGTACTCGCGTCCTTTGGCGTAGATGAATGGCTCATTTCTCTTCCCCAAGATGCAAAGGATGCGTAAGGCGAGATTACTTGCCGTATCGTCTGAGTAGCCCCTGGCTTGCAAAAGCGCAGGAAGTTTCGACAAACAAATAGAGACTCCCTAGGATATGGGAGCCTGATGATTGAGGAACACGAATGGTGACGCCCGTTGGTAAAGCATACTGGGGGAACATGGCGGATGTTGGGGCATTATGAATAACATGCAGAGGAATCCAGAGCGCGGTGAAAAGGCGTATATCTATCCAACAACTAATGACGACTTTTTGCAAAAGGTGACATATACCGCCATCCCGCAGGAGGCTGGTTGGGCGTCCGAACAGATGTTGGACGTCTATCGATGGCGATCTAGGGTCGCATTCCTTTCTCTGCGATATCAACAACAAAGGCTCCACCGAGGAGAATGGCTGGTTCATCGATATTGTGGTGCTCATAGCTAGAATCGAGGGAGAAAGTGTTGTCAGTCAAGTTGATCACGTCAGGTGAACGATTCGGTCTGTTTTCTAATAAAGGGGGAAGCAAGGGGCGTAATAACGATGGCTGAGGCACTGTGACGGTGAAGGGAGGAGCACGATGCCCGTGTACTTCTTACCTCAAGGTTCCCACACCGCCGGCTTCGAGCAAAAATGCTGGGCCATCCTGAAGCTTCTTCCCGGCCCAACGCATCGCGAAAGCACGCAGAATGTGTCCGTGTGCAACAATCAAGACGTCACCTGATACCTTGTGTGGTTGCTGGCCCTCGGCCGGCTTCAGCACGGGCTCGTGGAATCTGCTACGAATGTCGGCGATAAGGCGATCGAGGCGGTCGGTGACGTCTTGAGGGCTCCTATAGGATATCAGAATACGGGTTCAGTGATATATCGGATGACTTTGAGACAACACCAGCCCTAGCGGTGGCATCTCGAGAGGGAGAGCGTGTGCACTTGCATGTGCTCCCTACCCTCGTAGAACTCGTCTGTTCAAAGCAGGGAGAAGAAGTAGGGGTATGACTTACTCCCCCCCTGGACAGCCGTCCTTCCAAATGTCCCAAGGTTCTTCGATACCTTGCTCGGCTCTCATTCTGCGAATCTCCGGGCTTGTGACACCCTCGTAGTTGCCATAATCCCACTCCCGAATGTCCTCGGTAACCTCGACATTGGCACTGCATTCGAGGCCGCCGCCGACAGACGTGCCGTGCGGATGCCATGGCAATGGACCAGAGATACCAATATTGAGCAACTCGAAGGTGCGCTGTGCTCGTTTCCGGGGAGAGACGTAACTGACTCGGGGCGATTACTCAAACTGATTAGCCTTTGTTTGTTGCTGCCGACATTGCACAGTTCTCTTTGTACGTCTCTCTGGTTACAGTCTAGGAGGCTGATGCGGTTGATAGGGGCCTCGTCAGGAACGGGAGTAACAGCGGGGACGGGAAATCGTTACATTGCACGAAGACTGAAGACGCATTGGCCCCCTGTCCAGGGGTTAGGCGTGCAGCATGAGGGAGTGCATTGCGAGAAACTCCGACGAGGCAACCATGCCGTTGCGCCAGCTGCATCGTTGGAGTGGGCGTATTCGTGTAGTGGATGCGAAGAAGGAGTTTCTGCTGCTCCCGGAAAGGACACCGGGAGAAGAGAAGGGATGGGAGAGGTTGGTGTAGTCCATATGGAAAAGCAAAGTGTGAGGGGGAGACGAGAAAAGAGAATCCCGAGGACGCGCAAATGCACTCGGCACATTGAACAAACTAGCCACAAGGGGAAACCTGACGTGTTGCATATACGAAACATCTTGCAATGCTAAAGAAAAAGGGGCAACAGTATTTAGGAAAGACGAAGAGTGCTTTGTCGACACCGGGCCGCATCTTTCATTCGGAGCCGGAGTGAATGACCGGCACAGTGACAGGTAGTAGAAAGGAGGATGAACAGGATTTGACGATCTCAGACCCGCCGCTTGGGGGGGATTTTTGCAGGCGATATAAGGAAAGCGCATGGAACCGATGCCGCAGACAGATGCCCATGAGCTCAGAGGAAGATAGAATGGCAATGCGGGACTTACACATGACATAGTTGTCGGGGAACAATCAAACGGTCGTCGCCCACGAGAGCCTTGCCTGTGGCAATGACTCGCTTCTCACCATTGGCCGTCAATGGGATATCGGTGCGGCCCGTGTGTCGGCCGTTTAGTGACCACTCAGTCTCGCCGTGGCGGACAATGAAGACGCGGGGAGCAGCCATGATGTCGTTGTATAGGCAAAGCGAGCTGTTTTTTTGGTGACGAGCGACTCGTGGGCTGCCTGGGAGCGAAAGGAAGAGAAACGAGAGAGCTGGAGCCTGGCGAAGCTGGCAAAGTCCAGGAAGTGATTAACGTCGAAGAGAGCGCTCAGTCGACGCTGAATATTCGACAAACTTCTTTGACCGGCAATCAAACACGCGACTTCGACGACTCCAACGGCAGTGAGGTGCCATCGCCAGCAGGCTAGCGGGTTGCCGGAGGGGTTCCATTTAGCGGGTTTCGGTGATGATGTCAGGAAGGCCATGGAAGCATGGGGGCGAGCTGCGTTTGCGTTAGCACCAAAAGTAGGGCGGCTTTGCTCTATCCGGCTACTGCTACTTACTACACACCTATCGAGCCACCAGCAAGTTTCGCTTTCTGAATCGTGGTTGCGGATCGCGAGACGAGGAGAGAGGGGAGAGAGAGGGGGGGGGTGGGAGCGCTGAGAGAGTAGGTGGGAAGAGGAGAAAAGGAGAAATTTCCTAGTAGGCAGGAGTTGGATCCTGCCCGTGTGCCGATAGTACAAAGGCGGACAGCGTACCAAGCAGTGGCAGAATTCAAGTGGAAGGAGCACCTTGAGTCGGTAGGTTACCTCAACTGTGACCCTTCTGTGTAAGAAGTATGCCTGAGCCTCATGTGGCTGGGCAAAAAGCCACCTTCCAACATTGAACGGCCATGTCCCTTGTCTTCATCGTCATCAACTTCAACGCTCTCAGGAACACCCTTCCAGAGCTTCCATTCTCTCACGCTCTCCTGGAGCCACGTCTACAAACCCCGGTTAATCTTCTTCTTCCTGTTCTTCTTTATTTCGTCATCCTCAGCAATGATCTCGATGGCACCATGTTTCAACGCTCAGCCTCGTCATCCTCGGCTCTGCCCCGCTTCTTACTAAGTCTCTCAGCCTCCTCCACTCCATCACAGCAGCAGCTTCACGGCCCCGCCAATCATGCCGACACATGCTGGCGCTTTGATTCCGCATCGCCGCCCGACTCTGCCTGCTAGAGCACTAGCCAAGACATTGAGCTGGTGGTTATCCGTTCCTGGGACCATCCTTCGGCTGCCGCTCCTCGTGTCGCCAAGCGCAAGCGGGCGTTCCTATCTCTGCCCGCCGCATCACCGTCCGCCCTGCCGGAGAGGAGAAAATCTGCTCCTTCGGGTCACAAGGACCTTGGACTGACAAGCCGCGGCAGCTCGGCCAGCCTGGACACTTCGGCAGATTTGACTGCTGACTCCCCGGGCCGGGGGATGAACCGGATTGAGCGCCAGAACATAGCGAACCGAGTCTGGAGAGGCTACTAGTGATATCGAGAAGATACATTCCCGGCGACACGCGGCGCCACTTTTATACCACAGAGGCCTCGAAGAAGTTACGGCTAAGAGATTGAGGACAAGAGATCGAGATGGCATCTCCCAATAGTCTGACCAGGCAGCAGAAATTCAGGGGCGGCGTCTGGGCCGTAGCCTTTGCTGCCGTGATCATGGTTGGAACCCTGACGGGAGCACAGCTCAAGTCGGACAAACAGAAAGAGCAGGTCAGTAGAGCCTCCAGCTGTGCTCCTCACATTTTTCTCGTATCCAATCACATATTCTCCTCTGTCTCTCTGGCTAAACCCCACGCCAAATATACATAACCTAACCTGCCTCACAGGCTATCAAGGAGTTCCGCCAGGTTACCCCTTCAGAGCAGATCGCCATGCTCCAGAAGCAGCGAGCCATCCTTGTCGACCAGAGGGCAGCTCTTCAGAAGAAACTCGACGTGTTCAAGGAGCGCGTCCGGGAAAGGCATGAAACACAAGAAACCTCTAAGAAACCTTAGGGCGCTTGGTCTAGCTGGATTGGTCAAGCAGGATGCAGGGAAGGAGGGAAAACTCACCCTCATACGAAGAGCTTTCGGGGGAAAAGAGAGAGGGAAGACTGGTCGTCTTTTCTCAGTTACCGGGCTACTATTGTAGCCCCTCAAAGGTGCAATATCACTTGGATGAACGGACCGTCGCTGTTGTGGATTGTTCCCTGGCGCAGTCTCGGTTGATGGAATTTATTGTTCAAGACGACGGACTGGTTTGGAAGAGAAAAATCAAGATACCCATATAGACCTGTACTCAGGAAGTGACTTCTATTTCGTTTCCCCTCGGCTGTGCATTTGAGTTGCCTTTCCTCACACGTTGAGCATTCTGTTCTATACATTATAAGATGTCGTTTATAGTAGGTGTCAGACCAAGGGCAGCAAAGTTCAACACGGGAGGTGATAAGGCCCATCCCACCGCCCAATACCTTGATATTCAAACGCCCAATCCCTAGTGGTCTCGTCGTCCCGATACTAGACAAGAAGGAAGTGTTATTTGCCAGAACCTGGGCCTTAGTCCTCGATACCCTCGGAGCTTGGCAGAGGGATCGCCCTGTAGAGTAGGATCAAGGCCGAGTGGGACTCGCCGCCACCGGCCAAGGCCTCGACCTTGTCGACGGTCACCTCAGATACCTTGTCGTCATTGAACCACCACCAGTTGCCATCTTCCTTTTCCTTCTTGCCCGTTTTGGGGTCCACAGAAGCCGTCTTCTTGACGTATGCCGTGTAATGACCGCTGTCCGCGCTGGCGCCCTGATGGGTGACGACACCGCGGAGCTCGTAGAGGCCTGACTGGTTCGCGCCATCGTCATGACGCAGAGCTGGATCTATCAGGGCGTTGAGCTCCTTCTTGGCGGACAGGAGAGCGGCTTCGCTCTCCGCCTCCACCTGGGCATCCGTCTTGTAGGTCTCGCCCATGACGGTGTCGCCGTCACCCGCCTGCTGCGACTTGCTGTCCTCGCCCTGCCTCTCCTTCTTCTCCTTCTCTTTTAACTCCCTCTCCTTCACCTCTTTTTCCGAAGGCAGGCCAGAGCCACCGGGAACATCACTCATGTCTTTGTCGTGCGTCTTCTTCCGGCGCTTGCGGGCACGCTCAATGTCTTCTTCATCCTTCCGGACCTCACGGACTTTGTCGCGAACCGGTATCAGGGCCGACTTGAGCTCATCTGAGCAGAACTCGACAATGTCCAGCTCTTGAGGAAACGTCACCTTGCGCATGATTTTGGCCTTCTTCCTGGTTTCTTTTTTCCAGAAGAAGCGTACAAAGTGGACGGTGAGGTACTTGGGAGCTCGGGATATCTTGGACGTTTTGGTGTAAGTGGCGTCACGGCCAAGCACCTCTGACCTCTTCTCCAGCTTCTCGCTAAGGGCAGCCATGATGCCATCCCTCAGGTGGTTTGTCTGACTGTCGATGTGGCAGTCGAGTTTGTAAAATGTATCTCTCGTGATGATGGGCTGTTCGCCACCATTTCTGGCTTCCTCCTCATCGCACTCAAGGACGGAAGTAAATTGCCCTGCCATGTACTTGTCGACGAAAGAAACGCCGGGCTCATCGGGGGACGACTTGATCGTGACTCTCTGGCCCAGCTGTTGAACGATCTGAGACCATGCCTCTTCGGCATCTTGCTGGGCATATCCAGAGCCGCTCTTGGACTTTTCAGCAAATTGTGGGAACACAAGCCTCAGTGCCGAGAGGAAGCTCATGGGAGGGATGGAATCTTGCGTAGCACCCATGGTCTTGTATAGGGCGGAGAGCTGGGCGGCCAAGTCGGCCCGCGCCGTTCCCGCCACCGGGTTGTACGTGGTCAACGCGGTCTGGAGTTCCGGGATGGAACGGAGCGTCTGCAGTGTCGAGTTCAAGTAGCATGTGTTCCCGAGATTGACGAGGCCGGCGGGGATGGCGCCGACCTGCTGGGCTTGCTCGGCCTCGGTCATGTCCTCGACGAACTTGATCTTCTCCGACGGACGGACCAGATCACCGGCGCTCCCTCCCGGGGTGCCCATCATCATGATGTTCTGGCCGGCCTTGAGGCCCAGCTTGCCCATATCGGTGTCATCCTTGAGCTGGCCACCCTTGATGAGGATCTTTTGGCGTTCGGGTTCCACGTTGGTAAGGCTGAAGAGCTGGAGCTTGAAGTCCAGGCCTGTGGATTCGGGATCGACCTCTACTTCATATTTCTTGCCCTGATGCTTCACGACAACTAGAGCACGACAACTCGCGTTAGTAAGGACAGACACTCTCGCAGGATCCGAGGGAGAAAAAAAAAATGTTTTCTGCAATCAACAGAACACCGGGAGCAGCAAACTCAAGGTGGTGGTGGGGGTTCACAGACCAGGTACGGAAGCCATTGTTGCGAGGTTCGCCTGAGCAGCAGCGAGACGCCAAAAGGACGATTCCTTCTCTGAGCAAGAGTTTGGTGATGGAAAAGACGTCGTAGTTCTTTAATATTTCTCCAGCAAGGATGGAGATAAAGTGCCCGAGGCTGAGATGCCAGACACGGAGAGATGCTAGGAGAAGGGAAGAGAAGCACTGCGGAGCCTCGCTGGCGTCACGGCAGTGGTACCTGATGGCGGCAGGTGTGGCGCATGCGAGTGGCAGTTCCCGGCGAGCTTCGCGGCTTCGATGAGGCGAAATTATGTAACCAAGCACGTGAGGCTCGTCTCACGACTTGTGGCGCAAGCTCCAGGCTGCTTACCTCATGCTAGCCGCCTCATGACTGAAGCTGCCTGGAGTGTTCAGTGCTGTATCAAGCAGCAACCAGGCCAAGCAGCGCCTGTAGATTAGCAGAGCTTGCCCCACCTTTCCGCCTGCTACAGACGTCAACCTCCTGTTAGTGACATGCGGATCCGAACCCCGCGGATTTCCCCTACCAGACCAGTCCACGTAACGAAAGTACTGCACCACTACCTTGCTTCGTGCCGTCCCGAACCTCGAACCCCAACGCTCCGGACTGCGACACGGACTGCGAATAGCTTCCTGCGAAACATTGGCCCAGCCCCGGGCACGCAGCAGCCTCAGCAGCCATGGTACGCCTCCCGCTAAGCCGCTACCTCCGACCCCGAGACCCTTCTGCGGCCATCCCCTGAAAGCCGGCGACTTGACCGCTGCTGACGTGCTGTGCCCTCCAGTCTCAATCATTGCGGCCGTACCTCCAATGCGTGCGAAGCAGCCTGACTGCCGCCCTGACCCTGTCCAACTTTGCCTCACAGACGACCGAACGGCACAACGTGCCCGAGATCGAAGCGCAGACGTCCCCCGAGGTCGTCCTGACGCCCCTCGTCATCGCGCGTAACGAGAACGAGCGGGTGCTGATCGAGCCCAGCATCAACTCGGTCCGCATCAGCATCAAGATCAAGCAGGCCGACGAGATCGAATCCATCCTCGTACACAAGTTTGCCCGTTTCCTGACCCAGAGAGCCGAGGCATTCTTCATCCTGCGGAGAAAACCAATCCCCGTACGTGGTACCGATACATCTGAGCTTCCCACCGCAGGAGGCGGCGTGGGCTTAACTGCTGGCGACGTGGACCCTGATCTAACACGCTGATCGGAATAGGGCTATGATATTTCCTTCCTGATAACAAACTTCCACACGGAGGAGATGCTGAAGCATAAGCTGGTCGACTTTATCATCGAGTTCCAGGAGGAGGTTGACAAGGAGATCTCTGAGATGAAGCTCTTTGTACGTGGCCCACCCCGTTCTGAGGCCCGTTTCCCCGGCCTGCCAGATGTGATGAATTTGTGTATACTGACCCTTGGTTTCTCGTGTTTGCAGCTCAATGCCAGAGCACGATTCGTCGCCGAGTCATTCCTGACACCTGTGAGTGCACCACTTTGGCGTCCCGATCCCCCTTTTCTTTGCAAGCAACTGACACTCTCCAGTTTGATTAGATTTGTTGAGCATTAGTGTATTACTGAGGTGGAATGTTCAGTGACGGGGCCAAAGCGAATCTTGGTACTCGTATCTCAACCGGTTCGAGTGAGGTTCTGAGGTTTCAGGAACATGTCAGCTTCTCTGCATGTAGCGATGAGGATGGCGAGGAGAGTGTGATAGTCTACATAAACAATTTATAAACCTACTCATTACTGACAATATCACGCCGTCTGAAACCCCCCGATTAAAGTCACTTCATTGTTCCCTCGCTGGCCACATATGTCCGATGATGTAGCCCTCTCCACAAGCCCTCGACCGTTGGATTCGTACCTTGATCGGAGCATACCTACCCAGGTAGACGAGTAGCTTCAGAACCGCCGCAGCTGACTCGAAGCGAATACTCAAACGGTTTGTTGCAGTTGCAAACACTCCATAGGTTGTCCATGTTGGCAAAGCAGAATACAACAATCACCAGCAGCATCGCCGGGTCAAAGAAAGGCCAAAACTGCGATGTTTGCGTGCTCAATATATCGTCCGTTTCATTCTTCACGATGATATTGGTATCCATAACCGGCCTCCTGACTCCGCTGGATTAATCTGCTACTCCTGGTTTTTGACAGCTGTCTCGGACCGGCTTCGTCGCCGCTTGGAGCCTCTGCAGGACTGGCGAGCCCGTTGCCAGTCCGGCAACGCTTGGCCTGCCAGCTTCAACTTCAACACCGGGCAGTGCGCACAAAAAACAACTGCCTCCAGCCTCCGTTGCTGAGGCTAACCCCACTCAACGCATTGTTCAGAGAAGAATAGCCATAAATTCCCAATCGCCCCTCTCTTCTCTTCTCTTCTCTTCTCTCCTCCTCCTCCTCTCTCTTCCCACTTGCTCAACACCACGTCTCGCTCCCGGAAGAACCTCACCAAGCACTACTCAAATCGAAGCTTTCTTGCGACTGAAAGGTATGCTATGCTCCTGTGGCCTTATGTGTTGTAATATGGCAAAGCGGATCACTACTCCTCTTCCCTTCTGAGAAGCACGGAGCTGCTTTCGTCCTTGTTTGGTTTGCCGACTTTCGTCATTTTGTTTGCCAACAAGTTCGAGATTGTACTCCCGTGCTCACCAGTCATCCTCACCACAAACCGCCTTTGCCTCTCATTTGCTGCAGCTCTCTGTCCAAACTGTTCCCATTCAGTCATACGACTTGATCTTCTGGTGCCTCGCTAATCTTCTGGTAGATCAACGTGGCCAATATGGCTTCAAGTCGCGCGAAAGATGTCCGCGGCATGAGCTTTGGCGAGGCACCCTTCATCGAACCTTTGTTGGAGACGACAAACACTTCGGCTTTTCCAGCTGGAGAGGCTCTTCAACTGGTCTCTGACGCGTCTACTGGTCGCAACTCGTCTAGCAGCACCCAAGGTGCAAGCCGCGGCGACAATACTGAGCCAAATCATCAAGATGCCGTTCAGCGCAGCTCGTTCAACCCATCTGCCCGTATCTGGGTCCCTCCTTCAATGAACCAGGTGAGTGAAGTGCTGTGATTCTCGCTCTGAAGCTACTATACGCCTCTTCCTGCCCACCCCTCTCCCCGTTGACCTTTGTCCATCCTTCTTCTTGGCTTGATGTAGGCTTGCTAATCTACAAGTAGCTGAATGGACGACAGGAAAACGCTGCCCCTCTTGTGGTTGGATATCCCCCTAACTACCGCGTTGCAGACTCGCATCAGAAGCACCACCAGGCTCAGGTCCAGGGCTACACTCAGAGCCAGGTTCGAGGGCTAGCTGAGAATCAGCATCCAAATCAGTTCGACCTTGTTTCGTTTGCCTTGGCTCACACCCGAGGCCATAGCCAGGACGCACATGCGGGCATGCCTTAGGAAGGCGCCCCAGGCAACGAAGGCCTCGGCGAAGCTCAGCCGTCGGTGCAATATCATTACGACGGCTTCGAGCCTGCGGCGGCAGAGGGTCGTGGTATCCAGTATCCGACTTCCTTTCAAGCCCAGACTCCTCCCGGCCGCTCGACTGCTGGCATTCATCAGCAGGCAGAGAGTGGCCCTCGCACCAGCCTCCAGAGAATGGCCGACCCCAGTCCTGAGCAGCATGGTCGTTCATGCTTGATCCCACACAGCCAGTCTCTCAACTCTCTCCGCCCCAGCGACGAAGTCAGTCCTTCCGACGTCACTCCGCCTCATCGTCGCTCCGGCGCTCCCGTCCGTGGCTATTTCAGTCCGGGAGTCACGACAGTCGCCAGCGAGCCGCGCAACTACGCTCCGCGAACTGCTGGTCTGCCCGCCTCGATCAACCCCATCATGATGCAGCCGCCTCCGAGATTTGATCTCGGGCTTGCGGCAACCCCTAACCATGGGATTGATCGCGAAGCTTGTATTGTGAGGCAAATCGTCAGGCCCTTTGGTGTGCGCCTCAATGAAACAACTGAGCTCTCCGAGATCCCGCTTGATTTCACGGTCAACGCCCCAGAGATGCCGGCGCCGCGCTCCAACAAGCTTCTACAGCTTACCAACACCGTCACCGGGCTTCCATCTTTGGCCGACGCTATGGACCCATCCAATTTTCCTTTCGTCGAAGCAGCCAAATTGGCGAAGCCCATGAATTGGGGCATCATCAAGTTGAAAAACGTACGTTGGTCACCATCGTCTTTTGGGGTTTCCAGAGTCTCCCCACGCATCCAGTCCGCTAACACCGCGTTTCAGATTCCATTCTCGACTACGCGTGCCGAGGTGATTGCCTTTCTCGGCCGCAACTCCAAGGTCTTGAACGACACGGACGAAGGCGTACACATCATCATGGACAAGGTGACGAGCAAGACCATGGATGCTTATGTCGAGTTTGTGTCGCTTGAAGATGCCATGAGGGCGGTTGAGAGACACCGAAGCAATGTCGTTGCCGGCAGGTTCAGCCGACTGGGTGACCGTCCCATCGAGGTGGAGGTGACTTCTCAAGCCAATCTCATGAAAGATCTCTTCCCGGTCGCTCGCGGCGTCTTTTGGAATGGTGTCACGCCCGACATATTGCCTTTCAATCCCACCCAGCCCTGGGACAACTTCAAGGGTTTCGTATCCGAGGAGGAGATGATTATGCTTGTCAAACACGTCGAGGTGCCTCATCGAGTACGTGGCCATGGTTTTGTGTTGCCCCAACAATGTCCTCCCCTGCACTCAACCCTCAATCCTTCCTCTGATCTTTTCCCGTCCTGTCTTGAGAGGTCCTTTTTCACGGCAATCTCGTGCTAACAATTGTGTCAATCAAGTCTCCCTTCTCCCGGGACTGCCCGCAGCGCCCATATGAATGCTTGATCAGCACCATCAAGAAGTTTCCGTGGTTCCTCACCAACTGCGTGACGATCAAAGAACGAGAGGCAATCTACCAGGCTACGACTGCGCTTATTCGCCAGCTCACTCGCAGCATTCTTCTCCAAGAAGACGCCGCGCACTTGACTCCATTCCTTCTCCGGCGCCTTGTCCAGGCGGCCATGCTTTGCCCGGGCTTCACGCCGTGTATGAAGGACGGCATCGCTTGGATCACCAATATGCAGGCGCTTGATCAGGAGTACTATCAGCTGCCACGTTTCGCCGACCGCTGGCGCCACCAGTATGCTATCGGCCCCAAGCCTGGATTCCCTCAGGACGTTGTCGAGGTAAGTTTGACATGTCCCCGACGGACATTGACCGTGATCACTTTTGTTAACTGAATCCTTTGGTAGTGGTATGTGGCAATAATCCGTGAGCAGTCCCAAAAGGACATTCTTGCCTTGCCCTTTCGAGAGCGCGCCGAGCTTCAAGAGCGTGCCGACCAGACAGACATGTACTGGGGCTACTTTTGGGCTGAAGTTGGCTACGGGCTTGGCCCTCAGTTCGACGACATGAGCTTGGCGCAGGCCGCTCACATGGAGTTCTCGGCCGTGGAGCGCATTGTCACGCGTGCCCTTACCCAAGGCTAATACCGCGTGGTTGTGCCGAAGAACTAAGCAAGTCTCCACGGCTCAGTATCCGGCGTTTGATTCTCATGCGTGGGTGGAGGTAAACTGCGGCAAGGGCATCGTGTTCAAGGTTGGCGACATTTCTCTTCTTTTCTTTTCGGTATTCGGCACTCCGTCTTCTGGCCATTTTTCGTTCGTCTTCGTTGAGCCTCGAATTAGGCAAGGGAGCCTCTGCCGCGGTGCAAACTGGGTGAGCAGAAGTACACATAAGACGGATATGGGGCAAATATTTCTTTTTCTTTTTCTTTTTCTTTTTCTTTTTCTTTTTCTTTTTCTTTTTCTTTTTCTTTTTCTTTTTCTTTTTCTTTTCTTTGCTTTTTGTTTTTTTCACCCCCGCAGGTGAATGGCTGACGGCGAGATAATCGATTCATTGGTGGCCCGAAGTCGAAATCATGCATTTGCTTGCTTTTGGCTGAGGAGTTCAGTTATCGGCTGGTGGACGACCGTGGTGAATGACGTCCAGGGCATGCAAATGAGGATGATGATTGCTTTCATTTCGAGTCGGAAGCTGCGAAGCTGGGCTGCCGTCAGGCGAAATGGGAGCGCAGGGATCAGGTAGTCCATAAATAGGAATGCGAATGACATTTGGTGAGTCAGGCGCTATGCGGACCAAAGAGCGGCGGAGAAGGTTGTGCGTGTAAGCGAAGAACATGGCGACGGTCGAGGTGGGAGAGGAAGAAGAAGAAGAAGAAGAAGAAGAAGACAAACTGGTGACAAAAGCTCGAGGTTGGTTATCGAACGATGTCATTCACTTGCACTACCTAGGTACATACCACCTACCGAGTTGCTATCGAAAGGGACGGCAGGTGTAGAGGCCTCGCCACTACCTCTATATGATTCCCACTACTCTAGCCGGGCAATGACAAAGCCTCCCTCCTGCTCGATTTCCGCATGGCCTGATGTCGGAAGATGCCATCGTCAAAGAAAGAGCAGCTCCTTCCTCCTGTCCGTGCACGTTAAGAGTTATCTATCAGCAGCAGAACCCGGCGTTTATCCGCTTGAAAGACCGTCCGGGTCACAGCAGGTTGCTCAACGCATGGCGGCCATATGGCGCTTGAAGACGAAATGAACAGAGACCAATCATTTCATTGACCAGCAGGGGGCTTGCCATTGAACCTGTCAGGTACCCGGATGTTTCCACTGGCGCTACCGTGAGTCTAAGGCGTGTACTGTAGTAGTATGTAGTGAGGACCCAACTAATCTTATGAGGTTGTGAGGGTCCCAAACAATTCGCACACGAGTTAGATACTGTACTTAGGTAGACAAGCTTGGGAACCTGTCCGGTTTGCGTTAGTGCCGCTGGGGCCATGGACGGGTAACATGTACGGAACCACGGAGCTTGTCCCGCACAGCAGCACGGGGAAGCATCTGGAAGGGCTCGAGTCGTCTGTACGAAGACGGGAGATTGGTACAGCAGCACAGTACGGGCGCCTTTCTTGTGCAGGCGTAGTAAGGTAGGTACTTAGGTAGAACGGACAGGCAAAACTGCACGGCGCGCGTGGCTTCGTCGAAATTGCCATCTGGGATCAACTCCAAAAATAAACATGCTGTAAATAACCACTAATCGATCCGACCTTGGCACGAAAACACACCATTTCCAGCGTGAAGCGCCTCCTTTATGCCCCAATCCCCATCGTCTCCTATCACAGCTCCTACCGACTTGAGGTACTACGTATCTGGTAGTATTCAGTGCCTTTGATTCTTCTTTTTAACCACCTCTTGGCTGTCCTTGAGCTTTTATCCACCACTGCTGAGCTGCTTACAAGTATCGTCTCACAACAGCTCGGAATTTTTGCAAATCCGTCCTTTTTGTACCACTCCGTTGCTCCTGTCCACTCGAGCTACCAACTGTTGACAACAGTAATAGCCGGACCCCCAGCGAGCTTCCATAACCTTATTTTTTTTTTTTTTTCTTTTTCCTCTCGTGCATCGTTCTGCTTCCGCCTCCGCGAAATCAACTTTCCCTTTCCCGTTCCTCAATCAATCATCTCGACCTCTGCCTCACCTTTGGCAGTCAACCAGCACACTCTCCCATTCTTCGATCGGATTCTTGATCGATATCGCCGCCGTCATGCCTGAAGAAAACGTGACTGCCGCCGTCCCTGAGAAGGCCGAGGCACCGGCCTCGGCGCCAGACACGCCACTGAGTAGATTCACGGCGCGTCTTGCGGACATCATCAAGCAGTCGGGCCACAGCGAGATGTGGGGGGTCGAGCTGTCGAGCGATGCCAGCCATGCCCAAACCCAGGTCATTCTCCAGAAGTTCTTGCGAGCCAACAATGGCGATCTGGCCGGTGCCGAGAAGCAGCTTGCTGCTGCGCTGGCCTGGCGGCAGAAGTGGCAGCCAACGAAGCTCGTGAGCCAGGCTTTCAACAAGGACAAGTTCGGCGGCCTCGGTTTCGTGACGAACCACAAGGATGATGCCGGTAACAACACCGTCATCACCTGGAACATTTACGGCTCTGTCAAGGACAACAAGGCTACCTTTGGCGACGTCACTGAGTGAGTTCCCCCCCGTCAGAGGGCTCCGTACACATTACCGAAGCATGCGCCTCTCTGACCATTCAACGCTTGTAGGTTCATCAAGTGGCGCACTGCTCTCATGGAGCTGGGCGTGCAGCAACTTCATCTTAACGACATCAAGGAGCCTCTCCCGGAAGACGGCACCGACAAGCATCAGATGCTGCAGGTGCATGACTACCGATCCGTCAGCTTCTTCCGCATGGACCCTGCTGTCAAGGCCGCCAGCAAGGAGACCATCTCCGTCTTTTCAACGGCCTACCCGGAGCTGCTCGCGCACAAGTACTTTGTGAATGTGCCTGCTATCATGGGCTGGATGTTTGGTGCCATGAAGCTCTTCCTTGCGCCGGCTACTTTGAAGAAATTCCACCCCATGGCATCCGGCGCCTCTTTGGCCACGGAGCTCAAGAGCATCGCCTCTTCCTTGCCTCAAGAGTATGGAGGCAGCGGCGCTCCCGTGCAGCAGGGACTGACGGTAACGCTCGTTGACGCCACCGAGACGGCAAAGGAGGAGACACCGGCACCGCCCAAGCCCGAGGCCGCTCCCGTCCCAACTGCTGCTCCTGTTTCCGAGGAAGCAAATGAAACCGTGGCTACCGCCCCTCAGACGGTGGTGCTTCCCGTGAGACCGAAGGAGGAGGAGGAGACTCCGGCAGAGCCCAAGAAAGACGATGCTCCTGCAGCCGTTGAGCCAGAAGTCAAGGCTGTAGAGGAAAAGGTTGTGGATGAACCAGCTGCGGAAAAGACGCCAGCAGAGGAAGAGACCAAGCCGAAAGCCGAGGCCGACGAGGCTGCCGCCACTGCTGGTATTGCTCCGAAGGAGTCTGAGCCTGCGCTCAAGGAAACAGAGACCGCAGAGACCGCACAGCCGGAGAAGACGGCTTAGGGAGGCTCTCGGTGCTGACCCTCGTGGAATCGCAAGTCTGATCCACTGTGAAGGCTTGGGGGAGCGAAGCTCTCCGTTTTGTTTGATTTTGTTCTGTTACTATTGTCGTTGTCTTTTTTCTTTTGCCTTTGATGCTGTCTTTAGGAGCGCAGCAGGCCGTCGGTTTGCCTGTCACGCTCCACTCACACCCACAATACCCTATATCATGCCCGAGAAGTTGTGTGCATTAGATTCCCCTTTAGATGTTTGTCCTTTTTTTTAAATTCGATAGATGGACTGTCTCCTATTAGCCCACAATTGACGTGTTCCAAGAGATCCCTGCAAGGTGATTGCGCCGTTAGAGGCGTATACTCGAGAATTTGATTTGTGTGGAGGAGTCTTTGTCTGCCGCATATTGTCAGTGATTTGAAGGGTATAGGCATTCCTTGTCCTGCCGTCATCATCGTGTCCGTTGCTACTCCAGGGTGCGCATCACCAAGCCGCCTATTCCGCATCTACCAATTCATGGGGCTAGTTTCACCACCTCCGTCATCAAGAAGCTCGGCTTGATCCAGCATCTTCCTCGCGCATAACTCAATGATCGGCCACAAAAGGCCCAACTCGTGCATCAAGCTCACACCTTTGTGCTTGATGCACAAGTGAGCTTAAAGTCAATAAACGTTCTATGAAGTTTTGTACAATAGCAGAAACCACGCCCGCAAAAGAGGAGGTACTTCGTCCTTTCTCAGTGTCGTAGGCCAGAGACATCGAGTCTTTCTCACCGCAACGCCAATTTGTATCTCGCCACAAACTTGGGCCAAGGGAAGGAAGGAACACTGGCAAATTGTAGACAAGCCTCGGTAACGACGGGGCTATTTTCCTAAGATTTGAAGAGACATATGCTCCCAGTTTGACGTCTGGATCGTCCGCCAAAGCAGAGTGTCGCCGGTGAGCCAAGCATCAAGGTGATGGCAGTGGTGCCAACCATTTCTCAGCTGAGCAGAGAGGTTAGGATGGCGAATTATTGACACAGGCCAGGCTGTATTCTTGAAGTTTCTCTCCGAGAACATGTGAGGCGCGATGCAATCATGCGTGTCCATGAACAAAGAAATTGTCGCCGGTGTCGGTGGCTTTGACGTAAACAGTCGTACTGGACGACGGACTCTTCGAGGCGAGGGAGAAGAGGACGTCTTCGGAACGTATCGCGATGGGCAAGAGAGTGTAAACATATTTTACAAGTTTAGAGCATGCTGGCCGGGGACGGTTTTCCAATTGGAGATGAATGGCGGTATGGGAATGCTGATGAGAAGATGAAGCAAGGTACAACCTACGGGCATCATCAAACACTCGCCTCAAGCATTGGGAGCTTGCGCTTGGGGTTGAGACATATGTCACAGAACCAGACCTGGGTTCTTTTTTGTTCATCTCCTTGTTTTCTAGTAATAGGACTGGCTGGGCGAACTGGGAGATAACAGCGGATACATGTAGGCAGTATCCCATCTGCTGGCCGTCGCATCAGCAAGAAGCGAGGCCCTTTGGCCTCTGGAACAAGCAGGGAGAGAGAAGACGTATCACGGGCTCATGACGAGTGCGGAGTAAGACAAGGCCAGGCCCGGGGGGCTTCTGCCGTCGACGGGCAAAGGGAGGACCCGGGGAGATTGGCGACGGGAAGCCCATCCTCCTGCTCGCGTTGCTTTTGGGCTCACAATTTCCGGCGCAATGACTTTGACTTAGCTCGGACGCCTCAGACTCGCCTCAGCCGCTGGTCACCGTTCTTTGTGCCATTCTTGAGCCTCTTTCACCTTACTTTTTTCTCTCTCCTCCCCCCCTCCACCCAGGCTCATCGGTTTCCTTTCCCCTCTTTTGCTCTGTAATGGTGGTTCTGAAATTCTCAAACCCTCTCCTGACACAGTCTCCTCAGCCATCCCGGGCGGCCAGATACACTCACGCAACCAGTCGGGCACACGCCAGTTTGCCTCAGTAGAGAAGACACGCAACCCGAGGCCAAAGCCAACGAACGTTTTTTTTTTTCCCAAAGAACTTGCGAAGTGACTGCGAGAGTCTGCAAACTCGGCGAGAGGTACGAAGCAAGGTAGAAGACAAGAACTGAACCTACGAAACACGCAAAGAGACAGAGCACGTCGGGCAACAAAGCCAGCCGTCAAGGAAAAGACACACTCTCGAGTTTCTTCACCTTGACAGCCTCAGTCGGCCTTCTTTTTTTTTTCACTTAGCGCCGCCCTCGTCTCTATCGGGTCCGATCCTCCTCCGCCTTTTGCCCCCTTCTCACTGCTCGGCCGTATTACGCTCGACTTCATCCCGGATCGCCTCTTGTCTCAGTGCCTGTCGACCCTCAGGTGTGGCTCCCCGTCACCACCCCTGAGCGTCAAGCCCGGCAAAAAAAGGGCCTTGTCTTGGCTCTTTGATCGAGGGGAAAAAAAATAAAAAAAAGGCGGGTTGGCCATTAAGTGGCCTCGCTGCTCGCCTCGCCTATCAGATCGAGGAGACTCGGTCCCTGGTCTGTCCACGGGCAAAGAAAGGGCCTGGTCTGGTGCCGTTACGGAGCACAAAAGCACGCATATCATACCGCATACCTCAGCATCACGACATTCTGATATCCCGCTCTTCCATACTACTACCACCTTACCTCCCATTTACGTTACCCTGCCTTCTTACCAGCTGAGGTACGAGGTTAGTAGTAGTTCTTACACGCGACACAACACACACAACACACACAACACACACGACACACACAACACACACAACACACACAACACACACACACACGCATACGCACACACACGCCTTGCCTTGACCCTCGCCGCTCACATTCACCCTCGTCCGGAGCACGCGGAGGATACGTGCACACACAACACAAGGTACGAGCGCACATGCCTCAGGGCAATCCCGTCCTTGCACCAACATCGACCTTCACTCTACCGTACATCGGGCGCGTGATATCTGCCATATCTAACCCTGTCTTCCTTGCTGAGTTACAGACCGCATACCGACCATTCCATAACACCAGATACCAGCACCTGGTTTGGCTCCGTCTGACTCGAGTCAAAGCCGACAACTAGAAAAGCCAGAGGCGCTGCTTTGCTATTAGCCGAAGCTTGTCTCTTCTTAGTACATACCTAGGGGGAAGCCCTCGTCCATTTGATCTCCTCTTAGGTATTTATTCTCAAGGTACCTCTACTAACCAAGTCCCGTGGCCGCCCTTTTGCCTTTTACATCCTCTTACCCGCCTACCGACCTTAATAAGGTACTACATAATATCTACCTGTTAGGTACTAAACTACCTAGGTACTAAGGCAAATCCGCCTCCAGCTGCTTATCTCTGTCTCTGCTGGTCAGCTCTCACGCGTGCACCCGCGTTTTTTCGGAGCACCGTTGGCAGCCAACCTGCGACCTTCAACTTCTCCCTTGCACTTCTCTGCTCTTTTTTTTTCTTTCCGCTTCCCTTTTCCTCTCCGCTCGGGCCTGGTCTACGAGCCATTCGCGCAGGCTGAATACGGCTATTCCTGCCATTTGATTGGTTTTCCGGCATCTTTCTTGTTTATTCGGCCGCTTGGTTTGCCTTGTTCCGCTGCTATTCTTGCCTATTGTTGTTCCTTTGTTTCTCCTGATTCTGTTGTTGTTTGCTTGCCCTTCCCACCACTTCATGTTTGCACCCCGGCTACCGCTATAAGTCCCGCGCCGCCGAATCGCAACTCACGCCTCGCAACTCGCACGTCGAAGCCATGCTGTCGTCTCTGCTCGCTACTATCGAGAGCAGCAGCTCGATTGAACCCGCGACGGACGACTCCTCGAACCTCGCGTCGTCGAGCTCGACGCCCCCGACGACGGTCACCGACACCGACAGCCAGCACTCGGACACCTCCAAACACGATGTCATCACCGTGATTGACGACTCAACCGTGGTCGCGATAGCTCCAGCCCTGCCCGCGGCTGACGTGCCCTCGCCTCGCCGGCCCCAGCGCGCGCGGACAAGCCTGCCCGTCTACAACCTGGCCAAGCTCAGCGGCACCAGCGCGCATGGCAAACGCCGGGCCAAGGGCGACATCGTGGCCGACCGCAAGCGCCGGACCATTGCGGGCACCACTGTCACGCCTGGCGACGCCCCTGTCGATGCGCCGCGCGACACATCGACCGCCGCCACCAGCTCGAGCACTGACGCGTTGAGCCTCCAGGCGTCTCCTGGCAGACGGACCACGCCACGAGCGCAACGCCTGGCGCGGGCCTCGCCACGCTCGCTGCGGTCAACCGCGCGCGTTGCCGCTCCCAATGGCAGCGCGAGCGCCGGCGCGACGCCGGTATCGGCTGTTGCGGCCAAGCTCTCCGTCACCAGCAAGCGAGGGCGCAAGACGGCCGGCGTCGGAGTCGAAAAGGAAGCCCGGTTGACGCGCGAGCTGCGGCGCCTGCAAGACACAAAGGAGTACAACCACATCGACGACCGCCCCGTCATCCACAGCGTCTGGTCCAATGGCAAGTACGTCGATCCCAGCCAGGCCGCGGTGCCCCAGCCGGCGCGCAAGAAGGCAAGGGTCGAGGAGGCGGAGATCAAGGTCGAGGAGGCATCGGTAGAGCCTGTCGCCCAGCCCAAGAAGAGGAGGGTGAAAAAGTACCTCAACAAGGGCCTCTACGCGGGGCAGGACATGCCGCAGGACATCACTCGGGGGCTGACGGCGGCCGAGAAGAAGCAGCTGGCGCAACTGCCCGAGCTCATGCCACGCAGGGAGAACAAGGTCATGCCCGCGCCCATATTCACGGGCTTCCGGATCTTGTTGACCGGTCGCGATTTCAAGCTGCCGTTCCATGTCTGCAACCCGCTCCCGCCCGGCCAGCCCAAGCCGGACGAGTGGAAGAAGATGACCAAGAGTACGTGCCATGCCATGCCGCACGCTATAACCCGTCCCTACAAGCCAAGAGTTTTATGCTGACATGCGCGCCCGTCTAGATCGGTTCATTGGCGAGTCCAAGGAAGTCTGGAAAAAGATGCCGCACATCCTCGATTATCAGTCCAAGTGTGTGTGCAAGCCAGAGGACGGCTGCGGCGAGTCGTGCCAGAACAGAATCATGCTCTACGAGTGCGACGACACAAACTGCAACATCGGCAAGGCCCGCTGCACGAACCGCGCCTTCGCCGACCTGACAGCCCGGCGAGCCAGGGGCGGCAAATACCGCGTGGGAGTCGAGGTGATTAAGACGGCGGACCGCGGCTATGGCGTCCGCAGCAATCGCTGCTTCAAGCCTCACCAGATCATCATGGAGTATGCGGGCGAGATCATCACCGAGGAGGAATGCGAACGGCGAATGAACGAAGTCTACAAGGATAACGAGGTATGTCCATCCTGCCTAGCGCTACTATACGTGTGTCTGTCACGGGGCTAACATTTGCTCCCCCTTCCCTCGCGCCAGTGCTACTACTTAATGAGCTTTGACCAAAACATGATTATTGATGCCACCACGGGCAGCATCGCCCGATTCGTAAACCATAGCTGCAATCCCAACTGTCGAATGATCAAGTGGATCGTCTCGGGGCAGCCTAGAATGGCTCTCTTTGCCGGCGACAGGCCCATCATGACCGGCGAGGAGCTCACGTATGACTACAACTTTGACCCCTTTTCGGCCAAGAATGTCCAGAAGTGTCTCTGCGGATCGCCCAACTGCCGAGGCGTGCTGGGGCCAAAGCCAAAGGGGGTCAAGCCACCCAAGGAGACTCCCGAGACCGTCGCCAAGGGCAAGATGAAAGGCGGCAAGCGGAAGCTCGGTGAGCTCTCGGGCAACGAGGAGAACGAGGAGCCGGGCGCCAAGGCGAAGAAGCCCAAGACAAACCAGCCCAAGGCGAAGCCCATCAGGACTCTCAAGGCTGTCAAGGCATTGAAGCCCATCAAGGCGCTCAAATCCGCCACGACCCCGAAACCCGCCCAGAAACAGCTCAAGCCCGTTAAGGCCGTTCAGCCTGCCAAGGGGCTACAGCCTGTCAAGACTCTCAAGCCCATCAAGTTGGGGAGGGCGAAGCTCACGAAGCCCGCCAAGGTTTCCAAGGTCTCCAAGGTCTCCAGGGTCTCCAAGGCTTCCAAGGCTTCCAAGGCTTCCAAGGCTTCCAAGGCTTCACAGTCCACAAAGGGCGCCCAAACCGCAAAGATTGGCAAGAAGACGCCCGCCAATGTCAGCATCAAGGTGGTCAAGAGCTCGGTGAAGCCCAAGGGGCAACGCAAGAAGCAAATCGGCTCAACAATCACCGTCAGCGCAGCCACCGAAATCATTGCCGCCGTCTGAGCGAACTCAAGCCGGGAGGGGTGCACGAGCCGGGACGGCAGATGCGATTCAAAATGGCTTGTCGAGCACGTCTGTATGTGCGCATGTCGCCAATGCTGCATGCTGCTGCTCTTGTTTACCACAGCCTCTCTCGCCCCTGTCTGTGTTTGGACAATGCTGACAGCCCTGTGCCATGCCATCCTGGAGAGTGGGAGCCCTAAGGGGATTTTCCGTTCCATTTCTCGCCATCTTATCCCCTGTTTTTTTTTTTTTTTTTTTTTTTTTTTTTTTTTTTTTTTTTTTTTCTCTGTTTCATTGCCCTTTGTGCTTTTGGTGTGGGGACAAGGTGCGTGATAGATAATTTTTTTTTTCTTTTCCCCGGTTTTTCATTGTGCTTTACATGTATTATCTCGATCTTCTTTTTCTTTTACTTGGTGAAGGGTCATCATCTAAGGGCAAAGGAGGGGACATGCGTCGCAAAAAAGGGTTTGCTTTCAGGTCTTTGAATTCGCCCGTGTCTTTTGTAGTAACGCTTTGGAGTTGGGGGACGGCAAACAATCTGTTTTAGGCGATAATGAGAGCTGATGATTTGGGTATGATGCCATCTTTCGACGAGGATGTGACTGTCTCTTGAGTTTGAGAAAGCTTCCTTGGAATGTGCATATCGAGATCTAGGCATGGGTTATCGGACGATCCCTGATACATCTCATCTACCTTTCGGCCTGTCCTCTACACTTTACTCAATCCTCGTCAAGTCACGCCGCGGAGAGGCTCAACTTCTCTCTCCTTCCAGCAGTCACGAGGGGGAATGGCAGTTCTCTGAATAGCAAAGTGTACTGAAATATTTTTAAAACTAACATGGCGTACGAATAGAATATCTACACATCTTGCTCAAACCTGCCCCAACACGTCGAGCCAACTTTCCCAGTACCGGAAATGGTCCTCGTCATTATTTTATGGGCTTTCTCACGGGCACATTTTGGCCGCGGACGGAGCCTTCTTAAGCACCGACGGGGGGCTGGCACAGAAGAGCCTGACCGGCCTGGACGCTGGGTGTTAGATTAGGTTTCCCAAAGCTGAAGCTGAAGCTGTGAATGACTTACAATAGGGGCCACGCAGCAGAGAGGCTGTGCGCCGGTTTTGGAGCAGACATTGCGGAGGTCGGTGGCATCGTAAACCTGCTGGGAGGCTATTTGGGGAAAAAAGGGAGTGAGAAAGGAATGATCTTGAGAGAGGATAGCATGTTGTTGATGGGCTCAACTTACGGACTTTGCAGTCGAGGCCGATGATGCCGAGCAGTTGAGTGGCGCAGCACTGGGGGTTGCTGAAGAGGCCGGTAGGGCAAGCGCCGCTGCCACCGCTGCGGTCCTCGAGAGGCTGGGCAAGGGCAGCGGCGGCAAAGAGAGCGGCGATGGCGAAGAACTTCATTTTGAGGAGAGTGGCTCAGAGTGTTGCTTGAGAGGTTGACTGGAGTTGTTCAGGCTGGAGTTGGTGCTGATGAAGGACGAGATGGAGAAGACTTCGAGGGAGCAGAGACGGTATACTTATATTTCTTGGAGCTCTATAACACCCAACTCAGTCGAACGGATGCCTCAGACAGCCATCCTCTTCCACCCCGTTCAACAATTTCGACTTGGCAACACAACATGACGGCTGAGTCCTTTCCCGGCTCACTTCACGCCCGTCGTCGACGCTGCCAGCTCTCCTCTCGGGGACATTTCAGCTAGCCCGGCCGCGTCCTGCATGGCCCGTCGGTATCACCAACTGCCACCTCGCTGCAATGGCAATAACCCAGGTGGATATTTAATATCAGGTTGTGTGACGGAGCCAGCAGCAGAGCTGGAAGGCGGTGCTGCTTCGTGCCCGGATTGTTCTCTCCGTCCTTTGCTCGGGAGCCGAGGTGGTGCAGATCAAGATCCTGGAATGGAATGGTTGGGCAACGGCAGCTTTGATGAAGCATGTGTCTGTCGGAATCAGCTCATATCGTCCCAAGGGAGTGAATATGTTGTACTCTGCTGTACGATGCCCAAAAAATGAAGGGGAGGAGCGTAGCACTCTGAGCTCTCACAAGTCCTGTGCTGGAGTTCTCCATTGCTTCTTGCTCTTCCCAAAGCAATGGAGTCAGGCAGGCAATTAGATCTATCTTGAGGATTCGATCTATCTTGAGAATGCTCCCATTCGGAATTTCACAACTGAGAGGGCCCATATCGAGACTCATGGCACATTGGGATTGCAGCGTCTCCGGGTAATACATCATGTCTCGGTGATCGAGATGAAGGCGCTGGATCTAGATCCAGTGGCAATGAACCAACCGGATCAGGACTCTTGAAGTGATGCTTTGCTCCATCATCCGCCAGCCGCAGCCCCCACTCAGTATGTTGGGATTACAGGCGAGCTTTGCCAAGTTATAAAGTAGGTTGAGCGGGAGAGCCGTTGGGCCGTGGAGGGTGCGCCATTGTCCAGGCGCGATGTCGGCCAAGCCGCCTGTCCAAGGCGTGAAAGAGTGAGCTTGCCGAACCCTTGTCCGTGATTAAATTGCTTCGGTCGAGAGAGAAGCTCAACAAGGGGCTTTCAGCTGAGCCCCGTTACGTTTACAACTCCCAACTGCAGGTCGGTTACTGTTACTGGGAGTATTGAGACTTCTATCAAAGCCTGGGGCAAAGAGAAACTGAATTGTATAGTCTTACTATACCTCAAGTCTCTTTACGGGTCGCCCAAGCATGTAAGAGACTTATAACACGGTTGTGAAGCTTCCAACCCAGCTATGGGACACTAGGAGGGCGTACTTCACATCGGTCGTTTGAAAGATCAGGAGATTTGCAGCTCAGTGTCCCTCATTACGCTACTAGTCAGCCTTGGCAATAACGAGGACCTCCAGAGATCCAGCCATACAGACGCGTGCGTTGAGTATGTCCACTGACAGCCCAGCATGCAGGACGAGCATTTGGTCACTGCATCTTCCGTATGTGTGGGCAAGGGGTAAACGCTGGATGCCCATCACTATCCAGTGCCTGGTGAGCTGATGCCACACGTGGGCGATCTACGGGAGACTTCTGAGAACCGACCTCGGCGTGCCATCTAAAGCTGACGATCCAGGGGTCTAATCGAATCACTGAGCTGATACTGGTAACCCAGACGCTCCTCTTCTCGGACTATCACGCTAGGTCATCAGTGAGCAGACTGGTTGCTCCGCGTTCCCAAGTATAGACCACATACTTTGTACTCGCATGCGTGCAGGCCCTTTCTGTACCACCGACATGGGCTAGAGCAAGCCGTCTGAAGCGATGTGCCTCGTGTTTTCTTGGCTTATCAACACGATGCAGACCGGTCGAGAACGACCAATGCCATCGCCGGCTTCGCATGGGTCGGGACAGAAAACAAGGAAACTTCCCGGCCTGGCGCATCACGGCGGCTATTTCTCTTCCACTCCCGTCCCTGCTAGCTCAATCGTGGCTGTCTGACGATGGCTTCCGGCAGATATCCCGGACCTGGGCCGTACAAGTGGCGAGCCTCAACGCCATCCCGCAGCCGTCTGGTAAGCCAAGGACATTGGACAGCCAGGAACGAAAAGGACAGGGCTACTGATAGGCTATTTGCCCCATGCATCCGGCCTGTATGGGACGCATTTATGAAGTACCGTCCTTGGCATGATGGCCTGATGAGTGCTTCTCTCGAGTCCAACAGGGGACTCACCTCAGCTGCCCCTGTATTGTGAGCTGGAGGCGTTCTGAACAGAGCTTCATTGGTGAGGGGAAAGCAGGGGTTATATTTGGCCATCATACCAAGTTCATACTTGCGGATATCGTCTATCCTTACTTGCAACTTCGTACAGTCGGTATCAACATTCATCATCGGGAAAGCTTGTGCGTGTGGTCTCGGTTTGGCGTTTTGGAGTGTCCGGCCTATCCAGGGAAGCAAACAAAAGGAGAGACATGGCTTTACCGGCTACCAGGAATTCCGAGAGCTTGTCTCCCTTGACCAACAGTCTCAGTTGGCCTTGAACCTCCACGCGACCGACGCCCATTTGCCCGTGGCAATCATATGTGTGTAACACATTCATGCAAGGCGTCGTCTTGGCTGCCAGGCAGCCGTACCATATTACATCAGCTACCAGGGGCGGGGATAGTAATGCCAGGATTCTGTTGGAATCTCCAGTGACTGAAAAACATCGAGCAGTATTTTCGGGAGGGCTGAAGAGCAAGGTGTTGGATACGTGACGCGAAGTGACGGCAGCCAGACGAGGTATTCGAGTGTTGGCGAATGGAGCCGGCTTACCCTACAATGATGCAGATAGTAATGGCGAGAATGGGAAAGCAGTTGACTTTAGAAATTCGAGGTCAAGATGCAATTCTGAGTCCATGTCTAGTTGTGCATTAGACTCCGGCAACGTATTGAAGGCACTGATAGGCATCTCTGCTGATAATGGGAGCTCTGTGGTTGAAGCGAGTCGAGTTTGTTTGTTTACGATACCAAGTAGCAGTATGTAATTGTTCAAACGCGTGTTGAGCATCAGATATTCCTGCGCGTCGAGGAGGCATTGGCTTGTGATAGGTGTATAAGGAATAATATGTCGACGTTTGACATGTGAAAAGCCATAATCATATAGTGGTCATTATATCAGTTTGTGGACTAAGAGGAAACACTGAAAACCGAGGTTCGATTCCTCGTTATGGCATAAAATCTTCATTTTTTTGCATCTTTTTTTTTTTTTTTTTTTTTTTTTTTTTTTTTTTTTTTTTTTTTTTTTTTTTTTTTTTTTTTTTTTTTTTACCCCCTCGTGGGAGCCAGCTTCCACTACGAATCTTGCACTCCACCCACAGACCAGTCCCGGACTGGAGCACTTTCACTGCCGGATGAAGGATTCACCAACTGCAGTTTGACTCTGCAAATGAGTGTATTTTGCAGCCGTAGGATAGTCGATGACATTTCATCTTCCTGCCTCATCTTTTAAAGGTGACCAGACGATAACGGCACGCAAGTGAACGGCTTATTAAGCAGTTGGGGAATCAATAACTGCCATCAGTGTAACCTGCTGAGAGACTCGATGTGACGGACCTCGCAACCCAGATTCAGCCTATTTCGTCAATTGGATTATCAAAAGGCTTTTGGACTTTCACGTTGAGATCATTGGAGTTTTGCGGTAATAGAAGGTCGTCTGACCGCAGCAGGTAACTGTTGGTTGATCAGCCACGCCTAGCGGACGGAGCCTCAGTTTGCTCGCTCCTTGCCGGCTACATCCAAGACTGCAAAAAGGCAGCAACAAATCCGTGGCTATGTCTATCCATTTTACCTAAATTGGCGAAACAAATAGACGAGTCTGAAAATGCTGCCATACGATTTTCTTGTCGCTGGAATCAAGCATCGTGGTACCACTTTGTAATATCCCACTGTTTACCGGCAAATCAATACCCAAGAGGCACTGCCTGCATTGCAGTGATAGTCGACGCCGCACCATCAAGACGTGGACGCGCTCAACCTCGTTTCAAGCAGAAAATCTCGACATTTTCTCACAGAGTTTTTGAGAGTGAGTATCACTTTGCTTCTAGATGATTTGCTCGCTTAGAGGACGATACACAGTATGACGACCCGATCCCTTCACCCTCACCAGGACATACTGCACTCACTTAAGCTTAATGGACATGGAGATCGCCCCCTTGTATAACAGCGAACGGATAGTTTCTTTCGGAGAATGAACTCCTAACGCGCTATCTATAATGTCGGTACATGAAGCGAAAGGACGACACATCTATGCCAGAAAACAGAGAACCCCAAAAAAACAGAAACTAGGAAAGACCACCGGCCAGAATAACCCAGAAAATCAAGAGGAGGTGACGTTGTGCCGCGAGGTTCGGCGAATATTTCCAACCAAGCAGAACTCCTTCTTCCTTCGCCCCAACTGACATGTGGCCTGGACATATTATAAAGGAAAAAGGAAAAACGCAGCCTTTTGCGGATATTGGCAAGTTGTTTGCAGAGCTTGCTGACGACGGGATTTGTTGAAACGATAGTCTCGCAAGGTGTTCTTGGTGAGGCCGCTCCCCGCTCCTCCTTTCCTCTCCCCCAGCCAAAACAAGGAAACAGAGCCAGAAACGCAAAGAACCGTAGACTTTGAAAGCGAAACCGGGTATCTCAAAAACGCCAGAGCCGATTCTAAGGAGCAACCGCCAGGGGGTGGGGGGTAAAGGCACCACTGGCACATTATTTCGCGGGCCGTGATGGTCCCACGGAATCTATCGAGACAACGCAGTTGCCGCAGCGGCGGTGTTGGCAAGAAATCTCCGTGCATTGCACATCGATTTGATACAGGAATCCTCCCATTCCGCAATGGCAGCACTGCCAAGTTTGGACGACTTGCTTGTTCCCAGATCCCATCTTCGCAGTGGCAATTGGCTTTAGTTTGGCTTCGAAACTTGGCGTTGAATAAGAAATGAGGTTCAGAGACTGGCTGTAAAGCGGATCGTCAAGGCAGACTGAGTGCTTGAGTAATCTTTGCTATTCAGATGGACTGTGATGATCGATCTATCGAAAAGAAAATCACGCTTGGAACACATAGGAAGAGTTGTTTATATAGAACCCAGGACCAAGGCTTCCTCCCAGACCATCCACTATCAGAATGCTGCGCAAACGAGCCTCAATCCCTCTTGACTTGCGCAAGAGCAAATGGTCAATAGTCGGCCGTGCATACGGCAGCATGATGGGTCAACCATAGCTTCTGGTCAGTAGGTTTCCCACTTGGCACGAAACCGGTGGCTTGCCGAGGGGGTTTAAAACTGTAATGAGAACACCATTTGGTCCAGAGAAAGCCGACTTCTGAGAGATTGACCAGCGATAGGGGAGCGAAAGACATGATAGACCCTGTCTGGCGCTACTAAACTCCTGAAAAGGCGCAGGCGCAGTTGCTCGCCTCGCGCAAAATCTGGGAAGCCTTGCAGGGGATTATCGTCAGGTGAGTATTAGGCATGGATCTTTTTCTTCTTTCCCCCCGTGATGCCAGTCGTAGCTCGAAGCAAGCAATAGTGCCAAGTCGTGTAAAGTCAGTGTTCAAAACCGACAAGCGCTCGGCGCAAGAGGTGCGCCGGTGTCGTGTCCATGGTGTGGCCGATTCCATCCCGACGAGGCTGGGTGGTGAGCTCGGATCAACACTTGTGATTTGAGCCTAGCAGGCGGCAGAGTTGTTGCCCATGTGAGAGCCTAGAGGCTCTTCTCTTTGTCTCTTCTCTCTATCGCTCTGCTTGATCTTCTGTTTGAGTAGTGAGCTTGTGTGCTTGCACATACCCTGGGAAATGTGACGATGATGGCCTTCGTGCTCTCTGTCGTAGGGCTTGAGAGGAAGAGCTACCTCTCCAGTGCAAGCGCAATGAGCAAGTAATCGTGTTCATTGTGAGTATCTAAGAGACTGTTAGTGACGTATTTGGCCTTTGACTGGTACGACACTGATTGACTCGGCAATTGCGTAGGGTTGGCGATCTTGAGCTCACTCCATGTAGCTCACTCACGGAAGCGGCAGCGACAGCACAGAAGAGGAGAACGTAACATGGAACAGGCATGTGCACACAGGAAGACACGGGCGGATGGATGGCCTTTTATATCATGTCCAGGACTCAACAGTTGTCCAACGAGGAACGTCACAAGAGATCAAGTAACGTGGTGGTGGGTGAGCCTCGTGTTGTCCAGCTCAGCTGCTGAAAGCCTGCATACGCGGCACCTGGGATCAATCGGGTGGATGGATGCTCAGGCAGGGTCCGAAAAGTTGGCCTCAAACGGGCATGTGGCTGCAGGACATTTGTGATGGTGTTGTGGCATCCGCCCAGTTGGAGGGGCTTTTGTCGATGAGGCCGAAAACAGCCTCGAAGCCTTGCGCAGAGCCGCAAGTCGACGGGCTGTGAGGCGTGGGGGCTTGGGATGGGATGAAGAAGGAGAGGGCATTAGCAATAAGGTATCAAGGCGATTACTTGCAAGCGGCGCATTGCGTTCGAAATCCGTTCAAAATCGTGGAACCTGGACGAGTATCGAGGCGGAATCTCGACAGTGTCAGATCAAGAGTTCGTTGATCCTCCTCCTTTTGGTGCGCTTTGTGGAGTACTCGTCGTAGTACTGACTTTTAGGTGGGTAAGTATGTACTGTACCTTGTCCCTGGTCATACATGCAGCTTGGAGCTTATTAAATGAGCTTCGACAGGGAAGGCATGAGGGATCTCCATGACTGGCACTGTGCACTATGCCCGGAATTTTGCTCACCTATACAGTACGTATTGTTATCGATTGGCGATCTGCAGCTGCCAGGCATCCCGCTCCCGGTAAGATTTAAGATTACGGCTTATATCATCATCGAGCATCGCGATCATCCTGCTACTGAGATTTCAACCCCCCGAAACACCAGACCCAGACGACGCAGAACCGGAGCAGCGACGGGCAGCGCAGCGGAACTTTAGGGCAGCGAGAGGAACTGCCATCATGGTGCCGCCATGTCGCGCCCGCACCACAGCAGCCGCGCCAGCACGCGATGGGCGGTGCGCATCGTTCCCTTGTTTATCCTCGGCGTTCTAGCCGTGGCCACCTACGCAGTCGTCGATCGTCTCTGTGGTGAGTATAGTCCGCAGTCTCCTGGCGGAGAGGGAGCCCGCTTCTTGTTTGCTAACCAGCATGTCCATCTAGTCAACTACCTGTACAGAAAGAAACACCAGGCCGGCGTCGTCACGGTCTTCCTCGTCCTCTACTTCCTCTTCTTCCTCCTCATGATGGCCGCCTACCTCCGAACCTTCTTTACCGTCCAACTGAACCCCGGCGTCGTCCCTCTCGCTCCCGAGGAGCAGACTGAGCGCGAGGCTGCCGAGAAACTTCGAAAACGACACAAACGCAACCGAGACGTCGAGGACAGGGCGCTGGCGCCTCCCGACCCGAACCCGGACAGCCCCGGGCTCGAGGCCTTCTACAGCAAAGACGTCTTCGTCTGCGAGGCCGACGGCCGCCCTAAGTGGTGCTCAGAGTGCCAACAATGGAAGCCCGACCGCTCGCATCACTCGAGCGATCTGGGCCGCTGCGTCAGAAAGATGGACCACTTCTGCCCCTGGGTTGGTGGCATGGTCTCTGAGTCTTGTGAGTTTATAGCATCCGTTTTCGCAGAAAGAACAGAGAGCCCATGTCTTGTTCTGTATGCTAGTCGAGAGAAAGTTTGGAGTTTTAACACACAAAATTGTCCTGTGTGGGAACCGTAGCCTTCAATTTCTTTACGCAGTTCTGCTTCTATTGCGGCCTCTTCTGCGCCGTGAGTCTCGCCGTGGGAGCATACTCTTTCCAGCAGCGCCACAAAGATGGAGACTCCATCGACGGCTGGGCCCTCGCCATCATAGTCCTGTCCTGCCTTTTCGGCGCCTTTACTTGTGGCATGGCGCTCACCTCCATTCGCTACATCCTCATCAACACCACAAATGTCGACATGCTTAAGAGGCCACAGACCACCACGTTGGCGGTCCGCATCCCTCTGTCTACTCCGCCGTCGGACAAGTATAACGTCATCGTCTATCCGCTCCGAGGGCCGCCGCGACGACCTGGCTCCGAGGGCCAGCAGCCTCATAATCACAATGGCCCCATGTCTTCCAGAGATCAGCAGGCCGAGCGCAAGTTTGCCGTCCTCCGCACAAAACCACGCGAAAATCCATGGGACCTGGGCGCCAAGGAAAACTGGAAGTCCGTTATGGGAGACAACCTTGTGGAATGGTTGCTTCCTATCCGACACTCACCATGCTGTAACCATGAGAGCATGGAGAGTGATTACAAATTCGGTCCTCTGGTCGCCAGGTTAAGGAAACGCTATGGAGTGCCCGAGCTCGGCAACTCTTCCCGCAGCGGGCATGGCGTTGAGTTGCAGGAGAGAGGAAGCCGGCGCGCCAGTCAGTGATGGAACGATTGGCGGATGGACTCTCGTTCACGGTTCCCTACCACTCCATGTACTTCGCATCACCATTGTTTCTATTTACGTCCCCATTTCTCTTTCTGATGGCGCACCTACGTTGGCTTTCCATCACGCACATATTGCCTCGTTTTTCTGGGCCGGTGCCTTCCATTCCCCTTTTCCCCCTTCTCTTTCACGTTGGCGTTATTGCAATTACGGGCATAGACAGGGGCCACTCTGTGTTAACCCCTTCCTCTAGCGGACAATCCATGTACATAATTTATGAAGACGACAAGGCAAGGTCGGGAGTAGGATGTTCTTTACATATCTGTGGGTCAGGGCTGGATGGGAAAACGCATCAAAAGGTCGGCATGCAGACGATGGGTTACTACTAGGACTAATAACTGGCGACGGCCTGCAGCCAGCGATGGCGCATGCTCGAGGGCCAGATCCATATTATCTTATCGCATCTTTCCGGCCAGTCGAATCCGTCCAATCTCTTGCTGGCCACTGTTCCTCCAGAGAGGAGACGACACATGCTTGTACGTATGCGTGCTGCTGCTTTTGCTGCTGCTGCCCCTACCTACGGATCGCGGGCTCTGGCGACGGCTAAGTCGCTCTTTGCTGGGTGGGTAGGCAACAAAGCAGTACAGCTGCGCCATTGCATCCGAGCAGTTGAGCCCATCGGCTCTGTGCACGATGCCCAAACTGTCGGGCTTGCTTCTGAGACCATCCAACCTCTAGGAATTGACGACTGACCACCGCCCCCTTTTGTCTTTCCAAGCATCGTTCGCAGACATAGGATACTTGGAGCGTTGGAGAAGACCTTCATGGGTCATTATCGCCTCATTGCTGCGTCGGGAGCTGTTGTACCTTATATCCATGAGGAATGAGACATGGTAATCCATCATCAAAACAGCGCCTGCAAGAGGGAGCAAAGCACGGTCTTGCGTCGCCCCGGAAAGGCCCCAAAGCGGCCATTTCGCTTTCTATCTAGATTTAGGATTCCAACAAAAGACGTCGTCCTGATTCTTGTGTAACTCCGGCGTCTTGGGCGGCGGAAAGAGACGCTTCCATCTCTGGGTGTAAGCGACGCCGAATATGCGGAGTAATAGGTACCTGATTAACGGAGCTGTGGGTCATTCCGTCAGTCTCCGATCAGAGGGAACCCCCGACTTTGGCGTCGCGCATCAACGTTGACCAAGTACACCACTATTATTTTTTTTTTCTCATCCTTTCCCCCACGGTATCGTTGCGGCATCTCATTTCTCGCCTTGAGACTCAGATGAATTTCTCTCGTCAGCCTCCAGCATTGCATTCCGCTGCTTCTGCCTGGCCGTCGTCACATGCCTTCGCCGTATCCCGACAGCGGCGCATCTTCACCGCTGCGCGATGCACGCCGTTCGCGCTTCACATACCGGCAGCTCGCCCAGCTGGCAACGTATAGCACGACCACGCCCCTGCGCGTGATTGCGCACATAGACCTCGATGCATTTTATGCCCAGTGCGAGATGGTCCGTCTCGGAGTGCCCGAAGACAAGCCTCTCGCCGTCCAGCAGTGGTAGGAATCGCCCCCCAGGCTCACGGCAAGCATCTGGGTGTGAATCAAGCTCAAGATCGTCTCGCTCGGGCTGGCTAACGCGGTTGCACCCCCCAGGCAGGGCCTCATTGCCATCAACTACCCCGCCAGGAAATGGCAGATTGGACGCCACTGCGACGTCGCCGAGGCCAAGAAGCTGTGCCCGGACCTGATTGCGCAGCACGTCGCCACCTGGAGGGAGGGCGATGACAAGTGGGCGTATCGGGACGATGCTGCCGCCAACATCGCGACAGACAAGGTGTCTCTTGATCCGTACCGCCTGCAGTCGAGGAAGATCCTCGCGCTGATCAAGGATTGCCTGCCAAGGGACCTTCAAAAGGTAGAAAAAGCCAGCATCGACGAAGTCTTCTTGGACCTCTCGGCTCAAGTCCACGCCGAACTGTTGCGCCGCTTTCCAGAGCTGTCCACCCCGCCCCCGTCTGGCGACGTCGCTGGAAATCTGCCCTTCCCGTCTGCTGCCGCCCTCGACTGGCGAGACGACAACCTTGTCGTCCTTGAAGAGGAGCAAGAAGCCCTCGACCCAGACTGGGATGACGTCGTTATGCTGGTGGGTTCGGAAATAGTCCGCGGCGTCCGCGCACAGATTCGTGAAAGGCTGGGATACACGTGTTCCGCCGGTATTGCGAATAGCAAGCTCGTCAGCAAGCTCGGCTCGGCCTACAAGAAACCAAATGCCCAGACGGTGGTGCGCAGCCGAGCCGTGCTGCCATTCCTTGCGGCCATCAAAGTGACCAAGATGCGGAACCTTGGCGGCAAGCTGGGGGATCAAGTCGTTTCTACCTTCAACACGGAGAGCGTCAAGGAGCTTCGCGATATCCCATTGGACCAGATCAAGGCAAAGCTCGGCGACGAAACCGCCGTTTGGCTCTACAACACCGTCCGAGGAGTCGACCACAGCGAGGTGAACTCCCGTACGCAGATCAAGTCCATGCTCTCGGCCAAGTCCTTCCGGCCCTCGATCAAGACTCCCGAACAGGCCGTCAAGTGGCTCAGGATCTTTGCCGGTGACATCTATTCTCGCCTCGTCGAAGAAGGCATACTGGAGCACAAGCGCTGGCCACGCACAATCAACCTCCATCACCGTCACGCCAGACAAACGCGCAGCAAGCAGAGCCCAATCTCCCCCGCAAAAGCCTTGGACGAGCAAGCCCTCTTCAACCTTGCCAAAGAGCTGCTTCACCAGATCATGGCCGAGGGAGACGTCTGGCCCTGTGCCAACTTGAGCCTGAGCGTCGGCGGGTTCGAAGAAGGCGTCAAAGGCAACATGGCCATTGGTGCCTTCTTCAAGAAAAGGGATGAAGCTCCCCCTCCTCTACGCCCCACTGATACAGCCCCCGAAAACGAGACCGTCGAGCGACCGAGCAAGAAAAGCCGACTCGATGAAGTGAGTAGCATCCAGCGGTTCTTTGCTAAGCGACCTGCTGGTGATGCAGGATATCTTGGTGCAAACGGGCAGCTTCACGTCAAGCAGCCATCAGTTGATGACAGCTCTTCCTTTTGGCTCGATCACGGGAGCAAGGGGGCAGACACACGCGGGCCAGAATCTCGATTTAGCCACGACGCAATAGGCCCAGAGGACTCGGTCCATTCCGCGATGATTTATGCCTGCCCTAGATGCAAAGCCGGCTTCGGGGACGAGGTGTCATTGCAAAGTCATCAGGACTGGCATTTTGCCAAGGACATTCAGGATAGTGAACGTGTCACGTCCACACCTTCTCAACAGCCGGCCCCCTCCCGCGGCCACCCCTCAAGGAGTTCTGGTCCCGCTCCTAAACGCGGGCGCGGAGGCTCAAAGCTTGAGCAGGGACAGAGTAGGCTCAAATTTGGATGAGCAATGACCGCCGAGGCTCCGGGGCGTTATCCGCGGCCGGTAAGCTTGCGCAGCATTGACAGAGGTCTCAGAGCGGAAGATGACCCTTAGATCCCTCACCCAAATCAGGCCAGCCTTTCTCGCACGATTAGCAGGTCATGATGGCGAACGACGAGACGATCCTCAGCAGCAGGATGATTCGCGCTTTTTGAGGCGCTGCTCATGGAAAGCGAACAGCGAGCACTGCATGACCTGTCCTAGTCTGGTGTTTGCGCAGTTGTTCTTCTGAGCCTGCAGGAGAAGGGCATGATGAACGATGCCAATGCATCCATCCGCACAACTGATGTGCCTCGCAGCAAATACTAATCATACGTCCTCGTGCGAAATACTCCGGCTGAATCGGCTGGATGCCTCAGCCTTAACAGACAAACAAATGGTCTGGGTGCCTTGGCCGATACTGCGTCTCAGCCTTTGTTTGTCTCCTTGAATGGCTCGCCAGGGTGTGAAGTGGTCGCCTCTTCACCCGCATCTTCAGGCAAGCCAGCCCTATGGTCCTTGTGAAGACTGCCATGGCCTTGGTAGTCATCCGTTGGCTGACATCTCCTACCCGGATCCTGCGAATACGGCGCGCATCCGGAAAAAGTACTTGTACTTGTAAACGATGACGGCGGCAGCGCAGCAGAAACGAGGTGGAGGGGGCGGCAGCCGGGCCGGTAGAAGACGCCTGCATCATGCTGTCACAACATTTGTGAGCATATTCCAGTATTACCTTATCCCAAAACATGCCATCACAATGTCCCAGTACTTTGTACGCACAGGAGCAGTGGCAACTCACGCCATGCTCTGACTCTACCGACGATTGGCTCGGGTGGAACTGGACGCTAGTGCAGAAACCAGTTGTCGACCAGTTGGGCGTCAATCAACCATAAGCGTTGATACCCAACCCTGGCCAGCTTGGCGGATCGTTGATGAGCCCCTCCCCCTTGCTGGTGAGGTAATACATGGACTTTAGCCAGAGACTGTTTTGGCAGTTGACGTTGGAATTCACGGCGCGAGTACTCGATACTTTGTTGCGCAACGACTGACACGGAACTTTAAGCAGAGTTCGTCAGAGTATATGCCTAGCAAACTAGGTATAAGGAACAACAGCCGTTAGATATCAAACCCGCTATTGCACGGGCGACTACTGTAGCACGCACGGAGGGTTGCCTGCGCTGCATCTCGTACTTGGTTCGGATAGACAAGTGTCGAGTGCTCGGTCTCCTCCCTCGTCGCGGTTCCCAACGGTCAACCTCTTGGAATTGGACCTGCTTCCGAGAGTCGTCTCCATCCAATGGAAGTATGAACGCGGCAAACCGTATGGTAGCTCGCTCGTCGGAAAGGGGTTGCGGCGAGTAAAGGAGCGTGGCGAGAAACAGGCCTTTTCTTATGATTTCTCCAACTCGTTCGCCACAGCTCCCGTTCGGGTCTTGAGGCGAGGGAAGCTGCTGGGCGAGCATCGTCCATGACATCTACGGGATCGATATCCCCGCTCGATCTCGTGTGCACCTCACATGGGTTGTCTGGGGAAGCGAATAAGCCCCGTATGCCGTAGGAACAGCTCGTCTTGCCATTCTTTGCCGAGCTGCAATCCGACCCCTTTCAACGTGGTCTAAATATCCACGCAGGCTGATGCGGCGTGCGCCGTAGGTACATGCGCATTACGGACGCAGACATGCAGACACGCAGACATGCACGCACGCAATATCGCTGAACTTTTCGAAAGGAGCTGCTCTAACGCACTGCAGCAGGGCTCTGCAGACGGCGAATCAACGAGCGCGAAGCCAAATGGTCCATGTTCAAACGTCCGAAATCAGAGAGTCCAAGACAGCAGGAACAGATATAACGGAGCCCCATGCGTCTATCGCCAGTCAGGTACCATCGGCTGGGGTAGAGGTTGGCGCGGGGAGAATGCGAAGCCTTGCCGTCGGTTATTTGTCATTTCAGCGAAATGTAATCGGTAACCGCCAAGAAGAGAGTATGGGAGGAGACGGGAATTCAAAGAAGAAGGAAAAGTAGAAGAAGATGAAGAAGAAAAGAAGATGGTGGTGATGGTGATGATGATGATGATGATGATGATGATGACGGACAGGGGGAGGAAGGGGATAAGGAAGTGAAGAAGAAGGAAGAAGGGCAAGCTTCTGACAACCAGGAGAAGCGCCGGATCGTGGGGATTTAGAGACGACGGGGCAGACGAGAAAACAAGAGATAAATAGTCAGCATGAAAACACACAAACTCAAAGCAGGAGGAGTTGTGTGTTTTGACAGCACATACTCGGGAGATATCAGGCGGGATAGCAGGCAGCTGGTTCGTGTTCGGTGGCTCCCAAAGTACGCAGTACCTGAGCGGGTGAGTACGTGCCACTACCTTGGGTCAGTACTAGGTGGCTACCTAGGCAAACCGTGCAAAGGACGGATCCGTGTGTAGTCGCGGTAGCAAATCAGCATTTCGGTGTCAGAAATCGCTTCGCGCAAACGCAAAGCTCCAATAGCAGGCGGCCCATCCCCCAGCCCCCTCAGGCCATTCCACAACGTTTGACGCGCCCTCCATCCCCGTTGCAGCGACGTGCAGCGAAGCCCAACCTGAAGGGCCGGGAGAGGCGAAGCGAGGCGACTTTTGGGCTCGGGACTGGCGCTTTCGACGGGCCCCATCAACCAACTTGACAAGCCGCCAATAGGTTCCAAGCATGCCGTGGTGGACTCGGATACGCACCACTTAAGCAAGGTCCCTCCTGTATCACTCCGTACAAGGGCCTCCAAGGCCCCTTTTCTAGCAAGAGCCGCTATCGACTCGGTGGTGCTAGTATCAAGCAGTGGTAGCATCACCCAGGTAGTACAGTACTGTAGGTTAATAGTAGGTAGCTGTCCAGCTGTCGTAGCATCTCGCAGAAGCAATAAGCCGGGAATTCTTGCACAAGGCCTACCTACGACTAGGTAGGCAGCCATAATAGCGGGTGGTCTGGAATTAGTGAGAGACGGAGAATTCTGCTGCCATCAGGCATGTTCAGAGCCCAACTTAGGTGATCTCGTACTCCATATCGGCGGTACTAGTAGGTAGGGAGTCGGCAATAGTACCTAGGTAACGTAGCGCCCGACAGAGTTGTGAAGAGAGAATAGATCAACACGAGAGACAGAAGCGGTCGAAGCAGCTGCTGCTGTGTCGTGAGGAGGCGTTGAGACGAGCTGCGTTTCGTTGCGGTCGTGCGTGCTGTGCTCCGTACATTGCCGTGCATATGCTTCGTCGTGATATCTTCTGTCCCGTCCTGTGGGAGTCAGCAGGCAGTTCCATCTCCATCCCACCACGTCCTATCCTGTCCTGTCCACCTTTGCCTGTCAACCCATCCACTCAAGTCCATTGCACAAGAGGTGGCCACAGGTAAGGTCAGGCCCGGCCCAGCCCAGCCCAGGCCATCCAGGCAGCCGATCACAATCCGCCCAACCACCTCCATCCACCATCCACTCGTTGTCACCCATCAATCAGCATTGTCAACTGCACCTGCACCTGCACCTGCACTGCGGTGGTCGCATTCGCCGTCGCCACAGCCACTGGGAACCGTCAGACGGAACAGGGCGCTGCAGCAGTGCAGAACAACCAGGAGTGCAGCAAGCAAGGAAGCAGGGGTGAGAGGAAAAAAAAAAGGGCCAGCGGATCTGAAGCCAAGCTCTGCAGCCAACGAAGACCTTGCAACGATTCGGCAGCAGTCTGGGAGGTCACCAGCGTCTCGATGCTCCTCACTGCCCCACCCCACCATTCACACCAGATCATCCGCCTTTTTTCTCAAGAAGACCAGGCGAGCTGTCGCTGTCGCTTTTTCCTCTCCTTCTCTCCTCTTCTCTCACGACGATACGGCTCCTTCCTGCTTGACTGCAGCCGACCCCTTGTCCACCCTTTGCTGCCTCTTCCTCCCCATCTGTCGTCCTGCTATTTGCTGCTTTCCCGCCTCTCCATTTAGCAAGCGGTCCTGCCCTGAGGTGTTCCATCTTCCCTCGTTCTCTCTCTTCCCCTCTTCCTCTCTCTCTCTCTCTCTCTCTCTCTCTCTCTCTCTTGCTCCCTCTCTCTGGCGTCTATCGTTGCTTTGCCTCTTGAGTTCCGTTGCCCTCCCCAAGCCAGATCCCGTTAGCTGTTCACAATGTCGCGACCAACGACTCGCATGAACGAGTATTTCGTGCCCCGTGATGGCATCGACCGTGAAGTCATCTCTGCCGATATCTGCCGGTACCTGGGCAACGATGCTCTGGTGCGACCCGGCCACTATGAGGTATGCCGGCTTGAGCAGCACCAGCTTGGACGACGCCCAACCCGAGCACAAGCAAAACCCCCTTCCTTTCTTGGCTGGTCGCTAACAGCTCCTGTCCCCTCAGAACCCGCAGACTGGTCAACCCGTCCAAGGCTACTATATCACGGCCTATCGCAACCTGACGACCGTGAGTTTCCACCTTCTCCTCGCCGATCCGCTTCCCGGCCGTGCCAACCGTCTCTCCTTTGCCGGTCCCGTTGCTAAAACATGACAACCTTGGGTTCGCAGGCCATGATCGAGGATCTCAAGGCCGACTCGGCTCGATGGGATAGGGAACGCCGCGCGCAAACCGCGCGCAACAGCAGCGGAGGTATCATCGCCTCGAGAGATGCCACTTACGGTGCCCCTAGACCGAGATCTAACTCGCCTACAGTCCAATATCGCTACTCCGAGACGCACCAATCTCGGCAGCATCATGGCCCTACTGAACCACCCTTCCGGGATGATTCCTACCCCCCTCGTGATGGTCTCTATGACGCCCCAAGGTATCCAGGAACTGGCGCCCAAGGATATAACGGTGCCTCCGGTCCGTATCAGCCCCAGCAGCAGCAGCAGGGCTACGCTCCTCCCAGTGGCGGTGCGTATGGCGGCAACGGCAACGCCGGCTTTCAGCAGCCTCAGCAATCTCCTGTACCTGACGCCAGATATGGCGGAAACCCTCAAGGCGGGCCCATGATGAACCAGGGATACCCCAATCCGGATGGCCCCTATGTTTCTACCGGAGCCAACATGCCTCCCAGGAACTATGCCAATGAGCCTTATGCCGGTGGCCACCCCGGATCGTCCGTTCCAGCGCCTCAGCAACCCATATATGCTCCCAATCAGCCCATGCAGCCAGGATATCCCGTCCCAGCAAGCTACCCCTATCCTACCCAGGCTCCTGCGGGTGCTCCCGTCTATGCCACGCAGCCCCAGGACCCCTTCTTCGGCCGAGGTGCGTCTCCCAACAAAAACCACCCCAAGCCTGCATCCAAGTTGAATTCGTTCGTCTGATTTTGTAGCTTCCCCAGCAGGCCAAACCTCTCAGCAACCGCAAGGGTACGCCTCACAGGGACATGCATATGACGAGACACCAACTCCGACTCGCACTTCCGTGCCCCCGGCGGAGACCCAGACACCGCCGCGGGAATCAAGTACCCGTCTTAGCGACCGGGAAGGCGATAGGAACCATCGACCACCGCCACCTCGCCGATAAGGGAGAGGGATCTGCTTGATGACATGTCTTGCGAGGCGTGGGTTGATTCTCTGGTCCAAATCATCATTCGGCTAGAGCTCAACCTGCCAACCCCTGGATCTGAAATGTCTTGCTCTTCCCGTTCTATCCTCCTAGATGACCTCCTAGGCGGACACCGGTTAAGTCGTCATGGATTTTGCGCAAAAGAAGATCGAACTCCACAGGAAAATACTCTCGTCTGGATAGCCCGTCTTTCTCCTGCTTCTTCTCTGCGGCTTTTCTCCTTTTAGCCTTCCCGGATCTTGGACGATAATCACCAGGAGATGCGCCAAGTTTGACGTTTTCTTTTTGCGCCGTCTCCGATCTTTTCTTTGGAACCCATCAGTTTGCATGTCGCGTTTCCTCTCATTATTCTTTCGAACCTCTTTTCTTTTTTCTTTCTTTTTTTCCCTTTCCTTTTTTGAGTAACAAATGATGCATTGCTTTTCTGTGTCGGATGGGTCAAATATTGAGCTTGTTGCCGGCTACGATGATGGCCTTGGATGAATAACGCCTGCATATGTTTCATAGCACTGGCTCCTGGCGCAAGGTGGGAAAAGAGAAGCTCATCTGCGGTTGCTTCTTGGGTGGTGGACTGTCTTGAATTCTTGCTGCCCCGGACTGGCCATGGGCGGAGTTATTTGTGTTTGTCTGGACTCGGTTTTTCCTTGGCGGTCGCTGAGCATTCTTCAATCGATGCTGGTTGTCTCGATCACGCCATTTAATAGAGTAGCAAAGCCGGACTCCTGGGCAGCAAGGTGAGCCTCCTGGTTTGTATATATTAGCCACAACCTGTTGAAAGGACCATCGTTGCCACACTGTTGCCTTCCGATTCTCACACGTCCCTTGATGATTCATTGTTATTTCTCTTGGTGTAATGACCTTTTGCGCGCACTCGAGGAATCGCCAAATCCAGAATCGAACGACCGGGGGCAGCGTCCTCACTGGTGTAAACCGCCCGCTTCTCAACCCCCCGCCAGCGGTCATTTGCTGTATGCGAACTCCAGGCCAGCACGTCGGGAAGGTGAATTGGTGCAAGGAAGTGGACATCGCATATATGACCAGAAACTGCCGGTAGATGGGGACATCGGCTGACTGGGCATATAGCCAACGGACAGTACTAAGCAGCTCCGGCGATATGAAACTTCCATGCTTCATTTGCTATTAGTCCAGTCAATGTGGTTGGGCGATGGTCTTGACAAAAGTGAAGGTTCTAGGCAAGGGGGTGAAGTTGGTAGTCAAGGCCCTGATATGGCCACCAATGCTGTCTAACCTCCGTCCCGGTCTCTCAAATCGGCTGGTGAAATTCATAGCTTTGACTTGTGAGGATGGTAGACTTTTATGGCTCACTGGGCTACGGACCGACGGCGTCCTGGCTGGACTCGCGAGGTCGAGATGTTCGCCTATATAGAAGCGGGAGAGAGGTTAGCAACATGACAAACAAGGAGGGATTGTGATTGTCTTCAGCGCTTGCATGGATCTCTTGTCACCCGTATGAAAAGGGTGGGATACTGCTATGATATACCCAAGTTCATCCAGCTTCATTGATGTCTCAACTGGCCGAGTAGCTCGAAAAGGTGACACAACCGAGGCGGATGGAGTTTCGGCAAGGGTAGTAAGTACCTTACTTATCATGTCGTTTCTCGCAGCACTTCGTTACGATGCTCTTCGGTTCGCGAAACTATTATTGGGTAGGAAACCCCCAGAGCACCGTACCCTACAGATGGGCATATTTGTGAAATTTCCGATTGTCCAATTCTTCTCCGGAAAAGGAAAAAGAAGATGCAGCCATCGTCCGAGATACATCATCACCTTGGCGGATGGAACATTGGAATCCTGCTGGGGCCGAAGCACGATCAACATGTGCGTTTGAAGACGCATGCACGTTCCCGCGGCATCGGCAAATCGAGATAATGCTCCACGACGGTGACACAGAGAAAAAGCCACAGAAGCAAGGGGCAGGTGAGCGAGGTAACAAGCAACGCCAGAAACTCTGAGAAGACTCATTTGAAGCATGTGCAGACGACGCGAATCTTAACGAAGGTATGATTCGAGGCTCCCGGCAGATGAAGAGGTCGGGCATAGCAGAATGCCTCAGGTTATCATCTTAGCGGAGGGAGGAGCGCGTCACTACACATGCCTCAAGGCAAGGTCATACCTTCCTCTACTACAGTAGGTATTATCTACCTAGTACTAAGGTACGGAAGGTAGAGGTTATCGCGGATACCTTACCTTACCTTCCCTGCACCGCCCAACTTGATCCGACGCTCGGGTCATCTGGTTTCCTGCGTCAAACGAAGGTCTCGCCAGAGTGCGCCAAAATAAGCCACCAGCTACTTACGCCGAGAACTTTCACCCATAATCTCCCCAGCTCTTCTCATTGGGTCAAATCGATCCTTTCCACTGCTCGTTGAGGAATAGACTTTGCGGCTAGATCCTGCTTCTGGTGGTTGATTACAAAGGGCGATACTCTTTATTCGTGGGACCCAGTACCTGCGCGGCTATACGTCACTAGTAGCTGATACCAAATGGCTTATGGGTCTGCAGGCATTGCAACAGGTATGGGGTACGGGGGGTTCAGCAGCAAGTTGAGTACCTTGCATGGCAGGGAAACAGCCTTGAGCCTGCTAGGCAAGATGCAAAGCGAGGAAAACCTTTTTATCGTCAAGAGCTCCACAGCGGTTCACTCGTGCCCTGGCGAGAGGAATGGCGTGAACAGAGTCATTGTAGACGAAGCCCTCCATTCTACAGCTGGTTTGCCTCGTACCACCCAGGTACTTTACCCACGGAGTAGTAGGTAGGTATGTCCTGAATAGCGATGCTGAAGCTTCCGACAAGTATGCACGCAGTACCGATACCCTGAGGCGTACAAAGAACTCTCGGGACAGGCGAAGGCGCGTGGAAAACACCAAGGTACCTTAATCTTACCCACCTTAGAACGGTACCAAAGTCTCCGTGCGCCTCTCTCCCTGCGTGTGCGCTCAAGTTCCATGACACTCAAGTCAGCGGCTACAGCCTCTTGACACGTACAGTCTGGTACCTTACCTTGGTAGGACTGGCGACCCTGATCACTGTTCCCGTTTATTAGCGTCCAGAAGCCCCCCTAAAACTCGCTGCATCTTCTCAACCCAACCGCCCAAGGGCTCTCTGCGCGAGTGCCTGCTGCGACACGGTGCTTGAAGCCTGGGCGTCAAACTCGTGAAAACCTGGAAGCTTACAGGTTAACGACAAACAACCTGACCTTTCGTCACCGCTTTGTGCCGCCGCTTTCTGCCTGAACAAATTCCTCATCCGTTTCTCTGCGCCAGCTTCACAAAGTCTGCGCAGTGTGTCCAGAGCCGGTATCTCATCACGGCGCGGTTGTTGTCGCTGCTAATCGCCCCGATCTTCCTTTCTGACCTAATAATTTTTTTTTCCTACTCTCCCAATTTTTTTTTTTCTTAATTCTGGGTGGGCAACTGGTGCTGATAGATGCCCCGCCATCGGGTCCTCCCAACCTAACACCAAAAAGTTGTTCGACTGAGCCCGCCTTTCTTCTACCCTCCTCCGCGCCAACGACAACGACGCCCCTCTGTGTTGTCGTCCGCTCCTCTTTATACCCTGAAATATGGACTTTGCAACTGTCAGGGCCTTGCTCGCGGCCAGCTTGGACACAAACGCCGATAGCAGGCGACGTGCTGAGCTGCAGCTGAAGCAGGTGAGTTTTCCAGAGCCGTCTTTTCGTCCCTCCACAGCCACCGCTCGCCCACCGTCCGAAGCGTGAATACCACGGCGACGGAAAAAAAAAAATCACGAAGAAGAAGAAAAAGAAAATGGGACGAAGAAAAAAAAGGAAGAAGAAAAGAAATCGGGAGGGAAAAGAAACGATGGAGTTATGGAGAGACTGCCCTCTTGAAACGCTCGTTCAACACACAGGATCGCCTTGACGTTCTACACCATGGTTGGATTTCTATGCTAATGCGCTTCTTCGTGTCGTTGGCTCTAGGTCGAGGATCATGCCGGCTTCCTCATCTGCCTGCTCGACGTCTTGGAAGCAGAGCAGGATTCCAGCGTTCGCCTTGCCAGTACGTCGTCGCAGCCCCCTTTCTTGTCCCGTTTCGAGAAGCCGATTTAGATAGCAAATGAAAGAGATGGAAAGAAAGGAAGATGATGGGAGGTAGCGGAAGAGAGATGTACAGCAAAAGGTCTAACAGTTTTCTTCCCAGCTGTCATCTACATCAAGAATCGAGTAAACCGCTCCTGGTACCAGGCCGAAGGCGTCCCCTCCGAAAGCTCAATAGCCGAAGATGAAAAAGCGCGAATTCGAGACCGTTTGGTGCCCATCTTGGCCTCGTCCGAGGGACTTGTGCGCCAACAGCTGATCCCCGTCCTGCAACGCATCCTGCAGTGTGACTTCCCCAGCCGGTGGCCGCGATTTTTAGAATTCACTCTGGAGCTGTTGAATACCAACAACCCGAACTCGGCGCTGGCTGGCTTGCAGTGCCTCCTCGCCATCTGCCGGGCTTTCAGGTACAAGTCCAACGAGAGCCAGGATCGACAGCACTTCGACAACATCGTCGAAGCAGGATTCCCGCGACTTCTGGCCATTTGCAATGAGTTGGTGAACCAGGAGAGCGACGAGGCCAGCGAGATGCTTCATTTGGCTCTCAAGGCGTACAAACATGCTACTTGGGTACGAGCAACCCTCTTTCCCGACGCCTACCTCTCTGCCGTCTCTCTGCCGTTTCTCCGTCGTTCCGGAGGCGGGAAAACGCACCAACCCACGTTCTTGTGCTGACATTCTCGCCGTCCATCTAGCTCGAGCTTTCGCCATACTTGCGACAGGACCAAGTCAACATCGCTTGGTGCACCGTCTTCCTCCAGACCGTTTCCAAAGCTGTCCCTGCCTCCGTCATGATGAGTGAGGTGGCCGACCGCGAAAAACATCATTGGTGGAAGGCGAAGAAGTGGGCTTACTTCAACCTGAACCGTCTTTTCATCAGGTAAAAAAAACATGAGAAACCAGCAGACTTTCCCCCCTCTCTCTGCCTTCGGCGCCCTTGGCTGGTTGAAGGGAGGCAAAGGTGTATGCGAGCGATCTGGCTGACAGGTATTCTTCAGGCACGGAAACCCTTCGAGCCCCGGCAAACAAGACGGAGCTGTCCAGTTCGCAAAGAACTTCACCACCACCATCGCCCCCGAAATTCTGAAGCATTACCTCCAGGAGATTGAGAAATGGGTGGCCAAGACTTCCTGGCTCAGTCGGCCGTGTCTTTCTTACATTCTAGTCTTCCTCGACGAGTCGGTACGGCCCAAGGAGATGTGGGTACATCTGAAACCGCATCTGACGAACCTGGTCACGCATTTCGTCTTCCCTGTGCTCTGTCTGTCGCCGGAGGACGTCGAACAGTTCGAAGAAGAGCCGGAGGAGTACCTCCACCGAAAGCTCAACTACTTCGAGGAGGCGTCTGCTCCCGACGTTGCGGCCACCAACTTCCTGGTTAACCTGACAAAGAACCGCCGAAAGGAGGTCTTTGAGATTCTCAAGTTCGTCAACGCCGTCGTCAACGAGTATGAGCAATCTCCCGACGATAAGAAGAACCATATCGCAAAGGAGGGCGCTCTCCGGATGATAGGAACCCTGGCTCCCGTTATTCTCGGCAAAAAGAGCCCCATTGCCGATCAAGTCGAGTACTTCCTCGTCCGCTACGTCTTCCCTGATTTTACCAGCCCCTTGGGATATCTGCGAGCCCGAGCCTGTGACACCATGGAGAAATTTGAGCAGCTCAACTTCCAGGACCAGAACAACCTTCTGACCATCTACCGGAACATCCTGGACTGTATGGCGGACCCGGCACTCCCCGTTCGTGTCACTGCCGCGCTTGCGCTGCAGCCCCTGATCAGGCACGAGGTGATCCGGACAAGCATGCAGCAGAGTATCCCCACCATTATGCAGCAGCTGCTGAAGCTGGCCAACGAGGCTGACATCGATGCCTTGGCCAACGTCATGGAAGACTTTGTTGAGGTGTTCGCCACCGAGCTGACTCCCTTCGCCGTTGCCCTGTGCGAGCAGCTTCGCGATACCTATCTTCGCATCGTGCGAGAACTGCTCGAGAAGGAGAGCAAGGCCGGAGACGACGGTGAGCTGTACAGCGATTACGATGACAAGAGCATAACTGCTCTCGGTGTTTTGCAGACTATTGGAACGCTCATCCTTACGCTGGAGAGCACTCCGGACGTCCTTCTCCACATCGAAGCGGTACTCATGCCAGTGATTAGCATAACGCTGGAGAACAAGCTCTACGATCTATACAACGAGGCCTTTGAGATCATCGACAGCTGCACCTTTGCTGCCAAGGGCATCTCCCCCAACATGTGGCAGGCGTTCGAGCTGATCCACACCACCTTCAAGGCAGGGGCCGAATACTACCTCGAAGACATGCTCCCTGCGCTGGACAACTTTGTCCAATATGGCGCGCCGGCTTTGGTCCAGAAACCGGAATACGTCCAGGCCCTCTATTCGATGGTGGCCGATATGTTCTCTGACACCGTCGAGGGGGGTGTTGAGCGCATCTGTGCCTGCAAGTTGGCCGAGGCCATGATGCTCAGCCTCCGAGGCAGCATCGACAGCTGCGTCGAAGGCTTCATTAACATGGCCATGAACATTCTGGCCGGCCAAGACGTTAAGGTTAAGAGCTACAAGATCCACCTCATGGAAATGGTCATCAACGCCGTGCATTACAACCCCATGCTCACCCTGCAGGTACTGGAGACCAACGGCTGGACGAACAGGTTCTTCAGCCTATGGTTCGGCAGCATGTCCTCTTTTACCAGAGTGCACGACAAGAAGCTCTGCATTGTGGCCATTTCTGCCCTTCTCGGCCTCAACCACGACCAGGTCCCCGCCAGCATCTCTGTTGGATGGCCGCGGCTGCTTCAGGGCATCACGGAACTCTTCCGGACACTGCCCAGCGCCATGCGGAGTAGGGCTCTCCTTCTTTCCCCATGTGCAATCTTGATCTTTGGACGCTAACCGCTTGCAAAACAGATCGAGAAGATGCCCTTCGCGACGACTTCACTCTGGATGCCGGTTATGATTATGTAGACGAAGACGAGTGGGACGAGCGAGACGTAGCATGGAACGACGACGAGGATCCCGGCTCCGCCGGCGACGAGGAGCCAGCGGAGACCAAGGACGAAAGCGCCGCCTATCTCGAGTTCCTCAACGAGGAGGTAAGTTTCAAAGGACGCCAACAAACATTGTCCCTGGCAGAGGCAAAACCGGTTCCATTTCTGGCATTGGCTAACGGTGTGCTTCGTTCCAGGCGCAAAAGTTCAGTCGTGTGATTGATGATGACGAGGAAGAGGAGCTTGGAGAGGACAGTGTACTTCTTGAGTCGCCGCTCGACAAGATCGAGCCGTACCAGCTCTTCAGGGCAACGCTGCTGAGTAAGTAATCATCTACAACTGACGAAGCCCCGTTCTTGTGGCGAGTGAGCACAAGCGCATCTTGCTCTGCTGCTAACCAATGGTGCCTCAATTCCAGAACTGCAACAAGAACAACCCCAGTTCTACTCCAATCTTGCCGGTCACCTCTCCGCTGAGGAGCAAGCCCAAATCCAGGACATCATTGTCAAGGCTGAGGAAGTTGCCCAAGCACAGGCCCAAGCTCAACAGGCCGAAATGGTTTCTCCTCACGGCACTGCGAGCGGCTAATCGCACCGTGCTTACCGATTTCAAGCGAACGCCTTGCGCTCTGAGATGGGAATTGGATGAAAGGACGTCTTATACGACTGCTGCTGTGCTGGGCTAGGACATTTGCCACACAGGGCCTCTTGATGAGCAAGCTTTCCCATTAATGAGAAGATGAACTTGATGATATCCCCCCTGTCAGGAATTTGCGAAAAGGGAGCGAGGGCGACAAAGAAAACCAAGAACAGAGTGATTAAAAAAAAAAAAGGCAACAAGATACATGAGAGCGAGGGTGGTGTGGTGGAGGAGCTGCGACGCGAACGAAGCAAAAAGGGCTTTTAGACGGTGGAACTACGGCTGATGATGAAGACGCCTATTGATGGACGGTGGCCAGGCAAAGAAGAACCAAGGCCTGGTACCATGGGGTGGCTGTTGCAGAAGGATGGCAACCATGGCTGCTGGAACCTGAGCAGCAGCGCAAGAGGAAAGTTATTGGATGGGGAATTCATGTTCGGTTTTTTTTTTCCCCCTGTGACTCAGACGCAGGCTGGTGATTTGCGGCCAAAATGGAAGAGCACACAGGCATTGACAAATTGGTGCTGATGTGCGGCTGATTAGGTAGGTATACAGAAGAAGACACAATCGTATTCTGTAAGGTAAGGTAAGGTAGTAGGTAGTAGGTAGCTTCCTCCGCGTCCCGGTCCTGGGGACCATTAGGTTAGTGCAAACACATATATACACTCTTACACAGGGCAGTTATATGATTGCTTCGATGGGCTCTCTTGCGCGGTTGTAGACGCAGGGAGTCGAGGCATCACCGACAGACATGCATGTCTGGTGTCTTATCATCAGGTGTCTTATCGCAGTGATCAGATAAGGTACTGGCAGCGCTAAGGTACCTCAACAGAAGCAACATCAACCAGCAAGTGACGAAGTGACACCAACCGTTTCGGCGGGCTCCGACCGCGACAGCCACTCTTCACCGTACTTCGCTAAGTGCTAAGGTAGCTCCCAGGATCCCCTCACGCTTTCTTCGTACAGGCCTTAGCAGAGCTTCGTACCCAGACAGGGAGCCCTGGAGAGCATCTGCTGCAAAACAGGCGGCGAAGCTGCTCCTGATTGGCACAGGGGAGGCATCTCAGCCCCCCTATGCGGCCGGTCTAGGCCTAGGAGGCGTCTCAACCGAATCCATTACCTAAGGCACAGCATCAAACCTTAATACCGTAGGTACCCAACTTTCGGCCATTTGTACGACACCAGCATCACTTCGACTTGGTGACACCTTACGCCTGTCTTCCTTTCGCTCCTCATCTTCTTTGCTTGCAACTTCTCTCCTCATCTTCTCTCTGAAACTCACTGTCTTCTGTCGAAGGACTTACTGAGGCACCTGCTAGAGCTCAATCGGCCCCGTGAAGACGACGCTTTTGCCTGCTAACTCGTCCAACCATGACGACTCGGTACCGCGTTGAGTGTAAGTCTGCCCAACAGCTGCAATTCCCTCCATCATATTGGTGCCGCTACACGGAGAAGGAGGGGAAAGCATGAATGGAGAAAGAAGTGCGTTGAAGCTGATAGAAGCCCCCAAGATGCCCTCAAGACCCATAGACGGGATCAGTTCATTGGTACGTCGCTTTCCCGGTCGGGATTATCTTGACCGTGAGGCATCATCGGCCTCTCGCAGTCGGAGTGTGATAGTATATGCCGCTATAGCAGGCCGTGGTAGATGCTTGAGCTCACAGCAACTGTTGGAATCTCTGAGCTAATACATGGCCTTGGTGTCTGCGCCAGAATGGATCAAGGGTCTCTTGGCTGTCCCGTTTGTGCTCTATTCCCAGCCGACGGGCGTCTTTGGCGATGACAACAACGTGGCCAAAATGGCCGAGGAGGCCCATAGGCGCTACGCAGAGATTATGCGAGACGTTGAGCTGATGATTGACGACCACAGTAAGGCGACGACATCTCTCTTCTTTTCCTGGCTTTTTGGTGGTGGTTCTCTGTATGCTGATTGCATCTTACCTTACAAACAAAATAGTTGCCCGCCAAAACCATGATCGCGCGCTCCCTTCCAAGCTCGGGATGCTGGTGCCCACGGCAGGCCCTTTCTTCACGCGACTACCCCTGGAGGCGGCATTCAAATACCAGGACCGGAAGCGGTACATGTCATCGAGACGATATGTAGCCCCTTCGTTCAACGATGTGCGCCTGGTGCTCAACTCGGCCCAGATCATGGCTGTAACGAACGGCACTCTTCAGTTGGCGACCTTTGATGGTGATGTCACCCTGTATGATGATGGACAGAGCTTGGAGCCATCAAGCCCCGTCATACCCCGACTTCTAGGTACGCACTACCTCTTCTGAAAAAGCGTTCTACTCTTTGTCGGCTCCCTTCATCCGTCCTCTTCCACCCCGGGGTTTGTGACTCAACTGCAGAGGCGAGGANCGACGCCCGTCACATTCTGGGGGGGGGGGATGCTGGGAATCGCTGTGAATCATGATGCTCATCTCTTTCATATAGACCTCTTGCGCAAAAACATCAAGATCGGCATCGTGACGGCTGCTGGCTATACAACCGCGGATCGGTACTACCAACGTCTTCATGGCTTACTGGACGCCATTGCCACGTCCACCGAACTTGATCCCCTGCAGAAGCAGAACATTGTCATCATGGGCGGCGAGGCCAACTATCTCTTTGAATACGAACCGTCTTCACCGTACCGCCTGGCGCCTGTCCCACGCCCAGCATGGCTCACCCCGGAGATGGCAGCCTGGTCTGAGGTGGAAATCGCGGCGCTGCTGGACGTGGCCGAATCAGCGCTCCGCGACTGTATCCGCACGATGAATCTCCCAGCCATTGTAGTGCGAAAGGATCGCGCTGTGGGAATCGTTCCCAATCCTCCCGAAGTGCGCATCGCGCGAGAGAGCCTGGAAGAGACGGTTTTGGTGGTCCAGCGTATCCTGGAGCTGAGCGCCCTTGGTGCGCCTTCGCAACAGGCCGGCCAGGGTGCTCAGGGTCGCCATGGGGTTCCATTCTGCGCCTTCAATGGCGGCCGCGATGTCTTTGTTGACATTGGCGACAAGAGCTGGGGTGTGACGGTCTGCCAGCAGTGGTTCGGAAGACGCAGCGGAGCAACGACCGGGGCCGATGCGGCGCTGACGGCCATCAGGGGCGAAAACACGCTGCACGTGGGAGATCAGTTCCTGAGCGCAGGATCAAACGACTTCAAGGCGCGGAGCGTGGGGACCACGGCCTGGATCGCAAGCCCGGCAGAGACGGTGGAGTTGCTGGACGAGTTGGCGGATCTGATGCAGAAGAAGCTTTCATGACGCGGCAACCGTGCTGGGACAAGCAGGGGAAGCGGCCGTTTTTTTTTTTTTTTTTTTTTTTTTTTTTGTGCGAGATGCGGCGCGACTCTATGGCCGTCTTTCGGAGCGTGACTGTTTGGTTTTTGATGTTCCTGCTTCTCCCGAGATATCATCTTCTTTGCCGTTGATATCCAGTGCTTAGATTTACCCTGATTAGAATCCTGTTACAGCCAATTCTTTGCTACGGTCAAAGCTCATCTGCAACATCGGCAGAAACCGCCATGCTGGTTTCTTTATCTCCGTTCACTGTGAATAGATCCAGAAGACGAGATGGGCTCATATCTGCAGATCTCTACCAACAGCGGCATGATGGTCGCACTAGCCTGTCTCTTATTACTCGCAGGCGAATCCATACCGAGGCTCAAGCAACTAACTCACCTGACAGGACCACTGACATATTCCCACCGCAAGCCCAACTGATCCGATATTGAGGCGGCCCAGTCAACCGTCGGCCCCTGTAGCTCCCCGTCTCCACAGACAAGACTTCTCTTCCTCTAACTCTCTTCCCAGCTGTCCGGCCTTGTGGATCAGGTTCGTCATCGCCGCAGAGATGAGGCGAGGGTGTCCAGCACAGAGGAAGTCGCCGATCGACGGTGGGGATACGAGGCCGAGACGCATGAGTAATAGTTCGTACCGAAACTAACTTACCAAACTCGCGGGCCCGAACATGTCGCCTTTGCCCTTTCGCTTCGTCTTTGGAATACTTGGAACATCCTCATATTCGTTAGTGGCGGTCGCTACTGCTTGATCATTGGCTTCCCTACTTCGGACCCTCTCTGGAGCTCAACCTGCAGAACCGTTCACCAATAGCCAGCAGCTGGGACTCTCCCAAGCAGGATGGTTCAGAGATGCTTCAGTGCCAAGGCAGGATCGAATGCCTTCGCTGCCCCCTTCTGTTACCTTAGTTGAGAAGGTAGAATGGTAGACTGTGCCCTTGTGAATTACTGAACGGGGGCGATTGGTTTGACCACGATGTCGATAAGGGATCACGTGCCCCAAGGGTTGGCGAGGAGGACGGAGGAAGGAGCCAGAATCCATCCATCACCATCCATCTGTAACAATCAAACAAACCAACCGAAGAGAAGAGACGCTCCGCTGCTAGAGTATGTATTGCCCTGCCAGATTCCAGTTATTCCAGTTCTTGGGCCGCAAGGATTTTCGTGTCATCGTCGCTCTGTCTCTCTTCCTCTCGACTGTACCCACCCCTTATTACACAGCTCAACTTCCCTGCTAGCCACGCCCACGCCCACGGCCCCAAGGGGCTTCTGCCGATGCCAATTCCACCAGGCCCAGCTAATCCTTAGTGCATAGCTGCCATGCGTCTCCAACAGCCAAAGGTCGACGTTTCCCGGGCCCTCGCATGGGCTTCACCGTACTCGCCCCGGGCCTTTGTGGGCCGAACCAAACGGAGTTCACGGCTCGGGCTTGACACATGGCGCTTGCGGGTGGGGGAGACGTAATAAAATCGGGCATGGGCGTCAGCTTGGACAAGCCGACGGCGGCTCTAAATCGGTGGACTGCCGAGCCATGCTCATGGCGGGCTTCTTCCGCCGTTCTCGAGGTGGCGGACAGCTTTTGGGTCGGCCGTCGTGCGGCTGGAATGGAATCCGACAAACGCTTTATAGACTGGACGGGGCGACGGCTCATCATGGGGCCGTCAGTCTGCACCCTCGCTTTCCTCGCTTTTTGTTCCGCGGAATTGGCCTTGTTCCTGTCAAATGACCACGACAGGACTTCGCGATTTGGGGAGGATTGCGTGAGCGGCGCTCGAATATTCTTTGCCCAGACCTCTGCTCCAGAGGCAATCCATTGCGCTGTGTCAATGGGTGGCTGAAGCGCGCGGTTCTTCAAATCGTTCTCTGTCTGTTGCTCTTCCAGTCACAGCCAAGCGAACCATTTCTCCCGAGGGCCACTCCTCTCATTCGACCCCGAGCACCTTCGAAGCCATCGACACGATCGTGTATGCTTGCCATGTCCGCACTCCCTCCGCCTCCCGCGGGGATCAATCTCCACGATGACAGGAGGGCATCCATCATGGCGACCTCTATCGTCACTTGGGTTCTAGCCGTTATCGCCGTTGGTTTACGCATTGTGAGCCGCCGCATGAGGAAGATGAGGCTGTGGAAAGACGACTGGCTCATCATTGCGGCCTTGGTACATACTTCCCGTCCCTGGCCTTGGGAACAGCTTGTTAACGGTTGCTTTGGCAGGTCCCTTCTTGTGCGCATGTCTTCGGAATAGGTGTATACGGTCAGTAGATCCCCGGAGTCGACGCCCGTCACATTCTTGCTCTTCAGCATGGCACTAAATGTCATCACCAGCCGTGAGCCGTGGCTTGGGCAGACACGTTTGGGCCGGCCCGCCAGACGCACGATACGCATGGGCAATTGGACTGTTCATCGCCGAGCTGGGATACTTCGTCACCATTACATGTGTCAAGTTCTCCATCCTTGCCTTTTACTGGCGCGCATTCAAAGTCATGCGCTCTGTCAGGATCCCCATCTACACCCTAGCACTGATTGTTGCATCCTGGGCTATTGCTGTTGTAAGTACCCCGTCCTGGACCGAGGGCAGAGGCCTTCAACCACCTGCTGACGAGCGTCAAAAGATCCTCGTCACCATCTTTCAATGCCGGCCAACCAGCGCTTGGTGGAATCGCTTCAATCCGTCGCATCCTTTGCAGCCAGACCAATACAAATGCACCGTGGACTCGGTCAAGTTCTTTTATGGGAACGCAATTCCGACCATCGTCACGGATGTCCTGATGCTCGCATTACCTCTACCATATATCGCAAAACTGCAGCTCCCCAGGGGGCAAAAATGGGGTCTTGCTGGAATCTTCCTTGTCGGGATCTTGTAAGTCGTCCGGCCCCTCATCATTGCCATGACCGTCAGGATAGCTGATCAATGTGCAGCGTCACCATCGTCTCCATTGTACGATTTCACTACCTAATCGAAGGTCACCTGAACAGCCCAGACATTACCTGGAATTTCGTCAATATCGCCCTCTGGTCCGTTCTCGAAGGTAACTTAGCCATTGTCTGCGGTACGTGTACACCCAAACCTTGTGATGCCACTAAGACTGGCCAATGAGCCGTGTGACTGATTCCTTGCTGCCCTTGTAGCTTGTCTGCCCTTCATGCGGCCGATCATCCGAAAGTTTGGCTGCCGCAACCTCAACCTTTCGTCTGCCACTCCCAAGAAGCAGAAGCAGTCAAGTGGTACACCGAAATTGAGCCTTCATCCGAGTGACCATCCCCGGACTTGGCAGGGGGATGGCCGATTCGGCACCTCGACCTGTCATTCCCGAGCATACAGCACTACGCGCGAGACGGACGGGCACCCGTTTGTGCGTCTTACAGACAATGGCTCGGAAGCCAGCGTGCCTGATAAGGAGGGGCCGGACGACCCCAATATCGAACTCGGAAATATCTCTGCAGGGGAACACCTTGCTCAGCCCAATGGCATAGTCATTACGCGCGAATTCCATCTACAGCACCAAGACAGGTGATATAATAGAAGCTCAGCGGGCCAGACATCGACTTTATCACATGTACCCATACATTATCCACTTATTACGATTACCTGGGCGCTTCAACCTTCATATACCTTTATCGGCATGGCAGAATCACGTTGGCAATGCTGTGTCGGGAATGCGGTTTCCAGACCCTGCTCGACATACTGAACCTCCTGGCTGGACAGCCACTGGCAATGGGTGAATATGCCTCGGTTAGATGTATTCAATCTGCGGGCCGTGGGGGACAGACCAGCCTCGTGATGCTGAGCCACAATGCTATAGCTGCATTGGAAGACAGTGGGCAAGACATAACCCTTGGTCTTGGCAATGCGGTAGGGGCTGAGGATGCGTTCGCAAGCAAAGATGGAGCTGGCAAATCGCTCTTAGCTACCTCTTGACGTATAGCTTTGGGATGGCTTCTCTTGGCTCCTCGATCGGCGGCGCCCTGCAGGAGGAAACTCCCGCGCCTCTCAGAAAAGACGCAACAACACTGGTTGTCAGGGCATCTGAACATCAGGAGGAGCCGCCGAGGGGGGATATCGGCCGTATCTTTTGAGCCTGCAGCTCTGCCAAGCGCTGTTCGGCCGATTGTTGAACTTTGTCCGCAAAGCCCATTGCCAGTGCCGTCGGCGCTTTGGTGTCGAGGACGAACCCTGGGCCTAAGCGAAGATTTTCAATGGCCGTCTCTGACGCTCCACCAGTCAGTTTTTACCAAGGCTCCAGCAGTTCTCTTCACCAGTTCGAGGAAGGTGACGAGTCCATTTCGAACGCATGATGGAGAAGATGCTCTGCAGCTCGGTTTCATTGCCTGGGACCCAGGTAGGAATCCATACAGCCACAGCGACAGGTGATCCTTCAGTCATAACCATCATTATTTTACAGTTTCGACAGCAAGACTACGTCAGTTCAGTCTGCCCATGGATTCAAGACAGTAGCAGGGATACTACTCGTCCGGCCATGAATTAGGTAGAAGGTGGCATATAGATAGCTGATCAGCTAGAGTGAAAGCGGCGACTTTCTTGGAAGGCAAAATGAACTTGACCATGTCTTCTCACTCTTTGCGAGCGGGTCCGTTTGGCGGTGCCGCGTCCGTTGGTCTCGTTGATTCCGTGACGCATGACTGTGACAGACTCAACATCATGCAGAGTGTGAGGCGAGAACGAAGGGTTTCGGTGAGTATCCAGGTAGTCCCAGACAGCCGTTTCCCATGCTGACGAGATGGTATTCAAACATCTGTCTCGTCCAGCTTAGCACCAAGACTGATTAGACGTTATTTTATCGAAGTGAAAGAGACCGCTTGCTCGCCACATCCACTGGGCATGAGGAATTCGTGAGCCCATCATAACATATCCCCAATGGAAATTGATCCCAGAGATGTAGAGAAGCCCATCGGGACTTGCTCTTCGAATTGGACGTCGCAGGGACTCCGGCCTTGTCCTGGTGTCCGCCCCCTTGAGATAGATGGACTTGGTCCTCATCCTCATCGAAGCCAGCAGTCTGGCTGCCCGATACGAAGGAACGCCTTCACGCCATGCATGGATCTGCCGCGTCACTTTGGCCGGACGCCAAGGTCGCGTTTTGTCCGATAATCGATATCCCATTAGATTTTGTTTCATGGCATTGCCCGACTCCTCTTTTTGCCGGGTGTAGGTAGCCCACTGATCAAGACCAAAGGTAGCATGAGAGTATTGTCTTCCGCCTGTTTGCTTCCCTCTTTGCGGGTTGCCCAGCTTAACGTGATGCCTCAAGCGGTCATCAGCCGTCCCGAAGAGACGAGGCTTGCTTTAAGCGAGCCAATGGTCAAAACCAAACAAGTCGTAGCACCATGTGTCCTCTCCGGTTGGCGTGGAACATTGCGGCCAGACAACGAGGCGATTCCGGGTCTTCCAGCAGGGCGAGGAGAAAAAACGTTCGCAGCTCCTGACGAATGACAAAATTCCATTCGCAATAGGTACCGCTCGTCAACATGGAAGGACAGGAGATATCCTTGCACAAGTCTTCATGTTATGTGAGAGCTGAGTCGAGCTGCCGGCACCAGAACATCGAGAGCTGCGATCACAAGCCGGCGTTGTAATTCCTTGCTCCCCAGCAGGTGCTCGGTCTAGACGCTCATGCGGCAAGCGTGCAAGCCAGCCGGGCTCATCCCGCGTCTCCCTAGTAGCCTGGCCTGCTCGAAGATGGGTTGAACAAGCTGTATCGCCGACATAGAAGCGATGAGATAGGGTACATCCTGTCAGTTGCTTGTGCGATATCAATCGGCGGCACGGCGTCGGTAGACTCGTCATCATGTCGTACACCGTCTTGGTTGTGGAATGCTTGTCCAGACACGACACACCACCACTTTACGCACGGCTTCGGGATGAAGTACAACATGCCAAGATATTCCTGGGTCTCTTGGCGAGACAGACGTGCGGTATATATCTCAGTGCCGCTCACAAGCGTTTGGATGAGAGCAAATCATATCGAGATCCTGTTGACGAGTCGCAGAGCCGAATATCTTGGCACACGCCAATCTCCGTAAGTCGATCGACGGGGCACCGAAGGATCACCCGAAGCCCACCAGCATCTTCGTGGCACTGACAAACGTGTGGTCCAGAGCTTTCTGGAAAGAAAGATGGGATGAAGGAACGTGCAGTCGGTGTGGTCATACCAGCGAGAACTGAGGATGCGTGGTGGGCTTCTGCGAAGAACCCGACCTCGCAAGCATACGTGTGAGGCAGGCTCGGCTGTGTGATCCTCCTCGCGGTGCGCAGCCATTGACCGGCCTACCATCTTCGCATTACCGGACAGCGCGTGTCTCGGCCTCTTATTCCCTTGTCTGAGGATGTGAGACATGTCCACACTGCGGCTGCCTGTCCGCTTCATGGAGCAAACACGCATGGACGCGAGCCAACTGAAATCACTCGGCATGCTTGGACGACAAGGCGGGGAAAGCATCGAAAGGAAACTGGCCATCCACCAGTGTATCCGAGAAGGGCTTGTTTCCCCGAGCACAGCACATCTCAAACCTGTGCCACCTCTCCGCTGATGATGATGTGTGACGACTGTATGCCGATCGAGCAGAGTCCAGAATGCCAATGCGCATTCAAGGGGACACAGAGCATGCATCTTCCGTTATCAGCGTGGTCCCTGACTTGAACCAGGACAAGTTCGTCTTGGACTTCATCCCTGATTTCTTGGCCGTGGCCTTGGCGATGCTGCTTGCCGTGGCCCAAACAACGCTTGGGAAACGAGACTTGAATTTTGGTTCCAGAGTTTATCCGGGCGAGAAAGGGAATCAAGCAGCCTTTTGATGTTTGCTGTGACGGAGCTCGAGCGAAGGGATTTGGCAGCAGAATGAGGCCGTGGGACCCCTGCCGAGGCTGGCGCCCGGCTGTCTGACACCGAAGCCATTAGGTTGCCCACAGGATGTTCTGGGCCGGACCTGGGGATCAAACGTCGCACTGACACGAATAGCGTGGTGCGGCAATTTAAGCATATTTTTTGAGTTCTGCTAATGGGAGTAGGCAGCTAGTAGCAGCACCGTTCATGCTGTTGCATGCTGTAGGAGGCTGGAAGGCTTGTGATGCTCATACCGGTTGTCTTGATTGGCCTCTTCCTTGTCCCCCATCAGCCTATGTTGACAGTGTCAGGGCGCTGGCGAATTGTCGACCAATGGCAAATGGAGCAACATTGCCAGTGCCATGTTGATGAGAAGTGGCGAATAGTCGTCTTCGGATCAGGGATCAACCAGGCGTTCCATTCACGAGTCTCCTCAGGAAAAGAGAATTTCCCATGGACTGAAAAAGCACTCTGAATCCGTGGCTACCGATGATGACGCCCAAGGGGAAGCTTCTGCGGATTGTTGACGGATGGGGAGTACCTCGTTCCCACTACGCATAACGGTGCCTGAATGTATTTTGCATGAGCCCTTCCAAATGCAATTTGGCAGAAGAAATCAACCATCCTGGTGAGCCTCCTTATGGAAGTAGGCTTGCTTCCATGGGTAGTGCGGAATCCTCTGTATCTGCTTCCCGTTTCGTACTGGGCCTCTGAATCGGTTGCGCAAACATTGCAGCAGTCATGAACTCAATGAGAGAGAGGAACGTAAGAGAGGAAGTCGATGTTGTGCTCGGCATTTTCAGCAAGGATTGACAGCCAGGATTGACAGCCTTGATCAGAGCAAGGGAGAAGCGCACCAGGTACATGGAATGAGATGTCAGATAGGAAGCGTATGATGGGAGGCTGCTGCTTCTGTCAATGGACTCTGCACGTGTACAACCTCTCACGGTGTGTGCTTGCCGAAGCACCTCGCACAACTCGAGATGTGTCACGACTGTCGTCCTTGGCCCAAACGACTCTAGATCCTGTAGCACCTTCAAGAGGTCAACCGGAGGCCAACAGAATATCGGAAGCCCCCTGCTCGTGGCGTGTGTAGGACGCCTTGCATGGCATTTCGTGCGAGGCGATGAGCACTTCAAGTGTCGTAGGTAGAAAGAGCATTATAAAGACTGCTCTCGTCACTGGCGGAGACACGATGCTGGCCCTTGTGCCTACGTTATGACAGCTATCATCAGGGTGTGCTTCATGACGCTGTGCCTAGAGACGACTTTTTCCGTTTTTGATATTCCGCCTTGAATCGTTTGTTGCGTCTGTATTTTGTGCTCCTGTCGACGCGTTACCGGCGCTGGACAGAAACACCTGGCCAGCCCGAGCGACGGCCCCCATTGCACGGGCAGCACGAGGTGGCGGCATATCCCAAGCTCATGCAAACCGCACGAATGGCTCCGCTTGAAAGCAATACCTCTTGTTCTGAGTGAGAAAGTGAGCGTGCGAGCTTTACCTCAGGACGAAATTAATGATGAGAAGCGCGAAAAGCGCGGATTCAGCCAATCGCCTCACTGCCCTCCTACCGAATTAGGGACGGCACGGCACATACCGCCTAGCTTGGTGATGCTTCCTTGCCTGCTTGGCTTGAAGCCGCTTTGGGTGCCGTTTGAGCCGGGCATATCCAATAGCGAGTGAAGGAGCCCACGGAGCCGACAGTCCTTAGCCTGTGCAAGCACATGCATCAATGAGAAGCAGGTGAAAGTGCTTGAGGAATAGCGTCGGGTGCGTGTGGAGGCCATGGGAAAGAAGCGTGGCTTTGAGCTCCGAAGACCCTGAGCTGCCGCGGTGACAGTAGTCTGGTGAAGTTGGTCAAGCAGAGAAAGTATAGTAAAGACGGCCGCAAGACGTGTGCGAAGTAGCTCACGCTGCCAGGCTCGCGCGGTTCGCTGGCTTTTTGTTGTTCGATTCATCCTTGGGGACTGCTGGTGGTGTGGTGGTCCATTGCCATTGCCGCCCGCTCCCACGGAACCACCAGCTCAAGTGGACCATCGTCGTCCCTGGGCTCATGAGACCCTGAAATCATCTCTAGATGTGGTGCGCCGCCCCCTGCTGTATGCCACCCGTACCTTGGTACGGGCGTCGAACCCGCGATGGCGTCGCAATTGACGCATACTGTATAGCCCGAGTATGTGATACCTTGCAGCGCTGAGAATCCGATGGCAAGCGTCATTTTCGCTTCTTGCCGACGGGTCCCCATTACGAGATGGGGGTAATATTCCTCAGTCACATAGAGTGATGCCCGTGACTCGCTGCTGCTCGAATCCAGTTGCTATAATTAACCTTGGCTCCTCCGGCTCATCTCGTACAAGTACCGGCAATAGCATTCGGTACTCTGTCCACCCGTTCACCGTTCTTCTACTGCTGCTCGTCGTGGAACCCGTCCCAATTCCCCTTGAGCTGGGGTTTGCAATTCGCTGCTTCGTTTTGCTCCCGTGCTGCCAACGGTCAGATACATAGGCTCTGCGGCCGACTGGATCGGAGAAGGGGAAAGGGGGGATCGACCAGGGGCGTAATTGGGCACTAGTAAGTAGTAGGCACGAAGATAGGTATGTATGTACCGCAGTAGTAGTAACTACAGCTACGTAGTATTTCACCCAGGCAAAGTTGAGTGTGACCTGCGAGGCGCGACGTGCTCTGGCATCAGTCAAGCATGAGGTGGAAAGGCCGTTGACCAGCAAGCGGGTGGACGAGCGGAGAAGACCCGGAATCTGATTCTGAAGTAGACGTGGCAAGCGCCTCGTTTGTGGCCCGGCCGAAGAAGGAGACTTTTCGAGATACCCATGCGTGACGGACATGCGGCTTTAACGTGGCATATCGGGGCTTGAGGACCGTCCTATGCAGGTACAAAAGCTGCAAAGGGGCGTCGAGCAATGAGTAACTGATGCTGGCGGCCGCCAAGCTTTGATGCCTGGCAGTACAAGTACTTGCAGCAAAGCACGCTTGATGAATTGATTGCCGCTTCTGGTACGGAGTACTGTACATGCCTTCTTCAGAGGGCAGCGCCTTGGCAGTCTCCTGTTGGCACCAGCTACTCTGCACTTCGAGCAGATTCTCGGTGTACATGTATGCTACATGTATGCGTATGCGCCCCAAGCATGGAGCACAAGACGTGCCTCATGCATTGCTTGCACGGCGTCCGGAGCAGCAGAAAAAGAGAGGCCGGTTTCTAGCTGATGGCATCGGACACGGGAAACGGTGGACCGGGGCCGAGAAAGGGCCAGCACGCATCGCTACGACAAGATGGGTGGTGTGTCTGCATCCTGTCCCTATTCATAGTTCTAGCTTCCGAATACCAAGCGGGATAGCCGCATAGCATTTGTACGCCGGCGTGCTCGTACGAGTATCGAGTACATACCGACGTCGCTGATGTTGGTGTAATAAGCCGTTACTTGGCTTGAAATCACCTGTGACGCCTGGCTCGCCTGTCCTGGCACCCGGGGGGATCGAAATGTTACGTCGATCCCTTGGCTGCTGCGCTAGAACATGAAGGGGCCATGGGCGATCGGGGAGTTCCACACGCATACTTTGTACGAAAGTAGCAGGTTTCTCATCTTGACCACGAGAACGGTCTGTTCCATGCCTGCGCATTCTTCACTGTGTCAAGGAGGTCTTCATCAGAACCGTGATGAGCAAATGCGAAAACAATCATGAAGAAGAAAGTAAAAGGAGCTCCTACGGAGTACCACTGGGCCCCGTATGCACATGCACCAGCTGTATGTATATGCCGGGAGCCGTGACGTTGGGATCTTGGAGCCCCCAAGAGTATTCGGCTGTAAGAAGTGAAAAGGAGCGAGACAGAGAGCAGAGAAACAGAGAAAGCCTCACGCTGAGTAGCGCGGCGATACGCGCGCAGCTCCCCAGCGCGGCTGTTGATCCCGTCACCCGACCGATGCTTGGACGAAGAGCACTGGCAGAGATGCGGGCGTGAGGGTCATGTCGGTCACCCATTTTGGAGTCGGCCGCATCGTATGGGTGTGCAGATGATGAAGTCTACAAGAGGGCAAGCCTGGAGAGGAGAACCTTGGAGGTCTGGAGACGGGAAGGTGCGCATCTGTTTGGTGCCTTCCGTGCTTGCATGCTCACAAGGTACCTACATCCTTCCGACTTATCCACGGTATTGAAGGTACCACTGCTTTACCTTCCGTGAGGTCTGTACCTTCCCTACCACCTTGCCTGCCCCTGGCTCCAACTTGGAAGTTTGCAGCTTCCAAGTTTTTGGTTCTCCAGCTTCTCATCAATCACATCAACCTGAAGTTACCTCCTAGTACCTACCTACTGAGCAGCAGCCTGCGAGTGAGCCTGATGGTGGGAGACAGGTGTCGGGTACCTACTAGGTACTAGGTAGTAGTGAATCGTCAAGCAAGGCAACCTCTTCAAGTGTCGACTACCTTAAGGTACTACTAGGTTGTCTGGAACGGAAGAGCCTCGTGTCTGTTACGCACCGCCCAACCAGTGTTTCGCCTCCAAGTTTCTATTTTTACAGTGCCATCTGTAAGGTTCTTGTTCCGAAATGATGGTGACGATGGCCCTGTGGATTCTGCTGCTGCTCGAGAAATGAGATTTCAAGATCCGGGGGGTGCGCCGGTGTTCTTGTGAGATTGGGAGGTGCCCTCCTCGTCAGGGAGCGAAGAGGGAAGCGAGCCTGCAAGCGAAACTTGGCGCCGATGAGTACCTTACCTGGATCATGTACCGAGCACCGAGCAGTCCCGGAGTACCTAATAAGGTAAACTGTCATTGGAGGGCATTGCTTTGGGCATGGCAGATCATGATGTGGTTCTCCGTACCTACCAGACCGCAGCCGAGTACCGCTTTCGCAAATCAGGCGTCATCAACGCATCTCCAGGTACCTCATGCACGCGACTCCTCCCTTCCCAAGAAGCCACTTACCTAGGTACCTCAGGTACCTCTCTACCCTTAGGTAACGTACAGAGCATTGTCGTCCTGATGCACACCCGCCTCGGTCTTTGTTGGTCTCTTAATAGCTCATGGCTCCCGCTGTAAGGTATGCATCTACTCCTGAGACCTTGCGTTTAATCGGCACTGCGGAGAGTACTGGCGCTTCGTACACCCTCTGTATAAGGCCTATAACCGCTACTCTCAGGAGGCACAGGGCACGGGTCACACTGGCAAAGACTACCTACCCGCCCGCGGTTTTGATGGTACGGCAATATTGTCTCTGCACCCGGCACGGAATACATGACCATTGGATCGAGGGTTTTGGATTTTTGTGGCACGCTTCAAGGATCCTGTGCCATCCCAGCCGTGCCAACATGTACACGTACAGAACAGACGTGAGAAGATTGCCCGCCCTCTGGTGCTAAAATGCAAGTCAAATGCTAGGGGCCAAATCAGATGGCCTTGGCATCGACACAAGGGGACGATTGGCAAGCCACCAGGCCAGTACCAGGTACCGGATACCCTTCCTGCTCCGCGCAGGCACGGCAGACCTGTACCGTGTACGAAGTACGAGCGACTCCGGCTCGTCGAATCCCCCTCCAGATTTGCATCCAGAGCGCCTCGATTTGGACATCGCCCATTGTTTTATTAAATGCCTCCACCTCCCACGCTTTGGATCATTTCTCTCTCCTCGTGTCTTGGCTGGCTTTACTGAATCGAGACAACTCAAGAGCAAGGAAAGCGAATCTCCACCCGTTACTTTCTCTTTCTCGCTCTTTGTTTGACCGTTTCCTTTTTTTTTCTCCCTTCATGTTCCTGATTCACCTTATTTACTGATTCCAGTATTTTTGTTTTGGCTTCGCTGATAACCTCTTCACCGTCAGCCTATAAGCCACCCATACCTACAATCTGCGTCTCTCTTCACTTGTCCTACCCTTCAACGTCGACGCCGGGCCGGATTCGGCATCTGACCCAAACCTTCACCGACCAGATTGACGCGAGACGAGCTCCTCCCAGTCGGCTTACAGCCCACCTTGAAGTGCTTAAAAGCCTCGGTGGGGTCACGGACGGCTTTGTCGCTGCCAGAAAAACCCGCTTTACGGCCAACGCATCAACGTGAAAAAGGGCGAAGGGGAAAAGAACGAGGTCGATGAGCACCTAGGGAAAAAAAGGAAGAAAAACCAGGCGAAAGAGAATGGGAAGAACCAAGGCCTGACTGAACCCGTCCGCTTCGATATCTGGCATCATCGATCTCCACACTTCGCCGCCACCCGAATCCTAACGTCGCCAACCTCAGATCCGGGGGTTCTTCGCTACTACCTACCTAGGTACCTACTTCTATGAGGCATCCGACGCCTACCACAGCCCCGCGCCCTCTCCTCGAATTCATCGGTTTGGCTTGTCTTTTCAAGACGCCGTCAGCGAACCGTGACGTCGAAATCCAGCGCAACGACCGCCGCGGAATCGACGCCCCCCGTCCACGGCAAAGAGCCCCCCTCGGCAACACCGCGGACTTGAACCTCTCTTGTCGTCAGAGCCGAGCCTTTGTTGGCCGGTGAGTGGTTAAAGCAACAGCCCAATTACGTCGCAGGCCCGCCCCAGAGATCCCCCTCCAAGCAGGATCGGCCCCGAATCGAACGCTTCTAGAGAAGCACCAGCCAGCACTCTGATTCGCCTCCTGCCGACGCCTAGACGCTAACGAACCGCCATTACCCTGATACAGCGCCGGTAGCGTGTCGCAGTCCAGTCGTAGTCGCAGTCGCAACACACAACGACGACGACAGCAGCGTTTCGAGGGTACTCCCTACACTACAACTTTGCATCGCACCGCATTGCAGCCAAGCGGCGCCTTCTACCTTAGTACGATATCTACCTTACTCACCCACAGGCGCTGTACCACCGTTTCCTCGCTTCCAGAACAGTGGAGCCCAGGCCCCTCCAGCCAAACCAACCGCCAGAGCTATGGCGCTTTCAGCAGGTCCGGGGATGCTGGCTGCTGCTCCAGCTTCAGCGCCAGTAGCGCCTGTCCCGGCTCCAGAGGGTGAGTGACTTATTCGCCTTTTGTTTCCACGTTCCTTGTTCCTTGCCTTAGATAAGCCCTCTTTGCATTCTACTTTTTTTTTTTTTCCTCGCATTTATCATGGCGACGTCTTGCCGATTTCGCCTCCAGTTCCTGCTTTCCCTCCCCATCCATTCAGAGAGCCTTCTGTGGCACCCACGACGCCTCTGAGTTCTTTTCCTGGTGCGCTGCAGGTTTTTTTTTCCTTGGCGCGCAGCGTCTCTTCGACACACCACCTTTTTTTGGGTTCGCTGCTGAATAATTTGCTCCAACGTCCCGACTCGTTTTGATTCGACGGCATATCTGCATCATTTCGACGATTTGCCTTGCCTTGCCTTGCCTCTCTGCCTCCCTACCTATTTCCCCTTCGACAAGCGGGCTTGCACATTTCTCATTTTGCCCTTTTTTTTCCCTTTCATTATTTTTCTGATACACTTTATATTGTTTATTCTTATTCTCTTCTTTCCGCGGTTTTCATCGTCACCAAATTTGCTGACACCGTCTGCAACTGGCTTCAGCGGACAAATGCGCGCAATCGCTTCAATGCGCCTCTGATACAAGCAGCTACTACAACGCCGAATTGCCTTCCCGCCAGCCCACGATTGATCTCTCGGATCCAATCCTCGAGGGTGACGAGACCGAGAGCGAGGGCCCCATTGAACCCGTTACGCCCACCAGCGGCCGCCAATCGCAAGACTTTACATCGCTGAGGAATGCGCATGACCAAGACCAGGACGACCGCAGCAGTTTCAACACACAGTCTGACCACGCCTCGCATCAGCAGCAACCTGCCGGCGCTGTGACGTCTGCCAACAAGACCGCTGTTCTTTCCTCGCCCTCGCGCAAGACGACGCCAGTCGAAGCCTCCGCTGCAGCTCTGAATCCGGCTCCAGTGGCCAGGCCAACCTCCAGCAGCCTCCTGTCTCCTGCATCGGCAGCATTTCCTGTCTCAGTCGCAAAGCCAGGCACCGCATCTTCTTCTGAGCTTGCACGCACCAACAGCAACAGTAACAGGTCTCTCACAGACCTGACGCCCACTTCGAGCCGACCTTCCATTCAGGAACCACCGCCGCCATCACGGCGCTCAGCTCGGCTCTCGACTTCCAGCATCAAGAGCACAATGACCAACTTCTTTCGCCGTCCCGGCGCACAGGACGCTCCGGTCTTTGAATCCGGTTCGCCGACTCCCTCAGAGTCGTCCTACCTGCACCGACCTTTCACCAGCACCGCTCGCCCGGGCACGCGCTCAAGTCGCTTCTCATTTACGAGACCGTACAACAATACTACTCGATCAAATTCGCCTCCGTCTCCCACCATGGCGCCGTCTCTCGATGGCGCGCAAGGAGACAAGGCATCTCTCGTTGACGAGGATGTGCTCACCGAGGCCGAATTCAAGAAGAAGAACCGTGCCTCGACCGGACTCAGCTTGCGCGGACGCGCCGTCAACTTTGTCGGCACAGTCGGCCGCACTTCTGGGCGTCCCACCAAGGCTGCGTCACGCCGTGCTAACAGCTTTGACGCTGGAAGTCGCGGGCCGCCTCCTCACCAGCATGCCAGCACAAAGCCCACTGACCAGCCGTATCCTCCCGAGCGACTCCCCTGGGCGCTGCCCCCTGATGTCGGAACTGGCGCCAAGGCCCGTCGCATGAGCTTAAGCTTGCCCGACGATTTCAATGTGGATGTCGCCGTCCTTCAGGACGAGTTCGAATACCAGAGCAAGCTCCTGGGTCGCCACGGCAAGCATCTTGGAAAGGGTGCCGCCTCCAAAGTTTCTCTCATGGTGCGCAAAGGCTTTCCCACTGAAATGTACGCCGTCAAGGAGTTCCGAAGCAAGTCGAGCCGGGAGAGCAAAGAGGATTACGACAAGAAGATCAAGTCCGAGTTCAGCATCGGCAAGAGCCTGCACCATCCAAACATTGTCGAGACGATTCGCCTCTGCACTGACCACGGGCGATGGAACCACGTCATGGAATACTGCTCCGAGGGCGACCTGTTCAGCCTTGTGCAAAAGGGTCACCTGAAAGGCGAGGCCAAGCTTAAGGATCGCCTGTGCCTCTTCAAGCAGCTCATCCAGGGCGTCAACTACCTGCACGCCAATGGCATTGCCCATCGTGACATTAAGCTCGAGAACCTGCTCATCACCAAGGACAGCAAGTTGAAAATTACCGACTTTGGCGTTTCCGAGGTCTTTTGCGGCACCCACCCGGGCCTTCGCGAATCCGGCGGCCAGTGTGGTAGAAACATGGGCGAGATTCGGCTCTGCAGCCCGGGGCTGTGTGGCAGCGAGCCCTACATCGCGCCCGAGGTGCTTCAGAAGAAGGGCGCATACGACCCGCGAGCCCTTGACGTGTGGAGCACAGCCATTGTTATGATCTACATGACTTTTGGCGGTGCCATTTGGTCGAGAGCCGAAGCTGGCAACCTCCACTACGATAAGCTGGTGGCGGGCTGGAACAAGTGGAACAAGAAGCACGAGGGAGAGGAGAGCGCCACCATCACCGACACGGACTACCCCTACTGCCAGGCTCTCGATATCGGCGTCAACCCTCCAGCCCTGCGACGAATCCTGCTGCAGATGCTCAATCCGGATCCCAACAGCCGCATCAGTATCTACGAGGTCATCACCAATCGTTGGGTCAAGAACATCGAGTGCTGCCAAGTCGAGTCGTACGACGACCCCAAGCACACGATTGACGTGACCAAGAAGGATTACGGCGGCAAGAGCGGTAGTAAAATCTTCTGCCACAACCACCTGCCGCCGAAGACGTACGGCTCTCACTCGTTGGGCAAAATGCCCGGCCAGGCTGGATACTGACCGCCTTCTACACCAGAGCCTTTATCGAACCAGGGTGGCGTGTAGTGATTGTTTTTGTTGTTTTCCTTCTTTTCCCTCTTTTGAAATTCCTGGCGTCTCCTTCGGAGTTTGCCATAGACTCACGCCTTTCTTACACTCCGGTCTACCCGACCTCCTTTCTTCTTCTTGTCCTTTCTTTCTTCTGGGTGTTATTACGGGGTGGTGCACTGTCCAGGTGGGAATAAGAGCTGTCATCTCACCTATTAGAGTTGGTGGTGAGATTCAAGCGGCCCAAGAGAGAGGGTCAGTCTGGCTGGCGTTTTATTGGAGGTTGAATATCGTCGTTTCTTTTCCTTTTGTTCAAGCTGCATTGTGCCAACCTCCCTGCTCGTCATCTTCTCTTCAAGAGACAGCGGCGGTATCTGCACGCATGGCATTTCATTACAGAGCATACACGGGGGTGTGTGATCGTGAGTCGATCCAACCCCTTTCACTTCTTCTTTTCTGTTCTGGGTCTGTTGTATACATCAAGACGGGGAGATGAGTCCACGCGAGTGTCATGATATCCTTAGCTCAGTAGAGTGAGCGGCCGCAAGAGTTTCATGCATGCATGGAGGATTCCATGCCATTTTCTTACTTTACTTTGTCCGCTGTCTCTCTGGGAGGTACGGAATTCCCTTGAAAAGAGAGATGGGCTCTTCTCCTTTTGCGCCTTTCCCCCTTCCTCGCCCCTACCTGGAATGAGTAAAAGAAGATGCTGCAGAACGTCTTGAAGGGGAAACGATGAGCGCTCTGCGATACCGACTTCAGAAGAGGTGATGGCAAAGCGAACTGCCTCAAACGGCGCGCCTGGGAGGCGTCGCGAATTCCTTTCTCCTAATAGACTACTGAAGATGTACTTTAATCTTGCCAATACATTCATGCCTGGAGAACCAGTGACGGCAGTCAAAGACGCAGTCCCTGTGCAGCTCAAGCAGTGTATCATTGTGTCGAGNTTTTTTTTTTTTTTTTTTTTTTTTTTTTTTTTTTTTTTTTTTTTTTTTTTTTTTTTTTTTTTTTTTTTTTTTTTTTTTTTTTTTTTTTTTTTTTTTTTTTTTTTTTTTTTTTTTTTTTTTTTTTTTTTTTTTTTTTTTTTTTTTTTTTTTTTTTTTTTTTTTTTTTTTTTTTTTTTTTTTTTTTTTTTTTTTTTTTTTTTTTTTTTTTTTTTTTTTTTTTTTTTTTTTTTTTTTTTTTTTTTTTTTTTTTTTTTTTTTTTTTTTTTTTTTTTTTTTTTTTTTTTTTTTTTTTTTTTTTTTTTTTTTTTTTTTTTTTTTTTTTTTTTTTTTTTTTTTTTTTTTTTTTTTTTTTTTTTTTTTTTTTTTTTTTTTTTTTTTTTTTTTTTTTTTTTTTTTTTTTTTTCGGTCTTGACACTTGCTTGGGAAGATAGCCGGGCGAATGTGACAAATGACAAGACCCTTCTCATCTTTTTTCTCCGAGGCAGCAAGGAGTCTGATCGGAGCAGCACTTCTGGAGACAAGGACGAGCGAGAAGAGACACCACGAGCTGGTTGGTCCGCGCCGTGACATTGAGCAAGTAGATGCATCGCTAGTCATGCCCGTAGCTCGTTTGGAGCTGCATGACGATGGGGAACGAGTCATGCAAGCGTCTGCAGAGGAGAATTCCAGACAAGCTATTCGCCGACGAGGCGAAGCTGTGCATGCCCTCTGGAATTCATTCGGCATGTGAATCCATCCAGCAAATAAAACAGTTGGGCGGTGCTGCGGACTCTATTTCCATGTTGCAAAAGGCAGCTGGAGCTTCCCTCTCCTTTTCCACTAGTTGGTCGATTTCATAGCAGCAAAGACAAGGTTCTCATTAATAGGTACCTTGTCTCCCGTTCCAGCTACCCGAGGCACGCATGAAGCACGGGCTTTTGCTTCAGACAACACGCTTTTGAAACAACCGCACGGGTGGTGAAAAGGAGGGAAAGGGAACCGGATCTTTGCCAGTGCTTGCGACCTCGAAGCTCGCTGGCGCGCCGCCTTATCACCGCCAAAGAGCAACGCCCGCCGCAAGTCGATCGTCTTCGCATAAGTAGGTATGGCATTTCGTAAGTCGGTGCCTTAGGTAGGCAAACGGTTGCCGCCGTCGGGCGACAGCTGCCGGCTTGGCTGCATCTTGCATATCAGCCGCAGGGGACTGAGCTGTTTGACGCATATCACCTGTAATGCTTAGCCCTGCCCTTGCAGTCGTTTTTGCTTGTCATGTTTCCTTGTTCGGGCCATGAGATACAGCCACCGTGCTGGCACCGGCTGCTTCGCCTGCGCCTAGCGATATCGGCTGCATACATTGGGAGATTCTTCCCTTGCAGGCTTCGGTGCACGGCTGACGAAACGTGAGCTTCGGAGCCGGGTCACCCGTATCTGTGCTGCTCTCGCCTTTTATCAACTGACTCCTCCCCCTCCATGCGCTGTGTAATTGCATGAGCATTCTCATCCGTGATGTTGACGCTGAGTCGGAATATTGAGCGGTAGCACAAAAATCCAACCAGGATGAGTGCCGTCAACCTCTTGGCTTCGCTGGACCGCCCTTGTATTCCTCTCAGCCATGGCCCCCAGCTGTTGCCGGCATGCCGCAGATGGTGTGAAGCGCTGCATATGAGGCTGATGTTGGGAGCAGGTCAAGGACGGTCCTCAGCAGATGTAGACGGTACTTGAACGCGCCTCAAGGCTTCTTGATGGAAGTAACGTCTACTTCATGCAGCTTGGTAGATCCCCAAGACTGACCGCTCCTGTCACGCACCCTATCAAGGGTCCTTGAGCCGGGGGCGTGTGCATTTCTGCACAGGCGGATCGGTGACTTGGCAGCTTGCAAATCAACCTACCTTACCTCTGTTACCAGCAGTGCCAAGTCAGTTACAGGGTGTCTATTTTTCTCTCAGATCTCTTGCGGGCCAGATATACTATGCCGTGGCTTAGAGCCGATGCCCAAGGATGGGGGAGAACCATCTCCTCGGGAACGGCACCTCGATGACGTTTGCGGATGGACAAATTGCGGCCTGTCACGATAGCTCGTACGTAAAACATCTGATCATGAGATACGGCCTTCATCGCGCTTCGGCGGAGTACCGTTCGCCTGCGAATTGTCATAGTACGACTGGTGTACATTGGCCGTTGGTTCATTTTGTTAATCAATCTTGACGACACGATTCCGTACCTACCTTAAGCTACATACTGTATAACATGCAATTGAATCCAGAAGGTCCTTAAGAAATAGACTCTAAACCTACCTAGTAGACACTTACGCTGAGGCTTTCAGAAAACGAGGTAAAAGACGGGGACGAGGTCGCCGAGGAGGCCCATCTCGCCAGCCTCTTATCATGGATTGGTAATCCCTTGCAGGGAGATGGACGCCATCTACAAGCCAAACATCAAGTACGTATTTCATCCTCAAGAAATCGATTTATCGGGCCATGAAACTAATATCATGCTGCGAATTTAGTAAGTGTATTTTAAGAGGTGAAACAGCTGTACAGGCTGCACATGGAGGCTCATCTCGCATTCTAGGCTTGATAAACATCGTTGAGAGCATTTAACTACTATGGTAGCAGATCTCAGCTAACGTGAGAAGGCGATTCGAAGTCACAGTGGAGGAACGCAAATCAGAAGTATCTGCCTAACCTTGGGTTGAGCAGGTGGATTGGGGTATGCCTGGAGTATGACGCACGACGGAAGGTACGCTCGTTTGCTGAAGGCTGTTGCTTTCCAAGTGTCATCCGATTTGGCATGAAATCTTCGAGCCGGGATGGAGGAGGACAGCCATCTGGTCTGAGCTACGCGACCTCAATCGCACACACTGCCGAGGATATTCAGAGCTTCATTTGCCTTCCCATACCGGTATCTGGTGCCGAGAGATTGAATCTGAAAGGCCATGATCGACTGAATAGGTAAACACTGAATTGCACCTACCTTACGTGACTACCTACCTACCCAGGGCCTACTGAGGAAGGGACATCCTAAAGACAGGTTGATACAGGCAGGTAGAGAACATGGTGTCACATGATTCGTCTCGCCTATCGTTCTCGCACACAAAGGGTGAAACGCAAAATTATCTTGTACGGAGAGGATCGTTGACTTTGGTTCTCCATACTACAACCGTCTGCTGCGAAGTTGTTCGCATATAGCCGCATTCGACAGTTCTCTGCCGTCTCTTGTGCCCTTTGCAGCAAATCTTCAAGCCTCCCCCCCCCTTTTGCCAAAGGCACAGAGGAGACCGGAGAACATCCTCGTCCAGAGACAGCAGGTGGATATGGCGGATGGTCCCCTTCGAGCATATCCCACCTACCACGTCTCGCCTTTCATTGCCTGGACCATATCGATATTGGGTTGGATGACAACAGAATCTCCAGACATCTCTTTGCAAAGGTTTGCTCTATGGCCGCTGCCATTAACAGGTGTTTTGACTAGCCATTTGCCTAGCAACGAAAGCGAGAAACTGATACTTGAGGGGTTAGTTGAGAACTGATAGAACGATGACTCCACATTGTGCGGTATTAGCATTGTGGTCATGCCGCGAAGACACGACAACGTTATTCCACAGATCCCTGAAGGATACTCTTCTTGGCCGTCAACGAAGTTCCACTCGACGGCGAAGAATGACGAAGCCCTTTTCTGAAGACAGTCTAAAGTAAGCGACTGCATCCATCGAGTCATCCTCCTGTACGGCGCTGTCGACCGCGATCTGCGGTACTTGGAGCTTGTTGCTGAATCTTGTCGAAAGTACTCGCTCCTTCTTTGGAGTACCATGATGCCTGCCTTGGATGATCCCGGGGGCCTGAGTCCGGTATTATTCTGAGAGATCCTTGGACGTCTATGGTGACTTGACACATACCTACCATTATTGGCATTCATGCCATCAACAAGATGTGAGCTGTCAAGCTTTGGAACAGACAGCCTCCTTTTGATGACGAATGGCCATTCGAAGCCCAAAGGTAATGTAGGCGCCATGTCCAAAAGCCAATCGAGCAATCTCTTGCCCTCAGCTGTCGAACTCTCTGCGTCGGGATCTTCTGCATATTGCAAGTTCCTGCCATAGTATCTCCCATTTGAGCTGCTGCCTCCTCAAAAAGCCTCATCTTTGAGCCGTCCAATTCTTCCCGCAGTATCGTCGTTGCATTACTTACGCGTTTCCATGATTGTTTGCGTTGAAAAGGAATACTCGAAATTGGCTCGAAAAAGAACAAGAACAGCCAAACCATTTCCGCAAACAGATACTTGACAGGGCTCACTCAGCTTTTGTCACTATTGTCTGTGCCAAATCCCTTTCATGGATTGCGTGCCCATTGCAATATAGCACGTCGCCTTGCCACAGTTATGAGCAACGATAACCCAGCTCAGGTCAGTAGCTACCTGTCATTCCACACTGGCGGTGTCTCTCGCAGTTCACTTTTTCGGATTTGGTCACGGCTGACTTCAAAGTAGATGATGCTCGATTTCTCTGCGTCTAAGAATAATACTCTCAGCGAGAGCCGCATATGGTCAAACAGCATACGTACCTGACACCAAATCGCCTTAAGAGCATTGAAGCTGCTTTGTCACCACCTTTGGCAATGTGATGTTGGTAGTCGTATGACCGCTGGAGCTACTACGTCATCGTGGGGTTCAGGAGCCACTACCACACGGTACGGTAGGTAGGTATGCTGAGAATTTGCGAGGAACATCCAGCAACGACTGGCTGAAGCCCATCGGGTGAATGTCGCTCAACAACACCTGGCGTATTGCTTCTATAAGCCAGATTTCAAACCTTCTTGCTTTACCGCCCTCTTCGCTTTGGAAAGACACCGTCGCTTTCATCGAACAAAGCACCATCATCATCATCTAAATTGGCGTATCTTGGGCTACTCGGGACCATACATAGAATGCACCTCTCCGGGCCACCCCTCGTCTTGGTCGCGACTGGCGTCATCGGCTCCGCATGGCTGTCCGGCAAGTCTCAACTCTACGTATTCCGGTCGCATGGGAGATTGCCATCTTGTGCCCCTTCTAATGCTGCTACAGGGGCCATCATATCATTCTCCATCGGCGGAGCACCAGCTGCTGCTGCAGTGAACCAATCGTCTGCTAAAATATGGGCTGAACTGTACAAGCGTGGAGCTGCTTCGATGCCCAAGTTCGCCGTCGGCACTTCTTTGGCTTACATACTTGCGGCATACAGTGCTCATGGTGGTGGGGGGTCATGGGGGAGCTATCTGGGAGCCGCTGGTTGCGTCTTGTCCATCGTACCCTTTACCCTGACGGTCATGAAAGATGTCAACGGGTCATTGCATGAAGAGGCTGGCCGAGAAGCCAGAGAGGAGACGCAAGTGTCCAAGGTGCGCGTCAAGGGCCTCTTGGATCGATGGATCACCCTGAACCTGGTTAGAGGGCTCTTGCCGCTTGCTGGAACAGCTCTGGGCTGCTTTGCATTCTACCATGATGGGTTCTAGTGGCACAAATTGCCGCTCAGTCAATGCATGATCTGTCAACCCGAAGTTGATCATAGTTGGTCGCGTGTCTTCTTTGTTTTCCCCTCTCAGTTCGATTCAACCGTCAAATTGCAACAACAATCAAAACATGAAGCCTCGATTTTACATTGCATGCGCCTCGTCATCTCATCTTGTCACACATCCAACTTGTCAGGTCAGACGTCAAAAGAGAATCGCGGAACCGGGCCAGAGTGAGACTACGACATACTCCCTTACCTACCATTGACAGGGTGCGAGCAATAGATTTCAAGCCCCCCCGAAAGAAACACCGAAGGATGCGACATGTGTCTCCTGAGTACAGTGAAAGCATTAGATGGCGTTACAAGCTGCCGGGACCCGTTTGTTTGTCATGGCCACAGAAGCATCGAATACACCCAGCCTTGATGGGACAAAACCGGTGAAATGGGCACGGCACAGAACACCAACGACGTCTCAAGTTGATCGTTCGTTTTCTGTTCGGGACGTAACGAGATTACTTCTGAGGGTGTCGGAGACAGCAAGGTTCGTCGGATCCTTAGACCTGTTCTTTTCTCTCTCCCTCTCTCTCTATCCCCTTGTCTTCTCGTCTTTCCTTCTGGGCGGGTAGTGGCTGAATATGCAAACTGTTTAAGCCAAGCGAAACAACAAAAGCCATGGCGCCAGGGATTCTCATCCTTTTGACGGCGGTAACATTGAACCGCCCGATCCCAAGCGGACGAAGGGACGTCACTTGACAACGACCAGATTTTTACTGAGACAATCGACAAAGGCTAACGAAAGCAATCAACTATCCGTACCGTGTGAAGCCTGCGGTTTACAACCGGAGTAGAGACCCCTCTCTAATCACCGAGGGACAACCAACGCAGTTGATCGGAGTCCGGCCTGCATATCCACTACCACCGATGGGGAGGAGGTAGGAATAGCACGCCTCAGCGCTTGAGCAAACTCTCCCGATCTGGATTGACGGCAGACCTTATGTATGATGCTTTTTGTCCCGAGCTCTACATCGGTTAACCTCCTCAGGCCATGAAATCATATACATGCCGCTATTGCCGACAGAACACATTCAACGCGCAGAAACAAGAAGAACTCGGCATTGGCGGGCTTCTTGACATGCTCCTTAGCTTGGAGACATGATCCTACTCTGAACACCGAAAGGTCGTCACTTACGCGAGAATCTTGCGGTGAGCGGATACAAACTTGTTGAATGTGCATCTGTTATGGCAGAGGGAGCAAAAGACAACTCTAGCACATCTGAACGAGGCGCCTATTCCGATACAAGCAGCGGGTACGTCCCGATAGGTTGACGGCAACCTTAACGGAAAGCTTGTGGCTTGTGTTCCTCTTGCTGGCTTTGCATGCGGCTATGAATCCACGGGCCACGGAAGTTGGACCTAGAGGCGCTCCGGGCCATGGCGGCAAAGTTCAGCTGTATACACCCAACAACGTAATCTGCTTGATTGCGAGTCTCGGCAGGGAGCACCACGTGTTCAGCGGACCATTCGAGCTATCGCGCACCATTCATACCCACGCATCAGCAGGATGGACTGGAGCACCAAGGGGCTTGATGATCCAGGCCTTTGCGCTTAATCTCGGCTGTAGCATCTCGATGCACCGCCATTCCAAGAATTCGGTCGGCCAACACCCCCCTATGTGATATGGGTCTGAGACCAGTGAAGCCCTTTATCCACTCTTGCCATCCACATCCTTGGCGTCCGGATCCCGGTTTGGTTCATATGCTCCGAAGCCTGCAATGAAGGCTCCGCGAATTTGTGGAAGCAGCAGGCCCTTACGAATCAGGGAAACATGACTCCTACCGCAGAAGCCATCACCGTGAGGGTCGGACATGTAATACAAAATGAATACGGAATACGCCCAGTAATTGCAAGACTCTAGTTGTCGAGGGGCTAGACATGTGTCTACCCCTCGAGTCCGCGCCTTGGAAGTGAGGCAGTCCATACATTCATATGCCCCTGGCAAGTTGCCGCACCAGGCCGGAAGATATGCTGCGAAGCAGAGCTTAACGGTCCTTGATCGTCAAGGTAGGGAGTGACGAGTGCCTCTGATATCTGACATCAGTCCAGGGCTACGCAAATAGGCAGAACGGAAACCGACATCCGATATTGAGGCGGCTGCCCCATCTCACCCTACAGCATCATCTCGTAATGATGGCATATGTGACAGCTTCAAGGCTGGACAATGATGCGGCGCCACGAGCGCGGAAAACCAGGCAGACCAGGCCTCCGCACGGTGAAGATGTCGTTTGAACAGGGTGTTGGGAGTGTGCCGAGAGGGCAGCGATTACCCGGGCTCGCTCGAGTGGCCTTGTCTCTGACTTGACTGAGTCGATCGGGAACATTTCTCACGGCAGCCCTTGGCGCAAATCACAGATGACTATGTACCGTATTATCTGCGCGAGCCATTGTCTCAGACTCGATCCAGATCCGGCTCTCGGGACGTAGGTCCCATGTCCTAACGTGTGGGAAGCACTGCAGCACACATTGACAGAATGCGAAGACAGGGAGTGCCAATTTGCGGTCGTTGCACAGCTCGTCTGTCAATCTGCCTTGGTGGTGGTAATAGTGTTTATTTCATCAAGGGATGCGGCAAACAAGTCGGCATACATATATGAAGACATCAAGCTCAACAGGGATTCCCACCCGGGCCAGCTTGATTTGTTCCCTCTCTTGTCTCGCACAACCTCGCGCTGTCTGTGCTCGGCTCAGCCGACCGCCTTATCTGTCTCTTGTCGTCTCCTGATCCCCATCTCCTGGTCCCCTCTTCGCTACTGATCCTCCATTGTGTCTCTCGTTCTCCTCTTTCCCTCTGGCATCGGGGATGGTCTGCCGCCTGTTCCCTGCTAGAGGCTCTATTAGCTTCTTGGCGAAGTATCCAGCTCACCGGATTCTGGGTTACGAGTTGCATTCGCCCCCGGTTTCCAATGCAGCCACTCCAGCCGTCATTGGAAATTTCAAATCAGGTTTGGTTGCAAGGCCTCACAGGCAGTGGAAGCCGATCTTTTCGGAGAGACAGTATGCGTCATGCTTCTCTCTCTCGTCCCTTCTCGACCCTTGCAGGTGGATGTTTTTGTCAGAAAAGCGTGCGGTTGACGAGTGCAATGATGCCTGAGGACGACACCAAGTACCTCTTGTATCTCCTCGTACTCGCACCAATCAACCCGCGCTTCTCTGGTGCGCACCTTCCCACTCATGCAGCATGTCTCCAGAGATGATGCATTGAGGAAAGAGGCTCCGCGAGTTGTACAGCAACCCTACCGATCACGTGGTGGTTTGTTCGCACAATGTACTGGAGCGCTTCTTCGAGAGGAGACACCAAGCAAAGCCGCTTCACGAACAGCAGACGAGAACCGCGACTGTCACTTCTGCTGTTCGCTCGCTACCCGCTACGACGCACTCGCCCATCGCCACGGCCCCGAGTCCAGGCCGCTCAGATCCGCCCTGCTCTTTTCTCTCGGCTATCCTCACCCCAACTGACTTCGAATGGTCCATACAGTAACTTACATGCATGCCATGGCCACGATCATCTTCTCTGCTTGATGTGCTCAAACGCTCAAGCCTAGGCCATCAAGCAACGAATCAGACGGTGGTGTGTGTAACTGACCCATTGAGACAGCAAGGATTATTGGCCTCCCTTGCGAGTCGGAAGTTTGCTGCTTTGCATGCTCTGGCGCCGCCAGCCAGCCTCGACTTCCGTCCTGCCCCGTCGCTATTGGTACGTCTGAATGCTACTGCACGTCGCTCGCGCCAGGTATTGGTCGCCTCTTTCTCCGTTCCTCCCTTTACGAAGCACGAGCATCCATCTTTCCCCCTCTCCCCGCCCACCCATTTCTTATCATGCTTCTCTTCGCCGTGCCTCTTCCGTTGCGGTAGCCCGGGGGAATAGTCGTCTAGAGAACGAAAGGTCCTTGCTGACGACTTGTCTAGATGGCCGAGTTTCTCCACAGAGCTCAGGCACTGCGAGGGAACTAAAATAAGGACGGGCACTAGCTCCGGGAGCCCGGATCGTCCTGCAACCATGACAGGCGGGGACCCAGGCCAAGGATTCGCCGTGAAGAGACCGGCTGGGGAAGCCAGCCAGGGTCCCCAGTCGGGGTGTGTTTGCATCAAGCCCACATAGCTGAACCTCGCTCGGAGACGTCGTCACTGCTCCATTTTCTTGTGGCGTGGAGGAATGATGCCTCCGTAAACGCCGACTTCAAGTCAGAAGCCATGGAATGCTCCGCTTCATCGATCATAGTCTCTATCTGTTGCGGCAGGGACGGGTCAAAGATCCTATTCGCTGCGTGGCCGCCACAAGAGGGTCATTTCTGCCCTGCCGATGCCAACATATGAGATCATGGCATAGAGTACACACTGCATCCTTGGCCAGGATGGCGAATAGGAACATGGGCGTCTGCAGAGGCAAATGCAAATGCAAATGCAAGTGCAGGAGCAGGAGCAGGAGCAGGAGCAGGAGCAGGAGCGAATGCAAATGCAAATGCAAATGCAAATGCAATCACAGAGCATCTTCAGTATGGACCATCTCTGGGGGCCGCTGGTTTGGCTTGTGACTGTCAGCGAAGAGCACTCTGCTTCAGTTGCCTGTTTGCACAACTGCCCGACCTCCAATGCTCCCGGGTGAAACACGGCACCCCCATTGCCATTATGGCTCCCTTGAAGCCTCACCATTGCTTATTATTGTCAGAGAAATTGCCCATCATTGCGATTGATGTGACCTGTGGCTGAGACAGGGTCTTGCTGCTCGCCTCCTCAGCGCCTGCCATTCATCACTGCGCGGATGTGTATGCCCTCTCATATAATCACACTTGCCAATTCTGACGGGCAGCGACCATTTGGAGAGGAACATCTCTCGCGCTTCCCCTCTCATCTCCAACAGTCTCCAACCCTCTCCCTTCTTGTTTCATCTCCACGACCGACTGCGGCCTACAGACTTTCTCTTGGCCTTACAGTCGACATCCGTCCTTCCTTCCGAGTGATCAAACTCTCCATCCCCTAAAGCCGAGGCCCAAAGAGCTCAAATGCCCGTTACAACCATTCTCCAACACCAGAGGGAGAGGGAGAGGCTTGCGCAGCCTGACCTGGATACGCCTATGCCGGATCATGACCAGGGACCTAGCATGCGAGAGAAGATGCAAGAGGTCAGGCTTCGATGGGCCCTCGCCGTTGAGGAACTTGTTCAAGTGTCTCTGCTCACCGAAACGGAAAAGGCGGCGGCAGTAGCTGCTGGATGGATTCCGCCCGATTCGAGTTATACCGTGGAAATTCTCAATCGCCCCTTCAACCCTGAATCTTCGAAAGCTTCTACACCGTCTGCCAGCAAAGGCTCCTCCGGCGTATACAATGGAAGCCAGACGGGTGGAAAAAAGCTTGGTCCACCGCAGGGAAATCCCCCTGATCGCCAGAATACGAGAAACCTACCTCCGACAAACGACGTATGCGAGATGCAGCAGCATTGTCCTCAGCAGTACTCTTCCAATACTCACGATTCTGGGCGAATATCTCCGGATGTATATAACGCCACACATCGTGCCGTAAACGCTCTTTGGGCTCACAGATGGGGTGAAACAGCGTCTAACGACCACAACGCTTGGCAGGCGGTTTCCAATTCTCGTGTCAATGAGCAGACTGCTCCGAGGGCATACAACACTCTCTATACTCCTCCTGCGAGTCAAACACAGACATCTCCGTTGGGGTACGATGGTAGACAAGCACCATACGCGGACCATCACGCTGGGCATCCATCGCCAGTGGAACGGGATGCGGTGCAGGTATATCCTAATGCACCAAATGCTACCGTAAGCAAAACCAAACCGCGTTCGTCTAGATGACTGCTAACATAACTTGCTAGGAGGCCGGTAGTAGGTTTAGAGAAAATGCCACCGCTTCTGGACCACAAGCATCGAGTGCCACTGCGAGCAGTCAACCGCGGCAGACATCCGTTTGGCAGCATGCCTATTCACAGTCCACGACGGGTCCTCGACCGGCGTCACTTCAGCATTCCGTGACATCCTCGGGGTCGATCATGAGTCTGAAGAGCATCGTAGCTCCACAATCACCAGCCGTTGTACATCCAACGATGACTGCACCTTCGGAACGCATTCTACAGCCAGAGGTGGCTCCACGACCAGCGGCGCCTTCATATCCGCCAACGATGCCACAGGATGCAGTAGCATCACAAGCAATGGCAGCTCCGCAGCCACCAGCCGTCCCACAATCTGTGTATACGCAGCCTGCATATACGCAACCTACCGAAGCACAGCCTCCCCACTCGTGGCATTACAACACTCAAACTGCCTTGTCAGAACCCTCCCATCCCCAGCTTTATTCACAGCCTGCGTGTTCGGAACCTGGATGCACATGTTCTGACCCTCCACGACCCTACGACCCGCAACCGCAGTCGGTCTATTCGCAGCTAATGGCGGAGTCCCAGCAAGCAAATGTTGGCCATCCAGAGGCCACCCCACGGCCATTGGCGACCTCACAGTCCACGATAGCTTCGAACTCACCGGCGACTCCGTGGCCAGCTGAGTCATCGCAGGCAACGACAGCTGCACAACAACCTGCCCTTCCACAGCACGCAATGTTTTCACAGCCAATACCATTCCGAACAATGGCGACGTCACACGGCGCAGGCTCTCCACAGCAACTGGCGACTCGACCCGCAGCGGCTGGTGACTCTCGCATTTCGGCTCGCAAAGACAGCAGGGAAAGTACAAAGCCTCCCCAAGCCCAAGATGTGCGCTCTCTCTATGGTCCGGAAGGATCAGCCATAGTCGAAATGACGCCGAGCTTGGGGAATAAAGTGGTGGAATTTCTTCTGAAGTATGAGCCGTCGATGGTTGCGGGTTCGCAGGTGTCCAACACCCTACCCAAGGAGACCGCCGTTCATTACAACAGCGTTCTGGGCTACCAAGCCCAAAGCCTAGGACTTTCCTTTCCCCACGGGCGCCCAGAGTTTCACAATGGCATCGACCCGAAAGTCGCACCACATCGGGTCGTGCCAGCCTCGCAAGACGCCCAAAGCATGCAGCCGACAGCCACGCATGCTGGTCGAACACAAACCTCCCAGCGAGTACAGGGTGCGGGGATTCCGCCTCGCCACGGCCATTTCGATGTCCCGGCACCGCAGAGTAATCTCCCACCGCATTCTTTTTCCAGAATACCCCCTGCCGGGATCGCCCATCACAACCCGACAAATCGCGTTGGCCATTCCCTGAATAAATCTGAAAGGGGAATGGCAGGAGCCGGTTCCCACGGTGGTGATGTTCAGGAGGTCTCCCAGATGGATTGGCAAGCTGCCAGTGAGGGAAACAGGGAACGCCGGGACGACATCCAGGTCGTCTCCCGCCAGGATTGGCGAGCTGCTAATCAAGACACCAGTGGCCGTCAGTTTGCGTACGGATCTCAGCATTTTGCGGCCTCAGCTCCGCAGAACACAGCGTCACAGCCCTCAAGCTCTACTCCAGCAAAGACGCAAAGCGCCCCTCAGCCATGCGTAACGAATATCAAGGGCAAGATGCCATTGCCGAAAGCCCAGCGCCCCATTCACGCATCTATCAAAGCTCAAGCAGCACCAACAAAGACCCCAATAGCGTTAACGAGAGGTCAGGCATCCAGGAACGCAAAAAGCAAATATAAAGCAGCCCCCGCATCTGGTGGTGTTCAGAAACGAAAATCCCATCGAGTCCGTCAAACCACGGCGCCTCGACCTGTGGCGATGCAGCCTGCAGTGCCCAAGACTGCGGTGTTTCAAAGTGCGGTGCCTCAAATCGAGGCGCCCCAGACTCCGCTTCCGCCAGCCGGGCGAGAGAAGCAGCCAACTGCCTATCTTTCGGGCTCAGGATTGGGGCTGACTCAAGACGATGTAGATCGTTGGCAGGAGGAACGGCAGAACCCCTATCGTCTACCCTCGTTCAAGGACGCTTTTGGACATATTCTAATGGCTACGTCCCCGACTGGTTATCAGCACAGGTCATATAAAGCTGAAGGAGGCAGATTCAACCTTGCCGCTTATCGTATATAGCTTATGACGTGTTGTACAGGCCCTTGCTTGGCCCTCGCATTGAAATGACGAATGGTGACTCTCAATTTGGATGGATATCAGTGAGGGATCAAGCAATGATGCCAAGCCTTGTAGACGGAACGATTGCCCAATGGCGAGCCAAGCCGTGAACCGAGGCTGCTAGGGGCCTTGGAGCCTTGGAGCCTCAGAGAGCATATGGGAGTGGCTTAGATAGAAATGTAAGCTGCCATTCTCCAATTGATCAGTGGCGATATAGAGTCGACAAGATCGAAAGAACGGAAGATGAAAATGAACTGCTCCCATGGAATTAGGTCAATCAAAGGACCTACAGAACAGCACGGATCTCGAGAGATGGGAATTCCTGTCGTGTCGATCAATATGCCGCAGTTGTTGCCAAGAAGCACCACGGCCATAATGACGCAGCGAGTTTTGACATGTCTGCCCGAAGCGAATGCGAGTCGTTCTCATTCAGCGAGAGGCGAACCGCGAAAGCATACAGATCATATGCTGGGGGTGATTCTCAATTTGGAAATGACAAGGCTGGCAATCCTTCATGATGCGTCTGGCTCACTGAACACCGGCTCACATGGCCCAGCATTCTTATGCGGTCCAATCGGTCGTTACCGCTAAGGGGCGACGCTGGACCAATATGCCATTTGATGAAGCGTGCTCGCATCTTGGGTTCTCCCCTCACTGCATCTGTCCAATGGCATCAGATGATCACCGGTCGCACGATGTAACTCGACCAACCCATCCTGGCTACGGGCTGAGATCCATGCAGACTCTCCTTCGTGGCCTGTAGGACAGCGATATCCCTAAATCTGGGCAACATCGCAATCCAGGCTCAATTGAAGGCGTGAGGACGGAGAAGGGTACGACAACACCTTTGGAAATCATTTAAGCTTAACAAAGATATATGGAGCTCCATGGGTATTGTTGCAGCGGCTGTGAGAATCCGGGGGGAAACATGGGTTCCCGTCTTTCTCCGCATTGATCGGCATCGGCTCCGCTTCTTCCATGTCAGCATGCTCTCCCAAATCCAGTCAAACAACAAGGAAAGACGAAGCGAGTGTTATGGGATTCACCCGGTCTTCCCATCGCTCGTTCCTCTGCATAGGTCTCTTGGGCCGCTTGGTATACGCATCTCCACACCGCCCGTCACGATGAGGTAGAGAGCAAGTAGTCATCGTGGGACAACAGGAACTGCTCGCATGCAGCGTATCATTGGGCTAAGAGAGGGAGAGGAAAAGAGGGGAAATGAGCTTGGTGAGAGGAGTCGTCCTGACGGCGTGGCAGTATTTAAGAGCACAAGTCTGCCCTGTTTCCGATAGAATCAAAGTGCTGAGCAAAGAGGGATGTTGCGAAGTCTTAGACTGAGCTTCCCATCTGTGCATATCGACCAATTGACACAAGCCCGCTCCAACAGAAAGATACGACGATCGTGATGAACCTGTTTTCGGCAGGCCTGCTCGCGCTCGTCTGCGTTGGGACTGTTGTCGCTAAGACCAGCAGCCCAGCCAGCTACAAGGTCCAGACACCGCCACTGGACACTGACTGGACTTACAAGGTGGGAACGAATCCATGGCCAGAGTATCCCCGGCCTCAGCTTCAGCGTGATGCCTGGCAAAGTCTCAATGGTATTTGGACGTTTCAGCCTGCCGGGGCTGGTGCAGGCGACTCCGGTAGTCCTCCGGAAGGCCCACTCCAGAGCGAGGTGCTCGTGCCGTCTTGCATCGAGAGTGGGCTCTCGGGCTTGCAGCTCATGAACATCACAGACATGTGGTTTGCGACGAGCTTCAAGGTACCGCACAGCTGGAGCGGGCAATCTGTCATCCTCAACTTTGAGGCCGTCGACTACCAGGCGGTGGTATTTGTGAACGGAGCAAGGGCCGGGACCCATACCGGGGGATATTTTCGGTTCGGATTGGATATCACCGAGTTTGTGAAGTTTGGTGATAACAACGACTTGTAAGTCAAACCGACTCTGCTTGTATGTTGGCTTGGAGCAGCAACAGCAAAAGATTGAGCTTGACCGACAGGAAAGATGCGTGCATGGGTTTGTAGCAGGCGTTGACCAAGAAGCAGAACTGTGTTCGTTCACGATCCTACGGACCTCGACGTCATTCCAATCGGAAAGCAAACTCGAAATCCCAGCCATATCTTCTACAGATCGTGCTCCGGAATATGGCAGTCTGTATGGCTGGAGAGTGTACCTCCAAACCATATCACACAGCTTGACATTGCTGCGGGCATGGACGGAACAGGTTCGAAATCATCCGGATACCCTCCCAGGTGGCGTCTAGTGATGGCAGTCCACGTCTAACGCAATGTGATAGTTTGCGTAACCGTTCACAGCTCGAAAAAGCAAGGAGCCTCGGCCAAAGTGTCCGTCATCGGGCTCGATGGTCGAACGATTGCTTCGCACAATGGCCCTTCGGATGAGGAGTTCAAGTTCAAGGTCAAGCACCCAAAGCTTTGGTCCCCATCCTCCCCAATTCTGTACAACTTGACGGTGACCCTTGGCGAAGACGAGGTGTCTAGCTATACTGGGTTTCGCACCATCTCTTCAGGCAAAGTCAAAGGTGTGCAGAGACCGCTTTTGAACGGAGAGTTCACCTTCATGTTCGGTACGCTGGACCAGGGGTTCTGGCCGGACGGACTATATGTGCCGCCCAACAGAGAAGCCCTTGTATACGATCTGAAGATGCTCAAGGGACTAGGCTTCAACACCGTCAGAAAGCACGTAAGTAGCCCGTTGATCCGGTTGTTGTCGCCAAGGACGCAGTCGAGTAGACAGCTGAATCGAGTGTCTTTTCACAGATCAAGGTCGAGCCGGACTTGTTTTACCGAGCCTGCGACGAGATGGGTCTGATGGTCATCCAAGACATGCCCAGTCTGACCAACGACGGGAGTCGGCCTCCTAACCCGGACCAACAGGCAGAATTCCAACGTCAGCTGGAAGTGCTGGTCAATGAGCACAAGAACTACCCGTCAATTGTGACATGGGTTCGTCGTTTCCCATGACTTTTCCCATAGGTGCTGTGAACACTGACTGAGGCTGACTGGACCACTCGTAGGTCATCTATAACGAAGGATGGGGGCAGCTCAGGGGCCCACCGTATCCCGAAGAGAAGCTTGTGGAAGTCGTACGCAGCATCGACCCCACGAGGCTCATAGACGCGACGACGGGCTGGAATGACCACGGAGCAGGCGATTTCTCAGTGAGCTGATTAATGGCGATGCATGTGTTGCGCAAGCTGGGAAGAAGCTGGCTGACCTAGGCGTAATGATTCAGGATAACCACCATTACGCCAATCCGCAATGCGGCACGCCTTTCTACTCCACCCCTTCATCTCCGTACGACCCCAACCGCATTGGGTTCCAGGGCGAGTTTGGTGGCGTCGGCCACAACGTGTCAATCGAACAGTTTGTCTTTCACATCTCCTTTTGGGCCCTTCTGGAGTAATTTCCAGGAAGTGGCTGGTTTGTGGAGGCCAAGTGCCTAACGTATGATTAGTCTTTGGAATGTTCAAGAGGCCATCAACACCATCAACCAAACGTACGAAGTCGACGCTGATCTGGCTACATACAACTACCGCGCGAGCGTCCTGTTCCGCGAGTTCCTCGAGCAGGTGGAGCGCTATGCTTGCAGCGGCGGCATCTGGACGCAGACGACCGACGTCGAAGGTGAAGTCAACGGCCTTTACACGTATGACCGCCGAGTGTTGAGGCCAGACCCGAGGCAGTGGAAGAGCGATATCAAAAAGCTGTACTCGGCTGCGGCAGGTAGGCGATGATTGAGCAGCAATATGTGGCCACGCGATGATGACAAGCCGAGCGATGGCTTTGGAAGTCCATTGGAGAGATTCGGTATCTAGGATATGCGATAGAGAAACTGCTGGCTTGTGGTTGTTGGCATTCTCGAGCTTCGTGTGCAGAAATGGTGATGATGCCTCAGATTTCTACTCTGGTTGATGCCTTCAAACAATTGCGTTCTCTCATCGCACCCCACCTGCCACATGCAAATATGCTCCTCTGCTCCTGCCCACCCGTCCTCCGAGTTCCTGGACTAGCTCTCCCCAAGACGGCTAGCTCAGCACTGAGGTACATCTCGTAAGGTGTCCCTCGACCCCACTATCCCGCAATCGTATTCGGATCTTTGACCGCTAGGCAACTTCTGATAAAGTTTGCAAGTCAAAGAGATCCAAAGCCACTTCCTCGTCCCACAATCATGTGATAGAGCTCCTTTTCAGCATATCCGTCATGTCATGAACAGGGGTCCAATGCGGCATTCAGTTTGTTTCTGCTCTTGCAAATTGGCCAATTGCACAGAATATTGCTTGTGACTGTCCATTTCCATCGTCCAAGAGGCAGATGACGAGCCACGAAGCACGACAATAAATACCCAGCCGGCGATACGTGTTTCTCGACCACTTTCACCTCGGAGTATTCATTGGCCCTCCCAAGAGCCTCGTTGTTGCTTGATTCCCCCAATTGCTTCGAAAAATTGGCCCGGCTGTTTTCGACTCTCGATTTGACGAACACTTTCCGAACGAGCAACTCCTGCACGCTTTTGCCCCTTCCTCTCGACCCATCTACAACTACAGAACTTCAAATGTCGAAAACATCGACGTCGGAGGTTCACACGCGCGAGCGGCGCGACCTCTATCATGAGGCCGACGTCGTCGTTGTCGGCGCCGGTGTCTTTGGCTGCGCGGCCGCTTTTGCGCTGGCAAATCAGGGGCGCTCTGTGCTTCTTCTCGAGAGATGGATGCACGAGCCCGACCGGATCGTGGGCGAACTGCTACAGCCAGGCGGGTTGACGGCCCTGCGGAAGCTGGGCCTGGGTCACTGTGTCGAGAATATCGACGCGATCCCGTGCTACGGCTACAACGTCATCTACCACGGAGAGCCGTGCGCCATTCCCTACCCCAGCCTGAACGAAAAGGGCGAAGTGACACATGCGTGGGGAGGGAGAGGGACGGGCGGAACGAAGCAAGAAGGATGCGGCTTCCATCACGGCAAATTCATCACGCAGCTCCGCAAGGCTTGCCTGGGCCACAAGAATATCACCGTGGTCGAGACGGAGGTTGTCAAGACGATTCGAGGAGAGCACACAGACCAGATCCTGGGCGTCGAGACGCGGACGACGGTCAACAAGGAGACTGGGGAGAAGAAGAGCGACTACTTCTTCGGCCAGCTCACCATTGTGGCCGACGGCTACGACTCCAAGTTCCGAAAGCAGGTCCTGGAAACAAAACCTGTTGTCAAGAGCAAGTTCTACGCCTTGGAGCTGATCGACACGAAGCTACCGCTGCCCTTCCACGGCCACGTTATCATCGGAAACGCTTACCCCATCCTCCTCTACCAAATCGGCACCCACGAGACCAGAGCGCTCTTCGACGTGCCGCAGAACATTCCCGAGGCCTCCCCCGAAGCCGGAGGCGTCCGCGGCTACATCAAGAACTGCGCCATTCCCGCGCTCCCCGAGTCCGTCCGCCCGGCTGCCGAGCGGGCGCTCGCCGACGGCAAGATCCCCCGCAGCATGCCCAACAGCTGGCTGCCTGCGGTGCCCCAGACCCCAAGCGGCCTCGTCATCCTCGGCGACGCGCTGAATATGCGGCACCCCCTTACGGGCGGCGGCATGACCGTCGCCTTCAACGACGCCCTGCTGCTCGCCGAGCTGCTGCACCCCGACCGCATCCCGAACCTCGAGGACACGGCAGCGATCCGCGACGCCATGCACAAGCTCTACTGGCGCCGCAAGAACTTCACCAGCATCATCAACACGCTCGCACAGGCTCTGTACTCGCTCTTCGCCGCAAACGACCGCCAGCTGCGCGCGCTGCAGATGGGCTGCTTCGAGTACTTCCGCCGCGGGTGGACCGACGGGCCGGCCGGCCTGCTCGGCGGCATCATCCAGCGGCCGCTCGTCCTGGCGTACCACTTCTTCTACGTCGCCTTTGTGGCCATCTGGATGAACGCCTGCAACGTTATTGGCGGACCGCTCGGCTTTTGGAAGCTGCCCCTTGCGCTGATTGATGCCGTCCTCATCCTGTGGAAGGCTTGCATCGTATTTTTGCCAGTCATCTGGCGGGAGGGCTTCCAATAAGCAAGTGGAAGCTTTAGGAGTTGTCCTCCTCTTCCTTCATCGGATATATGTATGTCTCATACTTTTGTATGAGAATGTCGACGTCGGGTTCTGGTTTACTTTGCCACACGGCGACGCGCGGAGTTTTACATGGCTGGCAAAAACGGATGCATGTGGTTTGATATTCTTCACAGTCACTTCACTTCCCCCCTTTTTCAATAGAGTTGTGGCATGACATGGGATCTTGCTAAACTATAGCATGGCTGGGTCGCTATCTTGGTACGCTACCTACCAAAGGAAAGCAGCAAAGGAGGATGAAACTAGGAGGCGATAGCGCCGAGCTTTGGATGAGCAAATGTGATTTACGCAGTTATGGCTAGAGGAAGATGTTAGAGACATTAGATGGTAATTGTAATACTTATTCGTTCATGTATGGATGTCTCTCTAATTCCCCATGCCGTGGCCTGTGTTGTGCTTATGCGGAGTCTATGCCGCGTCCCGTAGAATACCTTGGTAGGTAGTATACACTATAGATACCATCATGAATTGGTTTGGCCCTCATCGATCGAGGTTCATGTGGCAGCAATTAAATAGATTGCCCTCACATGGCTGGACGTAGCCATCAATCAGAAAGGCATGCGCAGGGCCGTGCTTGTCTGCCCTTGTTTCATTCATTGGCTCCCCCCTTTGATTTCCAGTTCCGTGGGCTCCGAGTCTCAAGTGAAACGCCTCCTATACACGCCCATCATCCAACTGGCCCTCAAGACGGCCAATCCAATGGCCATCTTGATGCTATCCTGAATCACATTCAGCTTGCTGCCGCCCACCTCGTGCCACTGGATGGGCACCTCGGCGACTTTGATGCCAGGACTAGTGCCAATAACACTGCCGTCGCTGCCCAAGACGGGGGTGGCGGGTGCGGACTCGGCGAGCATCAGCATCTCGATATCGAAGATCCAGCCTTCGGCATGCATGTAGGGAACGATGTGCGGCAGAGAGGCGCGGGTGAAGAGCTTGAAGCCGCATTGGGTGTCGCGGATCCGGGAGGTGGCCGGAGGCGTGAGGATGGTAAGGACGAGGTGAAAAGACCGCATGAGAAAGTTCCGAAGGGCCGAGCGCTACCAAGACGAGAGGCGTTTAGTAAATGGGACGATCCCACAGATAAGAGATCCTCTTGGCAAGCGATGGGTGACCAAAGCAACGAACCTTGACGACTGCCTCACTACCAACCAGATGGGCACGGCTGCCAATGGCAACTCCCCGACGGGAGCCATCAACAACCTCCTCGACGCCCTCAATCAGCTTGGCCACATCGCTAAAGCGTGATGCGCCGTCGGCATCGGCAAACAAGGCGTACTCGCCACGCACATGACGAAGACCGTGAGTGACACCGCCGCCTTTGCCCCGATTCTTGCCCAGAGACACAACCCTCAGGATATCATGGAGGCCATTTTTGTGCGCAAAGTCAAGTACGACATCGACCGTCTTGTCGCGGCTTCCGTCGTCAACAACAATGATTTCGTAGCCGCTGAGACTTTGCTCCCTTGGATCAGCAACACTTGGCGCATGCCGCTTCTTCACCGGCACAGCAGGGTTCTTGCCGCCGGCGCTGCGTCCGAAGTGCTTGTCCAGGTACTCGACGGCTTCTTCAAGGGTCGGGATGACACGGTCTTGCTCGTTGTACGCGGGGAAGACGACGCTGAGGAGGAGCTCGGCGGGCTCGATGGAGCCGACATCGGGCGTTGGGTAAGCCTGCTCCGGGCGAACACGCTGCTCGCTGAGGCGACGTTCTGCGAGCCATCGATCGTACCAGCAGGGAAGAGGACGCGGCGTCGTCTTGCCGGAAGGGCTACTGGTGATGTATGTCTTTTCCGAGGGAAGAACCGGGCGAGGCTTCGGGGCGACGAGGTGGAGGAGTACAAAGAGCTTCGCACAAAGGTCAGTTACGGCTTCGTAGAGGTGAAGGGAGGGAGACGATGGGGAACAGAATTGCTGGAATTGGGAAGAAGATGGAGGTCGCATACACCAAAGAGTCCCACCAGGACCAGCGCGAGGAAGAGGCTGAGGAGGATGTAGACTGGAGTTGCTCGGACCCAGGCCCAGAGCGGCGCAGGAATCGCGAGGTCCATTTTGGCGTTGGCGCTGACGGTGCCTCGCCGCAAAAGCGCAGCAGGAGCCGAAGCCGCAGGAGGGAAAAGAATGAATGAAAGAATCAGATGAGGCCGTGCATGCGCTCGAAAGAGAAAGGACGAATGAAATCGAAAGTAAAAACGCGAAAGAAGGAGAAGGAAAGAGAAACAAAGGAGAGAAAGGATGACGAGGGAGGAAAAAGAGAAACAGAGACAGGAGAAAAGAAGATGCCAGGTGAAAAAAAGATGTAAGATGCCAGATGCCAGTTGCCGTGACACCTGGCGAATGGCTGATGACGAGCGCTGGAATCTGCAGCTGCCAGCAGTGAAGCCACAGTTTTCGAAGGTGCAGGGTCGCAGGGGTAGTTCCGTCTCCATACGGGGCAAGGCTGGCCAATCACGGGCGGCGGGTTCCGGCTCGCAGCGGTCCCGTTTAGTGGGGGTGAACGGCTCCAGTGGGCGATGAAGAGCGCTGTGGCCTATCAATTGGTTGCTTATCGATTATCTGCCAATGGGCGACCAACGCATCTCTGGATTCAAGATATCATCGGAACGCATCAACGAATGACGGCGGTTTTTGTATTTAAGCAGATGGTTCGACAAGAGAAGCTAGAGTAGGGACGGTGCGTCGGCCAAGAGAAACATCAGTCAAGCAAGAAGGAGAAATCAGACCGGAAAATGAAGATGAGAATGTAACTGAAACATAGCTTGCCCATTGTATCCCTTCCAGTGTATAAAAGCACCCATTAATAACAGATAACTCAGTACATGGTAGTGTCCAAGAAGAAAAGAGAAGAGCTGTTCGCTGATGCGACGGCGCGCGTGTGTATGTGCACACTCAAGTGTGTGACTGTGTGTGCTGGTTGTTTCTATTCCAACAAGCAATCCTTCGTTTCGTGGTAACTGAGTGGCCGTCTTCATGCCACCAGAACATCTTTGCTCGGTGCTGATGAAGCTCGAGAGACGGGCTCCGCGCCGGGAGTCGGTCGTTGTCGCCGGTGTGCAGGACATGCTAAAGACAGTAAACCAGAAAGGAAAGACAAACCCGAATTCCAGGGTCCCTATATTCCTTCTTTTTGCCCAAACTGACGGGCCCGTGAAACAAAGGAGAAAAGGCAGGCTTGGCTTGGTTCGTACCCAAGAATGCTGCAATGCAATAGGCGACAACATATAGCGAGAAGAAATGAAGGACAAAATAGCGGCTAAACAGTGACAGCCGGCGCTTTGGAGCTAGCCCAGCGAGATTTCTTGGACAGCTTGCCTCCGCTCTTGGCAAATCTCTTAGACTTCTTGGCAGGTTCAGGCTCGGGGATCGAATCTTCTTCTGGGAAGACGTTGATGACAATGGACTGCCTCACCACAGGGGCAGCAACGGGGGGTTGTGCTGAGGCCGAGCTCGGTGCGAGAGCGGAAGTAGGGGCGGGAGCGGGGGAGGGAGCCGCAGCTTGTTCGAGAGGTGCAGCAGCCAACGCCTCGGCACCCGATTCGATCCGCTCCAGCTCCGTGAACCGAGCCACCTTTGTGGCCTTGCGCTCCTTGGAGTGCTTTCCGTTGTGTTCTGGGGAGGGGTTGCTATCCGTCGACAGAGGAGCGGAAGTGGACGCCAAAGTGGTGGCAGAGGTGTTGAGGCTGGCGTTCATGGAGCTGGAAAGCGAATATTCAGACGTCTCCAGCGAGCCCAGCAGGTCAAGCGGCGGAAGAGTATGCGTCCGTACCACTGGAGCGGGAGCATTCACGATGGGCGCGATGGAAGCGAAGCCCCTCATGGACGTAGGCGGGCGGGAATCCCGAGCGGCCCCCTTGGCCGAGTTTGCCATGGCGATTCGCTCAATGGACGAGTCGGACGGGTGGCGACGGCCGGCGCGCGGTCGACGGCTTGCCTTGTCGGCAGCTGTAAGGGGCGGCGGAGCCCGCACCACCGGAGGGCGCGCAAGCCTCATCTCGAGGTCATCTTGAGAACTCGTAGAGCCGCTGGAGCTCTCTGACTCTTCTGGGTGTCGGAAGAAGCTGGTTAGCATCTTGCGGACCAAGGCGCACAGAGGCAGCGGTGGAGGAAGGCGACGACGACGACGAACCTTGTGAGGACGTTGGGCTGGTCCGGGGCGTGCTGTAGCCAGACACGGACACCCGGACGGCCTCCTTCCCTTTGGCCGAGGCGGCGTAGGCAGTGAACTGCGAGCCAACGTCGGGCATCGAGTGGGCGACGTCCCGGCTGTAGCTTGCCGAGTAAGGCGACACGCCTGTGTAGCTGTACGCTCGGGGCATCCGCATGGGGGTGGCACTCTTGTCCGTGGGGTACGAAACATGGGACAGGCTGCTGCCCACGCGAGGCGCGCCCGGCATGTTCATGTGGTGGCCGGACGCCGCCATGGCACTCCTCCGCCGGTTCTGCTCCTGGATCTTTTCCCGGTCGGCCTCTCGCCAGCTGGGCGGCGCGCTGGCGATGGCATCCGTGGCCGCGTGTGTGGGGACATGCCGGTAGGGCGACTTTTCTGTCTCCTTCTTCTCCTGCTCGGCGAGCTTGGCATTGTGTTCCTTGGCCTGCTGGCGGCTCTTCTTCATGCGCGAGAAGATGGACATCTTGAATGTGGCTCCTGCGCGGCGATTTCTTTTCTGACACCGGCCTTGCTCCCACAGGCGAGGCGGACTCGAGCCCAGTGTCCTCAAGGCTCAGAGGGCCCGGATATATATGTGCGTGCAAGAGGTAGGTTCGTTGGTGGTGGTGTGAAAGTAACCGGGGTATAATGGTAGAGTGAGCTAACAGGGTCTGCGAGCAGAGAGAGGGTGGCTCCGCTCAAGTAAGCTTCGAAGAGAGGGGAGCGATGCAGCAGATGATATGTCGAGCGTCGATGCAGATCTGACGGATCACTAGTCCAGGGCAGTGATGACTGGGGGGTCTGTTGATCTTGTCGTTGTTGGAGAAGGAGGGTAACAAGACGACGATGATGACGGTAGGGACTTTCGTTGTTGTTCCTATCCCGTCAACACAGGCAGAGGGGGGTAGAGGGACGGTGAAAGGAATGGGAACTCCAATTTGGCAAGATGATTGTCGAAGGCGGTATTTGTATCTGGCCCGAGCAGAATGGCAAGGTGAGGCAGCTTGATATCAGCTAGGGCCACTCCTTCGGAGAAAACTTGCCGGGCTTGATACGGAGAGGCAGAGGGGCGGCTTACATGTAAGTGAGTGGGTGGATCGGATCAGATGCGAGGGTTGAGATAATGGACTGGGTCCCTCTCTGTTGGGCGGATCGAGCGCAAGACGGGCCTCGCTGCGGTGGAAGCAGGCGTCGGAGCCGAGCTTTAGAGCACAACCTAGGCCGTGGTTGTGTGGTCCTGCTTGGGTAAGCCCGGGGTGTGGGAGTTGAGAGGGCAGGGGACGGGAAACGAGATTAGAGAGCAGAGCAAAAGGTAGGAGGAGAGGAAGAGCAGTCAAGATAAGCAGAGAAAGGGGAGTGAATGAATTGGAAAAGTGGTGAGCCCCAGCCCTATGCCAAGTAAGAGAGAAGAAATCGAACGCCTGGGGAGCTGAAAATACGACGCGCAGATATGGGGGGGGGGGGTCTTGCTGCAGATCGCCGGGGATGGTGGATGAGGAGAGAAGAGGACGAGGAGACGAGAGTGAGTGCGAGTGGGTGAGCGAGTAAAGTAGGTAGGGGAGAGGGGGAGGCCCAGTACGAATAGTCTGGCTGCATAGGCACGCAGAGGCATGAGGGCAAGGTACCTACGAACCCGGAGGGAAGGGCTCTATGTATACGAGGTAAGGTATGGCACTGGATATTTGGAGAATCGGGGGGATGCTGATGTAGTGCCGATGCAGATGGGAGAATAGATGCACTCTTTGCGCCTAAGCGTCGAGTGCTGGGCGCAGCTGGGAAGGCGAGGGTCCTCCGTAGCAGTACTAGGTACTAATGTATGCACATGTACGGTTACGGGGACGCCTTGCCGGCCACTTCCAGTTGGCTACCTGATAACAGGGAGGAGAGCACCAAAGAGATGTACAGTCTGAACAATTTACTTACCTTGCTTTCAGCAGATGAGATGGCTTGCAACGGGGGTGCAGATGGTTGGCCAAGGGCATGGCGGTTTGATGCAAATGCGGCTGACTCGAGGGATGCGTCGTAAGACTCTTGCAGGTTGGTGGCACACGTGGTTGCAGGAGGCTGTACGAAGTACGAGTACTCTTCTGTTGACACTAACTAAGGCACGACGACCGTCCAGCAGCTGCACTAGCATACCATGTCCCGTCTTGGGGATCTTATCTTTCGTCCATTCTTGACGCATCATGTCTCACTCCAAAAATGGTACCATTGTTAGAGTTAGTAGTATGTACGTACTAGTAGAGGGTGAGACAAGGAGACACCATGATTCAGGTCAACGTGGTTGACAACCCTGGCAAGTACTCGTGCTCGTACCTGAACGGAACAGAAGAACAAAGAACACCCTTTGAAGTCAATTGCCCGCTGAAGGGTCAAGTGTTGGTACCTGTGAGACTGAAGTTGGACAGTGGAAGCCACGGTCTGCCTTTCATAGGTAAGTAGGTACCTGGTTGGGCAGCTAGCCCCCTGTCAGCGACTGCCCCAAATCCGTTACCGTCACCGTCGGGGCGGCGGCAGCCCGCTGGACCAGGCACTAAACAAGAAATGGCGCGCTAAATACTTCCGCGCAAAGCGTAAAAACTGGCGATGCGATCCCACTAGCGAGGCCAGGCCCAGGTACCCGATGATGGCGGTGGGACTCTGCGAGTTGTCTGTTGATATTGACATCAAGGGCTGAACTTGTGTCATACCTACCTACTAAGAGTAGTAACTCAGAATGGATGAATACTCTTTGTTGTACTCTTTGTTGTGATGGTCACAAATCCTACTTCGGCGGGAAGATGGCCTTCGACACAATTCAATGTGAAATTGGAGACCCCGTGGCCTTTCAATGGACGGCGACACGGGCCTCTTTTGTTAAACACCACCAGAAGAAAACAATATTTCCATGCGCAGAAAAGCATCGCCACCACCACCACCAAGGCTCCTCGCTACCACCATTTTCACTTCACCTACCTACTAGGTAGGACATGATGCTACAGAGCAACCACTACCCCTAAAGCTCACCTGACCACCCAACGGCCACGCGGAATAGGTCATATTCCTTTTCCGTCGTCGAATTGTGAAACACCTCACCCGGATAGGCCGTTTCGGGTCTGACAACCATCTGCATTCCCAGCTCCGTCTCCAACTCCATCTTACAAGCATCTACGTGATCGCTCGCTCGCGCATCATCCAAGCAAGCGCAAAACTCTATTCAGATCGCCGTCGCAGTCGAGCATCAACTCCTTACCCTTCGCCCGCTGCTCGCTGCCTTTTCCCTCCCGTCGTCTCGCGGCATCTGCTATCGTTACGCTGGCATCGCCTGCCAGCCACCTCGGTCCAAGTCGCCAAGTTCCACCACCCGCAGCGCCGAGCAGCAAATCAGCGCTTGCAGCAGGTATGGTGACGCCGAAATGCTGCTTCTCTGGCTCCAAAAGCAAGGGAAACCCCAGAACCGGCTGCAGCAACTGTTCCTCGCCATCTCGTATTCCGCCCACGGACCTCCATCCCCGAAAGGCTGCCTATCATGCGCGAGCAGCTCTCGGTATAGCCTGCGTGCTGGCCACCAATCATCAACCGAACCGCGAGCGACCTGACGCCTGAAAGACAGCCGTCATGCCAGCGGCATTCAACCAGTGCCACTCCGTCCAGCATCGTGCTGCCGATGGTAGCAGTACTTCGTACAATGTTTGTAGCGGGACCAGTGGTCTGAATTACCTTGGGCGGGCGCTTACGGGAGCCCGGCGGTGGCTTGCTGGGCTGAGATCCCGCTCCAACAGCAACGCGGCTTGGTGGAGCTGAGAGGCATCAAACTTTGGAGTTTCTGGATTCATCGAGGCCAGCGAAACGTGCTCGATCCCTGTCAATATTGGGTGGGCGGGCAACGGCGCTGCCAACGTCCAGCCGCACGCACGCTAAAATGGGAGGCATGAACAAACACAGCAACAGAGGGGGTCCTGCCGCAACCTCCGTGGCACTCATGCAGAGATGCTTCTACTACAAGTACTACAAATCTTCATATCTACGGTGTATCTCCTGTCCGTGCGGCAAGCCAAGGTGAGTGAGGCTGCATCACGAACCAGTGCCGAAGCACTGATTTGAGATGATGATGCATTGAAGCCCTGACCCCATGCTTTCTGCACATTGGGGTATGCGGTGCCGGTCCTTGGCAATGCAACTTCACGTGAATCATAGGTATATCTGATGTCGATGTCAACAATTAGGCGGGTCAGGCAGAAAGCCTCCCTCAAGTCTCCGGTGACGCAGCCGCGCTCTCGTACTCGCTCACTGCATGTGGTCTCGCTGCTTGTCTGCCCTCCCCCTATCTGAAGAAGCTGCTCACAAGCCTAGCACGGTGGACCGCTGCCAGCGAAAACCGGGTCTTTCGATGCCAGCTGAGAAGCAAAGGGAGGAACATAAGGGAAATTGCCGCTCTGTCGCTTTGCTCTGAGATAAGACAGAGATCATGGTCACTTTCATTGGTTATTGGAGACTGGGAGGCTCCCGGCAGCAGCCTCTATCGCGACGCCACAAGGGAACGTGGCAGTCTCTCTGGGCGAGACTCGAGGGGCTGAGCTGTCAATCACCGCCATACGCCTCCATCCTACTGTACGCATGTCCTGTATTTTATTCCGTAGAGAGTACAAACTTTACCTTACCTATATACCTAGTACTGCCTAGGTAGGTAGGTATCTAGATTGGTATTGGATCATGCAGCACGATATTGTCGTAAAGAGAGCAGCGATCGGCGGGCACGGCTTCTGTTTCCAGCCGGGCTTCAAGGCAAATCGTCTTATCATACGAAATAAGGTACTACCTTAGTTATGTAGGATACGAAGCACAGAGATTGTCCTCCGTGCCCGCGGTCCTTCAACATGCACCCATCATGCAACAAGCCGACTTGGCTCCGTCCCTGCACCCCCGTCAAAGTCGTCACTCGTCCGACTCGGCCTTGGCGAATACTTATTTGGGAAGCAGTGTAGTATATCGCAAATGCCAGCCAGAACCAGAGTTGGATCGTCAAAGCTGTCTTGGTAGCTACTAGGGAGGCAACAAGAGCAAATCGCATCAGTCGCTGATTTGATTGATGGATGGGGTGCAAATGTGACTCCACGAACTGCAGGAATGGGTCAGGAAACCGGCAACTTCTGTCTCCTCGTCTCCCAACCTGACAGGCCATAACTGCCCGTTGTCACGATGTGGATGCCAACTTGGACAACTCGGAATACTCAGATGCCGAATACTACCAAGCAGGCATCTCTAAATTTGTGAGAAATCAGCAAACTGTTCCATCCGGCGTATGAGCGTGCCAGAAACGGCTTCGCAGCTGCACTCCGGAGGAAACGTGGGGGGGTGATGTCTTCAAATCACCAACGCTTTCAATGTGCCTAGTGCGCATGTCAAGTACCTTGGGACGCCAATATCAGTCTTGAGCAGCTATCCGGGTCAGGCTGTTCCACAGCCTCGATGGTGTTATATTGCGTGAGGCATGCGCCTGCAAGGAGTGAGAGATAAGGCCAGTCAGATAATGTAAGTTACATACCTAGGTACGCTTCAAGCCTTGATGCCACTGCCAACACCTTGACAACGTACTACGATTCTCGCAAGGCGGAGCTCACATCAGATCCTATACTATGTTACCCATGTCTCAGAATCTCAGCTGCAAAATCCAGGGCGCCCAAGTGGTCGTGTAGTAGTCCTGGATACTCGTAGGTAGTTGTTTGCAGTCGACTGCTGGAACAAGGTCCCCTTCCCACCCCAGGGTTTGCATGTTCTGGGAAGATGCTAGACCTCCTTTGGCGCCTCACAGCTCTCCATCTATCGAGGCCCGCATCGACCCTGCTCGAAGGCCGAGGTCCGAGTTCAGCGCACAGGGCGAACGCCTCCAGATACCATTTTGGCGGTAACAACACTCAACTGCATGCGCCAACGGCTTGGGACATCATTCCGCAGCGACCCATGTGCTGCCGGTGAGGGTGAGGGTGAGGGTATAAGATTTCGCAGCCGCATATGCATGCGCCAGCATCCGTTATCATCGTTTGTAATGGCACCGAGTGCTGCTCTGTACAGGTAGCAATGGTCCGAAGACGTGGCCACGCTAACATGCAGCCTCTCTGCCAATAGACAGCCGGGCAACCGGGATCCTTCACACCGGTTGAAGCAGCCGCATACCTGCTCAGGGACCCGTCTCAGAGCTGAGCATGAAGCCGCTCCTGTGCTGCGAATCGAGCATATGACCGACTTGCGCTCGAGAACACCATATGGATACATGTACACAATGGGTGAGTTCCTGAGTAAACAACTCAAATGGCCGTCTGTGCTGCGTACCGGTAGACAGTGCCCACTTCCATCGTCGGGGAACGGAAGACACGCATTGAGTGACCCGACCGACTGTTTGACCGGCAGTGAGAGACAGAAAGGGGCTGTCGACTGGCCGAGAACCCAATTCGCATGGCACCACTCCATACTTGGGCAAGCCTGGCTATCCCACGCCCAATGGCTTACGCGGTATGCCATCAGAGACATGCATGATGGCGCACCCTCTCGGCTTTCTTGCTCCACGTCTATTCTGGCAGAAAGCAGTATCAGACAAAAACGGTGACAATGAGCGCATCTGCTCTATTGGCTAGCCAGCTTGAATCAATACAAGGCAGCCAAGCCAAGCAATCCGGGCTGAACAAGGCAGACTATCGAGGCCTCCATGAAAGCTTGTCTGACCAGGTATACAGAAGTTGAGCGGTGCCAGCTACTGGATTAGAACTGCTTTGTGAGGTAGACAACGACAGAGTGCAATTGACCGAAAGGAGCGCCGCATCGTGAAGTTTGCAGAATATCCCATTCGTGCAGACTTCCCCCGTCGTATATGGCCTGTAGTTCAAGAGAAAAGAGGGACGAAGGTATAATGCACAAAAAAACTGAAACTACAATCAGATATTAGTTGACAGACTGCTCAAGTAACACACTTGGACGTGTCCTTTGGGTCCCTTTATAAGTATAGCTTGGAACGCATTCTCATCGTCTGGCCGGACTTGGTACAGAATTACCCTATAATACTGCAGCTTTCCGGGGGTGCTTGATACCCAAACTGGGAGACGTGGATGTCCCTGTTAGCAGAGAATAAAAAAAAGGGACATCAATAAGGTGGCTTGTGTTGCTTCATTGTTGCCCTTGAATTGTAGGCACCAGACAATCTTCATGTCAGCTGCTTCATACAACAGATCGTAAATGCTTGACATGATAGCGACTATGGGACAAGGTTCGCGTGGTAACACTAGAAATCAGCGTTACCCAGACAATAGGAGAAAACCAGAGCGAAAGTGTGCGGCGAAATCATTGGTCGAGACCGCTCAAAGAAAGACATGGCTGAGAAGATCACCTTCCTCCTTTACATCCGTTCACGAGAGCGGCGTGATTCGGGACTGAGATGCAAGAGCTGGGGTCCTTGGCTTCATTAGTGGTTCGCCATATGCAACCCGGGGGGGGGGGGGGGGGAACGCTCTGGGCAAGCAATCTATGTCTGCGAGATAATGAGAGAAGCAAGTGCATGATATATTGTTTTGGCAACGATGCCCTCTTCGTCTTGACCGTGGTGGATCGTAGGAGAGGAAGCGCCCAGCTTCCCATGACCGTGAATTTGCCCACCAAGTGTTAGTGTGCCGGATCGTCGGGACAGGAATAGCTTGAGCGAACGGAAGAGGCGTCTGGCAAAAAAAGAGGACCAGGGGTCCGTGAGCCAACAAGTGGCGGCTGAAGTGCCGTCGGCTGTGGCGAATCAGGTCAACCCATGGCTTGCGACGTCCCGCCCCGATGTCTTGCGATGCAGCTTCCAGCATGCCATGCTCGAATAAGCATATTCTTAATTAAACTGACGACGAGTTAGTGGTTGCCACGAGAAAGCGGTTGGCCAAAGATGGATGAATACGACCCTTGGCAAGCCTCTCGATGCGACGACGCTTCGATAGAGGAGACTTGTAGGGCATGGTACGCCATGCGGACATGCAACAAGGGGGTCGATTGATGCACCATTGAATCATGACAGCCGGAGATTAATATCGAAAGAGATAAAAAGGTGACTCCTCAGTCCAAAAGTAATCAACTTACACGAGCATCGTCGCTGGCTGCGGCATAATGGATGGAGGCATCGACTGGGACCGCATCGAGTCTAAAGCATCCCCCCCCTTCTCCTCCATCGCCCTCTTCCCAGTCTGAGCTTCTCCTCCATCGCCCTCTTCCCAGTCTGATATTGAACCCTCTCTCTGCTTCTGTCAGTTTATCATTTTGCAGTTCTCGGCACACTGCAAGTCACGGCGGGAGAATCGTATCGGGGCATCTCGTCAAGGGTCGATCGATCATGCAACGCAAGGCCCGCTGCCATGAGCCGGAGCATGGGGAAAATGTGGGAATGGGAGATGGATTCCTTGGGGCGAAATCGGAGGTTTGGTCTGTGCGCAGCTGGTGAGCGCTGCCTGACGACATGTCACGTGCAAAAGTGGCGTGCTCTCGGTTTCCAACGTCTGCTAGCAGGTTATTCCGAGGTATTGGAGCGAATATATTTGGGGGAAAAAGGAGGGAAAAAAAAGAAGGAAAGTACATATAGAGGAAAAACCAATGCTCGAAGAGGGATGGCGACATCCATGAAACCGAGCTGCTCGGCTGCCTGCCTTTGCACGGATCTGCGTGCTCTGTGACAGACGTTGTACATTTGCAGTACGAAGCAGTACTTTGTGATACAGGCAGTTCCCCGTCAGATTAGGTCGCTACATACGTTACGGGGAACGGAGCACTGCCGTGCGAGACGAGGACATGCATGATCCCTGTCGGTGCGTTAGCACAAGGTCTTAGCCATCTGTTTTGCCTTGGGTAGCATCCAGCGCCGCAAAGTCAAACGGCTTTCTAGTGCTCTTCTCTGGGGTTTCTCCCGCTTTGAACGGAGGCCAAGTCCCAACGGCGCAAAGAGGTTGCAGCAGCAGAGACGCACAATGGGCAATGGGCTTATTACACATTTTAAGGCACCTTGAGGCAGTAGTAAGTAGGTTGCCGTGGCTGGAATGCGTACACGCCTCTACATAGCACCTACCTCGGCAGTGCGGGACTGGTTGGGGTCGCTGCCCGTTGGCTTGGTACATGTAGGCGGTACATGTGCACGTAGGCACGCTGATGCCCAAGATCAAGTACACCCGTCCCGGCTCTCTGTATCCCGACGTACTCGTAAAACGCCAGGTACAGTAGAGCGCAAGTCCCCAGAGTGGTCGCCACCGCAAGCCAGACCATAGCGTCACGACGCCATGGATCCCCCAAACCAACAATCGGCAGAGGCAAGAAAATTCCGCTCGGCAAGGCGCTAAGGCCAGCAGGCGGCAAAGCCCAGCCAGTGCAGGCGCCCATCACCGGCGTCCGTCAGTCACCCAGGCGGGCAGCTCCAGGCGGTGGCACAGCAGGGACCCCCCTCCCGAAAAGAGACGCTGGCCGTTGCCATCAGCTAGAAGCAGCAGAGGGCCCCGATCGCCGTCTGCTCTGCTGGGTTAGTCGGTCACCTTGGTCACTCTAAGTAGTACGGCCCAGTGCTAGAAGGCTCATCCAGGTCGGTGCCTTATTACCTGCCTGCTCCACCGCCGCCAACAAAGACGCCGCCCGTGGTCACGCGCTTTTCCCGCTTCCAACTACAGTACTAACCTGCTGCCCTGTATCCCCGAACTTCTCACGACTCCAGCTTGTCGGCAAGCATCCCGCCTTCGAGAAACACTCTCCGACCATCAGCATAAAGGCCTCCTGCCCGCTGCGCCGCGCGCGCACACTCGCTTCTCCCCAGACTCGCTGCGTCTCTGGTCGCGCGGGCTCGCCTCCCGAGATATTCCGTTGCCCGAGACCCTTCGTCTGACGCTTCTCTGCCGCCATCCCCGGTCGCGCAGAACCGGTTCGCTGGTCCTCTTTTCGAGGCGCCTCCTGCTCTGCGGCCCAACGCCCCCCTCCCGACGTCCGACGTGCGCACCTGAGAGGAAGAGAGAAAAGGAAGAAGAAGCAGAAGCGAAGAGAAGAGACGTACAGGGCCACAAACGCAACAAGGGTCCTCCGGCGTTGCGTCTGTGTGTCGCGCGTTTGCTGTGTTTGCATGGCGCACTGAGCCGACGCAGAAAAAAGTTCACTCGCCCGACAGTATCGAAACGCCACATCGCTGCGCTGCGCTGCCGCCCGCATTTCCCAACCACCTTGAACCCACCACCTAAGTCGCTGCCAGGACAAGTTGCACATCTTCCAGCGCCCTCGAGCCCGCACCGCATTCCCTGTGCGAGCCGCCAGCAGCCGGCGTTGCCTCTCCGAATAGCCTCTCCGAATAGCCTCGCGCGCGCCCTTGTTTGCGGGGCGCAGTTACGCAAGGCACCGTGGCGGCGCTTACCATCCTCGACCAGCCCGAGACGCCGGAGCTGTCTCTGCAGCAGCATCTCGACCTTGCGCCCGATCTGGTCGGCTACGGTAACCAGCTCGTTGCCACGGGGGACGATCCCCAGTCCTCGATGATGGCACAGCCGGTGCCTCATCAGGACAAGAAGCGCGTCAAGGTCTACGAGCTGCGCAACAATGACTGGTTCGATCGCGGAACAGGCTTCTGTACCGCCAAGTTTGCGACGGTATGTTTGCGACTTCCTCTGCATGCTTTTGGCATCCCTTGTCTTGCCTGCCTTGCCTCGCACTTTGCTCTCGCTGTCTATCTACCCCCTATCCCCCACCGTCTTGCATCTCTCCACAAACTCTCGTGCCGCGGCGTCCATCTCTACGGCATGCATTGCCCAGCAGGTTGTCATGCCTCTATTTGCCCATCAATCGGGCCTGGCTGTGCCTGTGGCATCTACTCTTCCCTGACTTCACGTCCACATCTGCTTTGGGAGCCTCAAGCCACCGCTCGCCCCAGGGGATACCCGTATTGCCTTGTCGTCGTTTTGTCGCTCTGCTTGCTGATTGTGTCATGCGCTCGACGTATCATTTAGTCCGAAGATGGTCACAAAGATGCAAAAGTCATTGTAGAGTCTGAAGACCAGCCCGAACGACTTCTCCTGGAGACGACGATCCAGAAGCAAGATGGGTTTCAAAAGCAGCAAGGCAAGTCCGCCCCCGAATCCTCTTTCCTTCCTCCGTCTCTGTCTACAGATGCCGATTGACTTTGGCACTTGCCTTGACCTTTGCCTGATTTCGTTGACCCCATACACAATACCTACTTCCCCTTCTTGCCAAACCTTTAAAGATTGCGCTTGCCGTCTTCTACTCCTCAGTCCTTCCTCCTTCCCCCTTCCTCCCCTCCTCCTCTCCTTCCATATGCTGCGCATCCTAATTCCTCCCTTCACCCCTGCGTACGGTAGCGATTCCTCAACTAACAATGGATGCAACAGAGACGCTCATCGTGTGGCAGGAGCCAGGGAGCGGCGTCGATATGGCTTTGAGTTTCCAGGAAGCGGAGGGATGCGCCATGATCTGGTTTGTCTTCCAACCACTCCCACTTTTTCTCGTCGTTTTACCCCCAAGCCACTTGAGGCATGCGGGCCGTCTTTCAGCTCGCATTGACTAACCACATCGACGGCTTCAGGCGTTTTGTCAACACGGTTCAGCAGACGTTCCAGAATCACGCTGCTGGAGTCGGTACGGAATTGGTCTTCCCGTGATTGGATATCGAAAAGCCGTTCTAGAAGCTAATGTCGTCCCAGATGACAACCTGTCAGATGATCTCGCCATCGAAGCTGTTGCTCCCGTTAACCTTCCCGCTGCTGAGCTGGGGAACCTCGCGGAAATCGAGTCCAGCATCAGGGTGATGAGCTCTACCGCCACCGGGCGTGAAGCCATAACCAAGTTCATCGTGGCCGAAGACTACATCAGCAAACTTATTCCGTTGGTAGAAATCGCCGAAGATCTAGAAAGCCTCCCCGATCTGCATCGCTTGTGCAACATCATGAAGAGTATTCTTCTCCTCAACGACACCTCCATCATTGAGCACGCTGTATCCGACGAATGCCTCCTGGGGGTCGTTGGCGCTCTGGAATACGACCCCGACTTCCCCAGCCACAAGGCCAACCATCGACATTGGCTTAGCAATCAAGGGCACTACAAAGAGGTTGTCCCCATCGACGATGACGCCGTCCGCCGCAAGATTCACCAGACCTACCGACTGCAGTATCTCAAAGACGTCGTCTTGGCCAGGATCCTTGATGATCCTACCTTTTCCGTGCTGAGCTCTCTCATCTTCTTCAACCAAGTCGAAATCGTACAGCACCTACAGTCGAACCCGACCTTTCTCATGAACCTTTTTGGCATCTTCTCCGCCCACTACCCCGACACAAGGAAGCGCAAAGAGGCCGTTCTGTTTATCCAGCAATGCTGCACAATCGCCAAAACCATCCAGGCTCCTGCGCGCCAGTCGCTGTACATCAACTTTCTCAACCATGGCCTGCTGCGCGTCATTTACTATGGCCTGCGACATATGGACGTAGCCGTGCGCGTTGGAGCGATGGATATTCTGATATCCATCATCGACCATGATCCGATGCTCATCCGGCAAACCATATTCCGACAGCTCCACGAGGGCGGGTTGTCATTACTCGACTCTCTTATTGACCTTCTCCTGGTCGAGGTGGACTTGGGCGTCAAGACCCAGATTTCAGATGCTCTCAGAGTCATTCTGGATCAGGGAGGAGGCCCAGCTGCCGCCGCCAACGAGGCCGCGGCCAACGCCAATGGCGGCAACGGAAATACCAACGGCAACGGCAACGGCAACAAGCAGCAGGGCGGCGAACTTGCCGCTAGAGCCAGGATGCAGATGGCTGTTGATCCGCAGCATGAACACTTCCTCACTCGCTTCTACGAGTCTTCCGCCATGAAGCTATTCAGGCCTCTGATTGAGCTAGACAGCCGTTCCCACCTGGACTTCACCGTTCAAGAGGCTGCCATGTTCGCATGCTTGGTGGAAGTACTGGGCTTCTTTATCCGCCAGCATCATCGATTCAGCAGATACTTCTTCATAGTGCACAACCTCGCGGCGCGAATCGTCCAGCTTCTCAAGTGTCGGGACAAGTACTTGCAACTGGTTTCGATTCGATGCTTCCGACTGATCCTTGGCCTCCAGGAGGAGCTGTATATCAAGAACCTGATCGAAAACGATGTCCTGGGACCCATCCTCGAAGTCTTGGTTGAGACTGTGCCGCGGGACAACCTCGTCAGCGCCGCTTGTACCGAGCTCTTTGACTTTGTCAAGAAGGACTACCTCAGAGATATGGTCAAGCAACTTGTGGAGGATCATCGGGATAACTTGCTTCTCGTCAGCCATATACCCCCTTGTCAAGACTTGATCACGCGATATGACCAGACTGAAGGCTATACGACCAACATGGAGTTCTTCCTCGATGCGGACGACGACGTGACGAGGAGACCAACCAACGTCCGCATGATGGACCACCTCCCCGTTGATCTGCGGGAAGAGGAGTACTGGGACGCCCCCGACCTTGACGACGAAGGAGAAGATCAGAGCTCAGGGGATAGATCCTCCGAGAGCGGCAGCTCGTCTTCCACAAAACCGCTGGTCGACTATGCATCAGACGAGGAAGACGCCGAAGATGGTTTGGACAATGACAGCGAAGACCATCAGTCAAAGGACCATGACGATGACACTGCCGATTTCAGTCCGCGGTCGAGCATGTCGGCCAATGTGCCGCCGCCTGAGCGCCTGTCTGAAAAGCGCCGACGAGAGGAAGATGAGGATGAGGATGACGAGCTGGGGAAGCTGATGCAGAGCAAACGACGTAACAGCAGCTCTACAGAATCCAACTCGTCCATCACGCAGGGCCTCACTCGGAGACGCAAGAGCTTTGCCAACGGCGGTGGGAATGTGACGCCTAGGAAGATTGCAATTAGCCTGTCACCAGCTCTGAGGTCAGGCGGGCCCTCACGGTCTGACGACGATTCGTGATCGTGCGGGAGATTCGTTTTCGCCTCTCCTTGTGCCTCCTCTTGTTCAAATGATCTGTGTACGGTACTTCATACCCTGCCCTTACTTTCTCTTTTCCTGTTCCCGTTTTACTTGCATCATAATCTATTTTTGGCCATGACAATTGTAAATGGCAGACGGGTATTCTGTGTCCAAGGGTTGGTCCTCGTGCAATGAGGAGGGGGAGGCGGGTAGCCAATAGGCGGCGTTACTCTTTTTTGTTCCTTTTCCCGTTATTTCTTTTCTGGTCATTGGCCACCAAACTCTTTGCTTTTGTTGCTTTTCTTGACTTTGGGATGATGATGAGGTTCACAGAGGCCGTTGGCGGCAACGGCAACCGCTTTCAGGTATAGAATTGGAACGTGGTCAGAGGATTCAAAGTGTAAAGACAATGTGAAGGAAGAGAATAAAACATGGCCGAGCCCTGGGGACAAAGGTCGGACTCTACGACCTAAAGTAGCAATGCTGGTGGAAGTGCAGGAGACGAGAGTTGAAAGCTTCGCGCATGTCATGTATCATTACCCCCAACAAAGCTATCAATGTAATGATCTCCAACGACGCAAGGGTAACATGTAAAAGAGAGCCTGAAACGAAGCGAGTCACAACCAAAGAGGGTGAGAAAGAATGTAGGCAATGCAATCCCGTGAGATATGCATGGGGCGGGCTGTAGACGCGTGTTAGAATCCACATCAAGTCCACCGCCAGGGAAAAGCCTGCAATCGGGTGTTTTCTATCGTTGCGAATGGTACCTGGGCAACGTTGGCAGGGGAATGAATGAAACGCCTATGACTGTTCAATTGAATAACCTTGGGCCTTTCTCAAGTTCACCCCTCTGATTGCGCTTCTCTCCACGTCTATTTGGTATTTCCCGTTCCATCGTCGCCGTCACGATCGTTTAAACTGCCTTGACCACATTTCGTAGCCCGATATCATCATGGGCGTAATGTTTCTCGGAGTCTTTTCGATGGCAGCCTCTAGATCCGCCATTCGGATCTCCATCTTCTCGGTGCCTGTCTCATCTTCGTCGCACCTATCGAGCACCGCCAGCCCGGCCTCGTTGCAGATGGCCTTGATCTCAGCTCCCGAATAGCCGTCTGTGATGCGGGCCAGTTCAGTAATATCCACGTCCGCCGCAAGAGCGAGCCCACGCAGATGCACTCCAAAGACATCTTCTCGGGCGGAGAGATCAGGGGGTCCTACGTAGAGGATCTGGTCAAAGCGGCCGGGACGAAGGAGGGCTGGGTCCATGGCCTCGGGCCGGTTCGTGGCGGCGAGAACGAGGACGCCAGTGAGGGACTCGAAACCATCCATCTCCGTCAGGAGAGTGGTCAGCATGTTGACGGAGCCTGAGCTCCGGGCGGCGGCGGCGCCATTGCCTCCCGTCCGGGAGCCACCGATGGAGTCAATCTCATCAAAGAAGATGATGGAGGGGGCGGCAGCGCGTGCGCGCTCAAAAAGCGTACGCACGGCACGCTCAGACTCGCCCACGTACATGTTGAGGAGTTCAGCACCTTTGACAGCGAAGAAGTTGAAGGAGGATTCGGTAGCCATGGCTTGGGCGGACAGAGTCTTGGAGCAGCCAGGGGGGCCATAGAGAAGGAGACCTTTGGGGGGCTGTCGGAGGACATGTCGAGAAGAGGGATTGGTATCCTGATAGGGCGGTCAGCAGCAATAATCGCATGATATTGCATGGACGTCGAAGACAGGGAGGGGTAATATGTGCAGTACCTTTGTGTTTTTGATCATGCGGGATAAAACCTTCTTGAGGGACGCTTGACCGCCCACATCTCGCCAATGGATGGTGGGTGGCTTCAGGTTGATGTCGTGCATAGCGGTGGGACGAGTGATGCGCAGGGCTTGCTCCATGTCCTGCGAGGTGAGATAGTGTTCTCGGGGCTGCTGCGTCTCTGAAGAGGTGGCTCCGGCAGTGTCGGTGTCGACATTGCCAGTGGTGGCGGCGGCAGCCTCATCGTCTAGCCTGTTACCGAGGATCTTCTTGGCATTTAGAACCAAATTTGCGAGATCATCTCCATTGTATGCGTGAGTCTTGGATGCCAGACTGGCTAGGCAGGCTTCCTTCTCTTCAGCCTGGATAGGGGGGTCGAAAAAGCGCAATATTTCAAGGCGCTCCGTTGCGCGAGGAATCGGCAAGGCGACGTTTTCTCGGAAACGGGAGCGTTTCTGGAGCTTCGCTGGCACATCGGCCAAGTAGTCTAGACAAGTGGCAATGACCACAACCTGGGGCAGAGCATTGGCAGCGGCCGCCGCTGCAGAAAGGTTATCAAGCTCCTCGCCCAGAGCCTCAATGACACTGTCACGGTTGGAGCGTTCTTTGGCGAGAATGTCCTCGAGGCCGTCGATGAAGAGGAGACTTGGCTGCTGAGACTGAGCCAGCTTGAACGTCTCCCTGATGGAAGACAGCTTATCCGTGGACCTGATCCAATGGACTCGTCCCCAGTTGGTGGCTGCGATGCGCTGCAGAATGAATGTCTTGCCCGTGCCGTGGCCGCCGTGTATGACGAAGCCACAAGATTCGCGCTCGTTTTTTATCCAGAACGGCCGGCCAAAGCCTCTGAGGAACTGGTTGATGACACTGACTTGTGAGGACAGACCGGGGACTCCGGTAACCGCTAAAGGTCCAGATTCAGTTGCAGCCATTTGCGCATCTTCAGTCGCATCTTTGCTGTCTCCGGGCTGGAGTATTCGTACTGTTGACGAGGCGAGCTTGAAACGGGCCATGTTGTTGGACTGTCCATTGACCGATACGACTTTGAACGTCCGACGCAGCTTGTTGATGCTAACACCCTCAAGGACCATGCCTGGAAACACCTGTTCCGCACGGTCGAGAGAGATGCTGATGGAGAATTCCCAAGACGGGGGGTGTCTTGGTTTCGCAGCGGCATCCTTCTGCTGATCTGCCTCGCTGGTCGTATCCTGAACCACCACCTCGTCCGCGTCCGGGACCACCGCAGTCTCTGCAAGTGTTATCCTGACCACGTCTCCCAGCTTGAATCCCGTGGCCTCCTGGAACGCTCTTGTCATCATGACCACGTTGGGGCTGACGTTCTTTTCGGGGAGAACCCATAGAGAGGCTTCCCTCCGCTTGCCAGCCTCGGCATCTCCTGTTGCAGAACCCTCGCCAGAGGCGTCATCTGTTTGCAGCCTCTCGATGATGCATGGCCGGCCGCTGTCGAGGCTGCCAGTAAGGGAGATGAGAGAATCTTTACTGACGTAGATCCGACCAGCGCCGAGGAGACTTGCCCTCTCAAGACTGACGTTGGCGAGAGGACGAACTTTGGCGTCGATGCTTTTTTTGATCATCGTTCCTTTGGTGTATGTGCTCGACTGATGAGGGGAAGAATAAGGGGAAAAAAGGAAGAAGCAAGATCCTGACTCTGGACGAGAGTACGAGGGGGAGAAAAGGCCTGATACCTGAATTACAAGTACATAGATGACATTTGGAAGGCGCGATTGTGTGAGTTGCAAAAGGTCTCATGAGGAACCTTCCAAGAATTTTCCGCTTTAGTATCCTGAAGTACTGGGTACCTGAAGTGGTGGGTGTCAGGCGTACAAGCTACCTACCTACCTAAAGGTAAGGTACCACCCGGACATTATGTTCAAAATGCAGCTGGTGCAATCGATTGTCAGGAGGAGGATTCTGGGAGAATACCTACGTACGGACCTTGCTGGCAATTAGGCACCTATATGTGCAGGACAATCTGAGACAATGATTGCCTTAATTCAGATTGAAGAGCATGTCTTGCTGTTCCTCTGCCACGAGGTAAACCACCTCGATGAGACCATGCAACCGAATCCCGAGTGCCCTGCACTGCAATTGGTCAACCAGCGCAGACAGGTTCCCGCTACATGCATTGCACTAGCAGCAGGTATTCCATACCCTGCCCGACGTCATGGCAAAGAAAAGCCGTAAACCTCCAATCCGTCCACTCCAATCTCCATCCAGTCCTCCCTCTCTCCAGCACCCCGATTCTACCTCCTCATGTGCCCGAAGAGCTCAATGCGATTTATTCCCGGCCATCTGTCTGGATGATCTGCCCTCGATGGACGCCTCGAGCGACAGCGACGCTCGCTAACCTCGGCGGCAGCTCGAGGAGGGCCTCCTGTCGTCACGCTCCCATCTCAAGCAGAGGCGAAGAGTTGGGGTCACGGCGCTGGTTCAGCACAGCTGGAGGGGCTGACGAAGATGGAAGTTCCGGTTCGCCGTCTCCCGAAGGTTCCCAGTCCTCGGGTAGGGTGCACCGCGCATCTTCTCGCTCAACAGCTGCGCCCGTAAAAGAACAGACCCCTCATCATCTGCCTCATCGCCGAACGAGGACAGCAGCGAGTCGTACAGCTAAAGCCGCCGACCCTCGACGACATTGGACAGACAGAAAGAATGCTGGCGGCGACCATGATGCGGCAGGCGAATCCACCGATACTGCTCACCAGATGTGGCCTCAACTGAAGAGGAGAGAAAGACCCCGGAAGCATGGTGATGAGCATGTAGAGAATGCCGCCTTTGCCATCCCCAAGCCCGTCTTCTCGCCGCGGCGGAGCGTGCAGAACCCCTCAGGCACCAGCGACTCGTCTGGCTTCATGCTCGCCATCGACGGCCTGTCGCCCAATCTCAGCGCGACAGACTTTTACCGCATAGCGCCAAACGACTTCTCCAACTGGCGAAACGCCATCTGCAAAGGTACCGAGCCTCTTCCGGTTCTTCCTCTTCGCACGCCGGTATTGTGTCTTTGATCATCGAGACATCCTGGCTAACATGCTTCCCAGTCCAGCAGCAACGCAAGCAAGACACCCTCGAACCTCTCGGCCGCTACTGGGTCACCTTCAGCACTGGCGAAGCCGCCGTCTCGTACCGTGACAGGCTGATTCGCCTACACAAGCTCAACGGTTTCAAGCTCCGGTCTGCAAGTGGCCTGTGGGAAAGCAGCGTTCCGTCCTCTCTAAAGATCTCCCTCGCATCTCCATCGACAGCCCCAGCAGCAGCCGCCGGCGCCGTTGACGACACAAGTGACATTGCCCAACCCGACACGCCCGGCACAGAAAGCCTTGTCGAACTCGCCAACTCCTTTACCATTGCGCCGGGATCCCAAGTTGCGATTCCAATCCATCGCCAAAGAGTTGCCCTGAGACGGCCATGGGCGAAGCGCCTGGCTGGCTTGGTTGACAACCTCGGGTTCGGGGAGCGGCCCCCTGTGCTGATGGTCGATGTCTACCCGCCTACCTTGACTGCGGAACGGCTGCATCAGTTCATCAGTCGAGATGGGTACAACCGAGCCCTTCGATGGAAAGTCTCCATGCCCCAGCATCTCCAAAAGAGCCACTCACAGCAAGGATCACCGAAGATGAATGCCAAAGGGGCGCATAAGAATGGGGAGATGGATGAGAATGACGAGGTAGCATCGAGTAGGCCAAAGGGCGCCTCCTTAAAGATCAAGGATCGTGAAGCGTGGGAAACAATGAGGGGCCGATTTCTGCTTGCATGTGCGGACGAAGAAGAGGCACGGCGGTTTCAGCAGAGTTGGAATCAACGAGCGCTCACAACACTGCGGCCAGAGCCAGTGAGGTATATGGTTCGTGCTTCAATTATTAACTGGTAGTTATTTCCGTCTACCAAAGCTACTTTCACATTCCCACCTGATCAACCCCAGCTCTGCTTCTCATCCACGCACTGTCAGCCTTGCTGCAACCATATGCTTCTGTCGTTGATTCTCGTGGCCACGTCTCGTATTACATAATATTCTCTCTCTCTCTCTCTCTCTTTTCCTCTTCCCAACCCCAGGCTTTCTCTCTTCCTCGCTCTATCGCGACACTTCTCACACTTGTTCATCCACTCTTTTTATCTTTGCCAAATGCCAGACTCCAACAGCGAACGTAACAAACAGCAAGGCCCCTCCTCGGCCGCCATGAAATGACCATAGACACAATAGCAATGAATAGTTTTTTTGTATTAAAACCCAAAGTAAGAAAAAGATAACAAAAGAGAGAGATAAAGGGCAACGAAAAAGAAAGAAACACCAAAGGGGAGGAAGAAGATCGCAAAGAACTCCGAACCAGACTTGCTCTCTCTAAAATGGGTAGGTACGGGGTTGATTCGAGTGTTGCCGAGCGGTTCGGAAGTGTCAATTTTTTTTTTTTTTGTGTTTTTGGTTTTGTCTTCTCTTAGTCAAGGAACTCTCATGACCCTCATGTCCGTCCGAAATGTCATTATTGGCGCAAGACTGATAAACCGCAGGCCTCATTAACAGCTTGTATGTCTTGATCGCGTTGCGCTGCCGTATCCATTATATCATACGTCAAATACCGTCTCAGATCAACGTCATGCCTCACGCGTGCGCGTGCCGCAAAAGGACCTGTTGGGCCCCGTTTAACAGCACTTGCCGCTGGCGGCGTCGTTCTTCTCTCCGACATTGACACCGGATGAGGTTCCAGTGTCAGTCTTCTGGTTGTCGATGAGGCGCTTCTTGATGTCGGCAGCCAGGCTGTAAAAGGCCTGGTCAATGTTGATGTTGCTCTTGGCCGAGACTTCGAGGAAAGGAATGCCGAGCTCGTCTGCCAGTGCCTGGCCCTGTTCTGTGGACACAACGCGCTTGTCCTCCCAGTCGCACTTGTTGCCGATCAGGATCTTGTTGACGCCCTCGGTGGCATGCTGCTCCACGTTTTGGAACCAGGTGCGAATGTCTATGGGGTAGAGGGTAAAACGACGAGTCAGCCACAGTCCGAGCAACTCCACTTTTCTGGAATTGGTAGTCCTTGGGATGCATTGAATGAGGGCTCAATGGCAAGCCACTCGTTGAAACACTGGTGCAGATTGGGGGTTGATTATGCGATACCCAGTATGAGGGGAGAGATGTAGATGAGCTGGGCCGAAGACGAGCAGAGCTGCCAGGCGGTGAGAATGGGTGGGGAGGGGGGAGTTGAACATACTGCTGAATGATCGCTCGTCGGTGACATCGTAGACGAGCAGAATGCCCATGGCACCACGGTAGTAGGCAGTGGTGATGGTGCGGAATCGCTCCTGGCCGGCAGTGTCCCAGATCTGTAGCTTGACACGCTTGCCATCCAGCTCAATTGTCCTGATCTTGAAATCGATGCCAATCGTGGTAATGAAGGAGGGGGTGAAGGAGTCCTCGCTGAATCGCAACAGACAGCATGACTTGCCAACACCGGAGTCGCCAATGAGAAGGAGCTTGATCTATTTGAAAACAGTCAGATTAGCATCTGGTTCGCTTTTCTCTTTCGTGTCGGAGTATGAATTGCGTCGTAGTCGACTGCGTTGTTGATACTATTGCCATGTGACGGGAACTGCGCCTAGTGATCGTACGTGGCCAGAGGGGTGGGGGTTGCGAAAGGGGGGAAAGAATCAGCCGTACCAGGAAGTCGTAGTTGCGATTGCTAGGCATGGCGGGCATCTTGGGTAAGACGGTTTTCCAGAAGAGAAGAGGTACCGAGCTGGTGAGGCGAGCCGATCACGATGGTCGAAAGTTCGGGGGCTTCGAGGGCAAAGTGGCGGAGAGGCGGGAGAGGCGAAGGCGGAGGGCTAAGGAGACTTCCAGCCCGCAAGCAGGACGGAGCAGCGACGAAAAGCCAAAAATGGGAAAGAGAGAGGAGAAAAGGGGGATGCAGAAGATGCGTCCCGTCGAGATGAATAATTATTGGGTGAGTCCGGTATCGAGAACAGTTGCTTGCTCTAGAGGGCGGCGGCAGATCCGGCGAGAGCCTCAACACCAAACGGGGATGGCAGCGAGGCGGTTAGTCAGTCTGGCGATGCTGGAGCAGCACAAGAGCCTCTAGATTGACCACGGAGGCAGAGAGATGCCGAGACGCTGACGGCGATGAGTAACGCACTGGCACGGGACGGCGCAATTGGGCGTGGCTGGCGAAGCAGGTGGCAAAGGCTGGAGAGGGGGGTTTCAGGCTCGTCGGTGAGGGTTGCAGAATCGAGGTTTTGGCATCTGGACAGCTGGAGGCGGTCGGGACACTTGGCCGAGATGCAAGGCCAGCGCGCGGCTGCATCAAGGTACCTACCAGGTAAGGCACCTAACGTACACCGGCTACGAGGTGCACCGTGCACCTGTCGAGGTACCTCTGGCGCCGAAAAAACGCTTGAGAGGTACCAGGGCGGTCGGTGGAGGCGACGGGGTTCGGGGCTCTGGCGCTGGAGCAGCTGCTGGACTGGGCTGATGTTTTAGCGGGATGGCAACCTAGAAGCCGCTGGGGGGCCCCTTCTGACGGCCTGGAGGCTGGAGCTGGAGCCTGGAATTGGCAGCTCAGGTCCGGTAAGGTATCGACAATCCATAAACATCAGATGCAGCACCTCACGGACAAACCAGAGATGCATCAAGCTTCACGTTTGGACTTTGTTATGGATGTTGTGAAAAGGGTTTGCAGGCATGGGAGCTATCTCAACCATCAGTTTCTCGCCAATCTACATGATCCCTGTGCCGGGCACCGAGACAACCAGCATGAGATTCTCAATCCACCAAACAGCAGAAAGCACGGAAGTATCTAGGTAGGTACTAGGTAGGCAGACACAAGTACCGACTTGCAACCATTGAAAGAACCTCGAAATCGTCGCCATGATAGATGAACATTACTATCTGACCTCCAACGAGTCACGGCGGCACACGGTCCTGGCCATTAGCAAATAACCAGCAGCCCTTTTCCGGGACTGCCAGGCCCTCGTCGTCTTCCTTGTGACAATCTTCGCCGCGCTGGCTTTCAGCAAATCACAACGTACGTGAGAGCCAGAAGCGGGACGGGCTGCATACGACATGCACAACCACCAAGTTCCTGGCTGGAATCAGGGGCTTCCAAGCTCCTTACATGCACTGTTGAAATAGCCTCGATAAGTGCTGCCTCCTGCTCCAATATCCGGTGACCCGGTCGCTGCATTCATAAGGTCTTCATTCACACCTACAAGTATGCGGAGCCATGGTTGATCCCGTCCCGCCATACCTTATCTGTGGCGGACATTGTCGACTAATGATGAGGGTGAGGGAAGGCCACTTCCTCTTCTCCCGTGAGAGAATCCACAGCTGCGACTAAGGTATGAGAGGGAAGCTTCGGTTCACACAAGTATCGCATGGTTAGGTGATCCCTGACTGCCTTAGTTGAGTGACCTCTAGGTGCCTACTCTAGAATCGTTATTCTTATTAAACATGGCATCTCAAGAGTCCCGCTCCAAGACGTGGCCCCCTAATATGAATTAAGACTGACTCAATCCACTAAAAAGAGAAATAATAACACAAACGACGAAAAGCAACCAGATACAGCGCCCCGGCGAACCCTGCCAGCGGTTCAGTTCTGCTCAAGCTTCTCAAAGATGTCGTTCCACACCTCGGGCAGCTTTCCCGGCGCCGGCACAACGTACTCCTTCTCGGTGAATTTCGGCGGACCTTTGTACTTTTCCGCCTCGCACAGCGCGTCCATCTTGCCGCAGTAATTGCTCCAGCGGTCGCAGTTGGTCAGCCCTATGGGCGGAGAGCTCTCCCTGCACTTCTTGCTCTGGGCGTAGCAGTCGTTGACGGCCCTCCAGCACATGCGCGCGCTCGAGTACGGCTCGGCAGGCTTGCCGCACCAGTTTGCCTTCTTGATCAAGCAGTCCTTGGGAATGAGGCCGTCAGTCTGGACTAGCCGGCCGGTGTTCAAGTCGTGATCCGACTTGTTCCGGTTGACTGGGGGGATATACACCTTGGGGCCGGGCATGGGATACGGAGGCAGCTTGTGCTGGTAGATGTCGAACGTGAGGCCTGGTGTCTTCGCGTTGACGTATCCAGGGATACTGGCTTGCTGTTTCCGAGGAACCTCCAGCGGACCACGTACGTCGCTATCGAGGAAGATTTGTGCACAGCCGAGGTAGAACTGCGGGTCGTTGCGATGGGCAGCCCAGTGCAACGCCAGGATCTCGGGCCTCACGATGTAGTAACCTGCAGGTAGCCCCCTGGGAAGTCTCACGGAGAGCAGGCCATTGTTGTTGACGAGCCGGTCGACGCACCATTTCTGGGTCTTGGGATCGTAGCCGTCCTCCCAGATCTTGAACCAGCCGCCACCGGCGGCACTGTCCGAGAACATGTCGTCAACCTTCTTCACGTACACGGCGCAGGGACCTAGGTGGCCCGGATCAATGCTGCCGGGCTCCTGAGCATCGGGCCAGAGGCGGAACTCGAAGGTGAGCAAAGATCCTTTCTTTGCCGGACAGATGAACGGCACCGGATCAGCACCGTTACGACCTGTTGGTATGCATGTATCAGCATCGACCAGCATTACCAGGAGCTTTCTTGCCCATTGAGCGACCCCAATATGAGAAGCATGCTTACCACAAGCCATATCCGAAGACGTGATGGGTTTAACCGGGTTGGTTGCCGTCTTGTCATCGTACGGCATCCGGACGCACGTCCCATCTCCTTGGTTTTTCTTGTCGATGAAGAGCGTGGTGAAAGTTGTGTGGGCACTTGCCGTGCAGGCAAGGCCCAAAAGCAAAAGACCGACCCAGAGAAGGAAGCACTTCATATTGAAGACGTAAAAGTTGAACGGTTTGTATCAGCTTTGAGAAGCAAACAGAAGGGGGGGCAACCGGCGACTTTATAAGCGAAGGTTAAAGAGGGTGCTGCTCTGAAGCGAGGGTATGTCCGGAGCTTGAGCATCCTGCATCCCTTAGTCTCTCCGGTTAACATTATGATTCAGCAAACCCTTTTCCAAAAGCATATAAAGCACGAAGCCTCCGTTCCTGGTGGCTTGGAAGCTATCCCACGAAAGATTAGAGCCCTTGATTTGCGCAGCCGACGCCGCCTCGCCTCGTCCATCGTCTGGATTTGCCCTCTCTGACCTCGGCAATCTCAGAGTGGCTGAGGATGGAAACTCCTGTCTTGCCAAGATGGCGTGCAGCAGGTCGTGAGACTGGTATCTCGGGTTGAAACCGACTGTTTGTCTCCGGCCGAGCCCCCCTATTGGCTTCCTATATTCGGCTGGCGCTTCTGGCTGCGACTGTGCGACTCGACCTGATCAGCCCCTCCAATGAGATAAACTTCCAGACCAAAAGGATGCTGCCGAGCTGCTAGAAGGGGGGCCATGGGTAAGGGGCTGTAGTGTTCAGAGGCGATACGGAGCGGCGGCATGCCAATTTGGCGTAGCATCAAAGAAAGCTCCTGAGCCGATCGGACCTTGTGCTTCCAACCGAAGTCGACCGTGTTCCAGATAGAGGGTCGATGCGGACATCAGGTCGCCAATCACCATCACATCGTAATCACACCATAGCCGGAACCAACAAAGTGGAAGAATGATGAGTACTGTGAGTGGAGATCTCGTGTAGGAAAAAGGAACAGCTTCAGCCATGATCAACTCACACAAGCCAACATCCAACAGCTTGATACCCCATGCGGCTCGAAGACCCCCCTCCCCAATTTATGCGTGCACTGGTTTTAGCCTCCCGCAGTCCTTTTCCCCAACAATGACAATTACAACAAAAGATGTCGCTGAAACTGTCGCTGAAACCTCGGTCTCGGTCCTTGAATGTAGATTTTGACATTTTTCTTTGAATTCCTTTTTATGGTCCTTTGCAATCGTATGGTACACGGTATAGTACACTCGTCATGACGCCGGGTATTATTGGTTTCGCTCCTTTCCTCCTCTTAAGACATTTACTCGTTGATCTTGGCGAGAATCCTGCACTTCATTAGTCAAAGTCCTTTTTAGGTAACAGGGGATTCGCTAGCAAAAACTTACTCGCTGTCACGGAACAGCTGGTAGTCCTCCTCGCCAGACTTGACAGGCGAGCCACCAAACTAAAGAATGCCCCAAGTTAGCACCAAGCAACTCCCTGGCCGAGGTTCACACATCATTTCGCGATCATCCTAGGCTAGCTGGTACGAGTTCCTACCTGAGGAATCAGAACACGGTCGCCGACGGCCACGCTCATGGGGACGCGCTTGCCATCCCGGTCCAGAGCTCCAGGGCCCACGGCGAGGACCTTGGCCTCGTTGAGCTTCTCGACGCTCGACTCGGGCAGGAAGATGCCGCTGGCCGTCTTAGCCTCGGCCTTGACGCGCTGGACCAGCACACGGTCCAGCAGGGGAGCGAGAGCGCGGATGTTTCGGACCGTAGACTGTTTGTTGAGCGTCGTGAGTTAGCAAATCGCTTCCATCCAGTGCTTCGAGGTCACAATGGCAACGTAATCAGCTCCCGAGGTGGCATATACGTAGGCGTATACTACCCAAGGTAGGTTAAGCCGACCCAGCAAGGGAGCTGAAAGGTTGAACCAAGGCGGCGTCCAAACTCATTGGGGAGAGATCCCAGAGAGCATTGGGAGGTGGAAGAAGGTGAGCCATACCATTGTGAATGATTGTGTGATTGGAAGCGAGGACTGCGAAGCTTGCAAAAAGGGTAGCGTCGAGGTTGATCTTACGGATGAAGAAGCAAAAAAATAAAGAAAAAGAGGCGGACGAGCTGAAGAAGCGGTTCGGATCGGCAACAAGTCGCTCTTCTCTTCTAACGGCTTCCAGAATCAAGCATCTGCTTATTAGCCGGCAATTTTTTTTCCACTCTTGCGGCCGTATCGGTTCGGGATTTCCCCTCTTCCGAGGCTCCCGCCCCGCGATAGCTTCAGACAGCTCGGGATGCCAACCCCGCCATGCTTTACCGAATTCGGAGCTCAATCCCCAAAGAACGACAAAAGTGACGATGAGGGGCAAGCACTGGACACGAGGATGGCGAAGACAAGGGCACAGGCGCATTGAGCCGCTCTTGCTGCGTTTGTGAATTGAGGTCCAAGACAAAATACATACACTGGAAATCATATTGAACAACTACTACCTATAATGTGTAAGATGCAAATAAAACGCAGACGCCGTCTATCCCTATCGCCTCGACCACCAACCGCCCATCGCCTGTACAGAATAGTATGCCACTATGTAAAAGTTTTGTTTATATGACCCTGAGGTTCCAGTTGATCTGCCAGTAAACACATTCCACAACACGCGCATGCACCTGATCGAAAACCCAAAATTTCGTCGCATCTTGCTGTCATCGGTCCCTCCGTGGAACCACCTGGTATTGTGCAATTTCGTCCTATGTGTATCCAAAAAGCAAAGAGCAGAAAGAAAAGCAAAGAAAAGAAAACGCCCAACCATATGTTTGGAATGAGTAGCGAGAAAGGGAGGAAAGCAAGGGAAGAAAGGCCGGTTGAGTGGGTGGGGGGGATTGCTGGAGTGATCGATGAAAAGAGCGAAGGGAAACAAGGAAACAATGCTGGAGCGAAAAAATGGCGGACGAGAAAGAAAGTACGTTGGTGAGTTCCCGCATTATGCCTTCTTTGGGGGAGGTGGCTGAGAGTTTGGCGGCTCCAGGATGTGTGTATGGTCAGAAGCAGGAATCACCTCTCCATTCTCCAACTGCTGGCAGATGATGGTGTCTGCCACCCATGGCTCTTCCAGAATCTCACTCATCTTAGCCCGAGTCTTGGGGTTGATGTCCAGCATGCGGTGGATGATGTGACGGCTTTCGCGAGGAAGCAGGCGCAGAATCCTCCAGGGGCCTCGGATGACCTCCTTCTTCTCGGTCGTGACGTTGACTCCCGGAATGGGGAGCTGTGTCTGTTCGGGCGCAGCATCCGAATCCTGCCTCTTATGCGACTGATCAAAGCTGTTGTTCTGAGGCTTCGGGTCGTCCTCGGGCAGGAATTCTCGGGGAGACACGGAAGAGAGGTCATTGGTGGACTTGGGTCTCAGGAGCTTGCGCGGATCGTGTCCAGGGGTTGGGGTGGCCGCGAAGAGCTTGTACGAGTTGTCCGTCATGCGGGGGATCTTCCAGGGGAATCGGCGCAAGGTCATGCAGCAGAAGATGATGGCGAGTGACCAGATGTCGACCGCCTCGGCGTCGTATTCTTTGGAGTCGTACACTTCGGGAGCCAAGTATGGGTCAGACCCGACAATACCTACATGAGCGTCGCCGTCAGCGTTGGAAAGCGAAGAAAAAGAATAAAAGGGGGGCTAGAAGGGGAAAGGGGTCTCACCTTTGGCTGGGACTGACCCGCTCTCAAAGGGATACTTGAACACATGAGCACTGCCGAAATCGATAATCTTCATGATGCCCTTTTCGCTAACCACCACGTTATCCAGCTTCAGGTCGCGATGCGCAAGACCCATGCTGTGCAGATAGGTGACGCCATTGAGGATCTGCAAGAAGCTGCACCGAATCTCTTCGCGCGTCATTTTGCCCGTCATGACAATGGCAAAGAGGTCATAAGGGGCATACTCCATGACCTCGAACCATCGTCCCTTCTCCTGCAATATGTCCAGCGTCTCAATGACATTGCCGTGGTGGAGGGTCGAACCGACGCAGAACTCGGCCGTCACCTTCTTGTTGTACTCTCTCTCCGTCTCGTATGTGTGGCGCGCTCTGAACTCCTTGACGGCGAAGACGGTGCCGTCCTCCGTTCGACGCATGAGCCGGACTGAGCCGCCGGCACCGGACCCCAGCACCTTGCCGAGTTTGCCGTACTTGGACGTCAGCCCGTGGTCATCCCCAAAGGGCAGCTGCTGGGTGGAACGACTGGCTTGGCTGGACTTGGAGGATGACTTGATGGAAGACGGCGACAGGTCCCGCTTCCTGTGGTGGCCAGACTTTCGGAAGAATCGCTTCAGGTCGGACATGGAGCCCGTTGCCCCATGGCCATGTGCGCCATCGTTGGAGCCCGAGTCATCGCTCTGCTTGGAGTGCTGAGCGTATACCCCGAGGCTTGATTTGGAAGATGACGGCGAAGAGCCGTGCCCGTGCTTCTTCTTCCGTGAGAAGACGAATCGCGGATCGACCGTGTGACGGGTAGGGTGCTGCTGCTGAGGAGGGCGGCGGCCCTTGGCATAGGGGTCGTTGGCGTCGCCTCCAGGCGCCATCGGCTTGGAATAATAGTGCGACGCTGCGCTTCTGGAAGGGCTCGACTCACGAGAAACGGGGACAGAGCTGGGCCCGACGGCGAAGATTCCCTTTCGATGGTGCGACCTAGATCCCCCGCGGCGATCGTCGGTAGACGAGGCCCTAGACATTACGTGGTCCGAGGATGCGGGTCGATGAGTCAGGACTATGCGATCGCCGCTGCGAGCAGTTGTCTTATCGGCAGAAGTCGAAGGCTGCGGAGTGATGATGTGCGTATCGTTGACGGCGGAACCGGGAGCGCTGGTTGGACCGGCATCCCTATTTAACCTCTTGTCGGGGTCTGACCCGGCAGGCGTGAGAGGAGGAGAGGCCAGGGCGGAAAGTCGAGGGCTTCCGTGGGGAGACTGCCAGCCGGACGAGTTTGGCGTTGGCAGCCTCGTGGAGTCGTTCGAGGCATCTTCACGAGAGTTGATCTAACAGGGTAGCCGCACGGTTAGCAGCTGAAGGGCAAGGAAGAACGGATAAAAAGAGACAACAACACAGGCCACGATGACGGATAGAAGCTGCGTTCCCGTGTGACGAAGGCGTGGGGCGAATGGATCTCGAATGCAGATACTGGGTGTCGATGGTTGAATACATGCATACAGCGGTTCCACGTCGTGATAGCAAACTAATGTTGCTATTGCGACGTGCCCGAGGCAGTCGTCTTGGGACTGGTGGTAGCAACCCGAGAGGAAGAGACAACCTGCAAAAGGGTCAAGGAGGGGTGGATGGGGGAACGGAAGACGAGCAAACGGGAGGCAACAGGGATCAAGGCCAACATCAAAGCAGCTACCCTTGCTTCACGGGAGGTGTAGAAAGCGATGGAGGTCTTACCCGTGATGCAGGCAGAGAAAAGGCCTCGAAGCCAAAGGTGCTCATACGGCGCTCCTGCAGGGGCAATCCGTGCATAGACTTCTGGAAAGCCTTGATCTGATCGGCGGCGACCTCATTGAAGGTATCGAAGTGGTCCGAAGTGTTTGTCGTCGTGGTCAATGTGGAGGAAGCCTCAGGCTGCGCGAGAGGAGCCTGCGGCTCGATCTCCTCGACGGCGGAGGAGAAGCGGACGGAGCCCGGGCCATCGCGAGGTTTGCTGCTGGCGCTCTCCTTTGATGGCGATCGAGCGAGGGGAGCAGCAGTAGCAGCGGCGGCGTCAGGGGAAGCGGGAGCTGCATCTGTTTGTGCGAGCGACGACGCAGAGAAGCAGGTTAGCTCTGGCAGAGAGCTAGGCGCAAAACTGGTAGCTGTTTGCCTATATCGCCAAATCCCAACGTGGCCGGTGGGGGAGGCGTTTGAGGCGTCGCAGCGGATGCGCCGGACGGGCAAAGGAACAGAGAAGCGAGACTCACCGGCAGCGGCTTCCTGCTGAGAGGACGGCTTCTGGGGCGCGGACGACGCCATGGATCAGAGATGCTGGGATACGGAGCCTTTGCGTGCCGCAGAATTGAAGCAGCCTGAGCGCACGAGATCCTCGAGGCACGAGCAGGACCTTGTGGGAGTCGAGTTTTGAGGGCCCGGGGGGGCGGATAGCGCAGCGCAAGCCAGCCCGTGGCTAGTGATGGCTTTTTTTTCCTTCCTTTCTTTTTCCAGTCGAACTTCGGTTGCGCGATGATGGAAAAGAATGGCCGGTGGTGGGGCGCTCTTGGGGACTCCGGGCCACTGCGAATGTACAGGTACTACCTACTATCTATGCTCCACGAACTCGTTCTCCTCGGAAGTACAGCCAAATACCTTCAGTACCTTAACTACCTAAGGTAGTACTATACCTACCTAGGTACCTAGTATTTACGTAGCACAGCCGGCTGCCTACAAGTACTATAGTAGAGAGGTAGGTACTGCATCTGTCAGTAGTCCAGGGCGCTGCTGGGCTTGCAGAGAGCGCCATATACGAAAGACGAGCCACGGAGAGGCTGCCTGTGAGGTGAATTGCATTGGATGGAAGCCCTCGGGAGTAATCCCAAGCGGTCACTTGAGGGGCCTTGGCAGGCACCTGACTGGACGGAGCGCGCAGAAGGTACCTAATGCAGCATGTCTGAGGTGCGTCACCGATATAGTCCCAGGTACCGGTACCCCGACGACTCGGGAGGCGCGGTGCTAGCAACAGGCGGCCACATGCTTTCTCGCATGCAGGATTCACCGGGGATTCCTCAAGGGTAATGTTGAGGGAGCGCTCACGGGACAAAGTACCGCGAGGTACTGTGCAAACTGAGCCCTGCCGTCTTCCGAGCCTGCAGAACTGCAGCAAACTGGGAGAAACAACGGCGTTTGTCTGACGAGATGCTTCTATCATAATGCTTCCATGCTTGCGACAAGCCGGCGGCTGCCTTGACAGGTATCGTCGCTTGGCATCTGCTGTTTGCCGTACAGGCAGCCTCCCCCTTTATCGTGAGCCCCTCGCTCCATTGTTACGGTCTGTACGGAGTATTGCGAACCCGAGGACGATACTGGCCAACGCAGCAAGGGTCCCCCAAACCAAATCTAGTGTACTGCAGAGTAAGGTACCTTAGCAAGCGGAGACCAAAAAAAATAGGGACTCCAAGATGAATAAGTGCGTACTTTTGAGAATATCAGCACACAGGAGCCGATCAGCAATAGACTGATGATGTGCGTATAGTTCACCGGTTGGGTGTTTAAAATTGCACTTTTCCCTATTTTTTTGGTCCCCGCTTGCTTAGGTAGGTGCTGTTGCCAAGCGCGGCGGCTTCTACTCGGCTCAGGGACCCCGAGGTCTTGTACCTTTTCCCCTCCTTCAATGTATCGCGATAGAGCCCATGCCTGCGTTACGAACAAGAGCGGAGTACAGATTCCAATGCGCCACGGTACCTGCCGTGCTGGTACCGCCTCTAGCCCCGGCACCGCGGCAAAGACGAGGTAGGTACTTGGAGGTACAGGGGCCGAGCGACGGCACTCATCGCCGATGCCTGATCTAGATACAGTACCTGGTACGGCCTGTTTGTCCTTCGAGGCGCAATCCAGAAGCAGATCCTCCATCCTTGCCATGTCCAGCCCAGTCGGTGCTGTATGTCATCGACTGCCACTGCAGTACTGTATAAATCGGCCACAGTGCCTGCGTGTCGAACTCGGGAGCTACGGAATTGTCAAAACCAGATGTTTACTAGGTAGGTACCTAGTAGCTGCCCGGCCAAAAGAGCCCATGCCGGTTCGAGTAACAGGTATTATGTAGAGTGCCGTTTCGGGTAGCTTCGTGAAAGCGTCAATATCTACCTACTCGTTGCTGGGCCTTATCCGGGTCAAGCAAACTGATGCCTCGGCACCGAGCAAGGAGTATCAAAAGCTGTACCTCGTAGGTGTCGCATGCACCCGCAGTTGTTAGGCGCCTAGTCACTGATGCTATTCCCACTCTGCTGCGACTCAGCTTTCCTAGGAACCAATCCTGCTTGCTAGTTCTGCCTGCTTGCTCGTCTTGGAATGGAGCATTACCAACCTACGGATAGTCGCTGTCCCGCCTCGAAGGCCCGTCGACGATGCTTCCGTCGAGACGGATACTACAAGTAGACCTAGGCTAGGTAGATGCCGTACAGGCTCGCCGATTGTTGCCGCGGTCATGATTGGCGGCCGTGGTAGCGGCCGATGCAACTGCTTCCCCTCCATTGCTTGCTCCGTGGGAATGTCCAGCAGCTCGTCCCTGATTTGTCATCTGCACGTATATCTCGCACCTGATACGTATGTAGACTACATAGGTCGAGCACGGAGGACAGCTGGCACCAAGCAGGCAGCAAGAAGCTTGGAAGTGGGTTATCATGAAGTCGTCTGCTGAATCCTACCACACTGCACACCAGCCGATCGCTCTTATCCCAAAGGTCCAGCTGTTCGGGATTTGGATGGTGGAAGGGACTCGGCAGAGAGCAGCACCAGAACGCGCGCGCATTGCTGAGATCGTTTCGGCAGAAGAGCAAAGCGGTCTTCTGTACCGTACTTCGTACTCGAGTCCCCACTGCTATTTGTGTGCCATGTGTATCCGTAGGTATGCCAGCTGTTTCTGCTTCTACAGATCTCTCAAACAGCCCGTGATGAGCGGCCATCTCTTTCGTCTCGTCGTGAGCCGTTGGGATCCGCTGGCAAGTTTTCATGCTGTCCGTTGTTTGCCCGTCTGTAGCTTTCCGTCCATCTGCGACTCACCCTACGCAATCAGACTCTTTTTTCCCGGATGAGTTTCAGGACTCTGCACATATGCATGAAGATGCTTCATCGACTTGCTGTCCTACTGTTTGTAAAGGCCACCTCACATGGCGATATTTCTGCGGCTGAGTTTGTTCTGGATGCTATTGCGAAGCAGCTAAGAGGTGGTCCAAGGGTTCTATTTACAGCTTATGGGTATCGCTAACCTAGGTACCAACCTTCGTTAGCAATGACACTGAAGAGAGGTATCTGCAAAGTAACCTGGCGCCGTACGTTGGTGCAAGGGAATTGGAGTTGATGGCTTGAAGTGGGACTATGATGTCGAGTTGCTCAAAAGCTATAAGTACCTTATTGGGCACGTCAACGACCCTTTCTTTACTAGTACTAACTACTACTACCTAGGTACGTAATGACCTCAAATACGCAATTCATTCCACACGTAACTATGATATGTTGGATGGAATATTCAGCCTAACAAGCAAGTGGCACTGAATCATAGGCCATCAGGCAGTCTGAAGAATAGAACATCACGTAAGTGAAAAAGGCAAAAGCAGAGCAGCCGTCCGAACGCACCAGTATCAAATACAAACAGCCCGAACCCTTCCAGATAGACCTCCAATTAGTCACGGTGGGTGATGTAGCCAGCTGAAGAACTCCCTAGATGCCCAGCAATTTGAAAGAGATTCCCATCTCTTCCAGCCTCTCTTCCATATATTGCATCACCGTCCGCAGACCGTGATTACCGCCACGACATGCGCCGCTCTCAATGTGCGCCACGAGACCACTGAGGGTCGAAAAGTGCTTCATGCTCGGCTTGGTCCCTTGAGATTCCGCTTGAAAGAGAAGCGAAGGGCAATGGAATACCTTGGGCGTGTGAGCTGGGGAGTGCATGTGTTGCTCGAGGGCTGTTCGTCCGACGAAGCGACGCTTGCTGTTGGGGCACAAGGGGCAAAGATAGATAGCATCCTCCGCCAATTCGGTGCAGATACTCTCCGAGTCGGAATATTCAGACACTGCCGGCCGCTGCCCGACAAGGCTCGCAAGGTCGAGCTGACTGCTGCTTGGGGTCAGCATCGCACCCTCGCCCGACTCCGTGCTTGGCGTCACGACGCCCGACTGGCTCGGTGATTCCTGTTCGTCTTCTAGGCTGGCCCATCCCGAGAGCGCAGCAATGCCGCTGGAACTGGTGATGAGGTTCTCGCGGTCTTGCAAGAGGACCAGCCTGTTGAGCTTCTCCCTGTCCATGCTCGACGAGCAAGAGCCGCTTTCCATGTGAGCTACCATAGCTGATGGACTCCTGAAATGCGTGTTGCACTCCACACCGCAGAGCTTGCCTGCCAAGCAAGGCAGGTTGCTGATCGGGCAGTGGATGACAGACTTGAGGTGCTGCTGCAAGGCGGCTTTGGTCCTAAACGTTCGATCGCAGTCTTCGCATCGTGCTTGCTGTGCCTGCGACTTGACAGGCTGCTTGACGTGGACCTTATCCCTGAGGTGGTAGTTGAGAGCAATGTAGTTCTTGAACTCTTTGTTGCAGTCACAGCAGCGAAACTCAGCGGCGTGTTCAGCTACTTGGAGGTGGACTTTGAAGGCAGCTCGGCTGTCGAACATCCCGCCGCAGTCGTTGCATCGCCAATTGCCGATGGTCTTGAGCGGATTCTGCCCGCACGCCGGCGATGACAGAGCCCTGTGTCGCAGCAGAGACTTGTTTGTGCGAAGGCATCTGTTGCAGTCCGGGCAGATATGCGCGGCCACGGCCTTTCTGTGATCTCGTAAGCCCTTCTCGCTGCCAAATGCGCGATTGCATGAGCACACTATGGACGACATTGTGGATGTCGTCGTTGCGCGTCACGTTCCAGGGATGAATTGGCGACCTGACGCTGATGATCTTTCCGAGATTGAGTGACGAAGTCTTTGTTCTGCTCAGCAGGTGACACTTGGGGGGATGAAGAATTGGGGGAGCACCGCTGTTTTTAGGCTGCCAGAGAGCGGGAGGCCTACAGCTGGTTGAGGTCTGTTTTCAGGCCAACAACAACAAAGACGGGGTAGTCGATTTCGGGTTGTATCAATGAACCTTGTTGCTATCAAGCGCGCGCCATGGCTTTCCACAAGCCACATGTGCAAGCGAAAGCGGTGCACCGAGTTGTATCCGGCACAGATGCTTTTGTGACGTCGATTCCAAGCATCGATGCCTGAAGCAAACAGGTGGGTTGCGCATCAAATAAGATGAAGCTAGGCCGGCAGTCCGATCCTCTGGTTGGATGGCATCTCCCTTGAGCATGTCTAACAAACAATGTCCCGTCCGATCTGATTTCAGGCAGCAGCTGGAGCGTTTTTGGGACCTTCTCCTTGTAGCCAAACCTTGACAGGTCATGTTGGGCACACGTGCCTTGTGCCTCCAGGTGTCAAATTCACCCGCATACCTGAACCTATTGGAACGTTAAGGGGGGCGGGAAAGAGGAGGGGGTGTAGAGAAACCTCAAACTGGGGAAGAAGAAGAAAAAAATTGCCGAGGTTCTATTGTATGTATTGCTTCGAATATTCATCGTATATCTCGACGGACGTATCCCGTTGTACCCTGGAACTTGAGTCTGTTATACATATCGCCCGTTATGCTGAGCACAGAAATCCACCATCAAACGCCAAATTTTGTCTCCCGTCTCTCCTTTTCTATGTCGTTAAGCCACCACGTTGATTCCTATTGATTTGCACTGGAAAATGATGGACCGGCATAGCCCCTCCAGTGACAGGCCGGACAGCCGAAGTTCCGACTGCTTGATCTTTGCGATTTCGTAGACGTGCTTTAAGCTGATGGTGCCGACTGTTTCGTGCCCGGGCTTGCTGACGCCTTTTCTGTTGCCCTTCTTCCCCACTGGCGCTCCCACTGCATTGAGCAGCAGCCACGATGTCTGCGGCGTTCGGACGTCGAAAGTAAACGATCGGTCAGGTCGGACGGTGACCCGGCACGGCATCGGCGTACCAGGTACGATGTGTGCTGTCCTTGCGTTGAATTCCTATAACAGGGTCAGAGCCAGACAGAATGGAAGACGGCAGCAGAGACGCATGCAGTGACGGACCTTGCAAAAATCCATAGACTTGACACCCTTGCTACCGAGCGCGGGACCGACTGGAGGGCTGGGACTGGCCTGGCCGGCTCCCACAATCAGCTTGACGATGGTGTCAACACCAGCTGCTGCGCCTTTTGCTTTCGACATGGTTGGAGCGGCTTTGCGGGAGGCGTAATGCTGGCGTTTGGGGCGGAAGCGCAATATCGTCTCGTGCTCACGAGGGGAGATTTTGTAAATCTCGAAGCAACTCGCATCTGCAGATGAATGAGGAAAGCAGCACTAGTACAAATGCAGGGCTAGCGCCACTTGTTGTTCCCTGCAGGATTGCTCGAGCCCCACTTGATTTTCTTATCGATAGCGTATTGCAAAGGCGCCAAAAATTTTGGAAGCAGAGCCATCATCTTCTAACCGTAATACCACCACCAGATAACAACCCGGATTCTCATCATATTCCCTTTCTCCATACTATTCGATTACAGCGCTTTCTGTGCAGTGCGGCAGCTGATTATCACTCGATTGTAAAGCGTCGCCTGATTGAATCCCTCTGTTGGTTATCGAACCGTGCACGCCAATCTGATCCGGCACTTCGACAGACGATCACGATGCCCTCGACACATAAAAAAGACAAGCCCTGGGACACGGACGATATCGACAAGTGGAAGATCGAGGCATTCACCGCAAAGGACAATGCAGGCGGCACGTTTGCCGAGGAATCATCATTTGTCACGCTCTTCCCAAAGTACCGCGAAGTCTACCTGAAAGAGGCGTGGCCGCTCATCACCAAGGCGCTGGAGAAGCACGGCATTGCCTGCACGCTGGATCTCGTAGAAGGTTCGATGACGGTCAAGACGACGAGAAAGACTTTTGACCCAGCTGCCATCCTGAACGCGCGCGACTTGATCAAGCTGCTGGCACGAAGCGTCCCCGCGCCCCAAGCCGTCAAGATCCTCGACGACGGCGTCGCGTGCGACATCATCAAGATCCGAAACCTGGTGCGGAATAAGGAGCGCTTCGTCAAGCGCCGACAGCGGATACTGGGGCCTAACGGCTCTACTCTCAAGGCACTCGAGCTCCTGACGGAGACGTACATACTCGTGCACGGCAACACGGTATCGGCCATGGGGCCGTACAAGGGCTTGAAGGAGCTGCGGAGGGTGGTCGAGGACTGCATGAACAACATCCATCCCATCTATCACATCAAAGAGCTCATGATCAAGCGCGAGCTGGCCAAGGACCCCGAGCTGGCCAACGAGAGCTGGGATCGCTTCCTGCCAAACTTCAAGAAGAAGACGCTGAGCAAGAGACGGGTGCCGCTCAAGGTCACGGACAAGACCAAGAAGGTGTACACGCCATTCCCGCCGGCGCCGGAGAAGAGCAAGGTGGACAAGCAGATCGAGAGCGGCGAGTACTTCCTCAGCAAGGTGGCCAAGGACAGGGCGGCGCTCAGCGACCGCAAAGAGAAGCAGAAGCAGGCAAAGGATGACAGGGCAAAGGAGCGGGCCGCGCAGTTTGTTCCGCCCGAGGAGGACAGGCCCAAGAAGAAGCGAAAGAAGAGCTCTGAGTGAAAAGGGCGCGGCCCCGGTTTTGATTTTTACAAGGTTGCTGAACGGTTTAGGAGCGTTTGATCATCCTTTTTTGAATGCAAAAAAAGCCACAATATTCAGAAAACAGTACCTAGAAAGGGGTCATCATTCCATTCAATGCTACCCTGAGATTGATGATGTCCACGAGCAAAGTGGTGTCATGGGCTCTGCAAAGTGTGCAAAAGCGAAGCCTTGTGTACCTATGTATATGCACAGATGATATTTGTCTGGAACATGTCATCTGTCTTGTTTGTATGTAATGAAGTCGTAATCTTGTCTTTTGGCTTATTGCTCGTCCTGTCTCCCCCCCTCCCGCCCCGCGTTCCACATCTTGTCGGATTTCCTGGCACCCCTACCTCCCGCCCCTTTCCCTGAACCAAGGCGTGTTCAAAGTCTGGGAGGAGAGGCATCGGAATCAAACTCAATCACCAGCTTGCCAAACTGCTTCCCTTGGTCCATCTCCTCGAACAGGGCGTCGATGGCCTCGATGTTGCCCAGACCCTTGACGGTCTTGCTAATGACTGGCGCAATCTTCTTTTCCTTGACAAAGGCCACCATGTCCTTGAATTCTTGCTTCGAGCCCATCGTGGTGCCCTTGAGCTCCACGTTGGCCAGCACGGCCTGCATCACCCAGTCCATCTTGGGAGACACCGTCATGCCGTACTGGGAGATGATGCCGCCGGGCTTCAGGAGGCGAACCGTCTTGGAGACGAGCTTGCCGCCGGCGCCGTCAATCACGGCATCGAGATAGGGCCGATCCTGGGGGAGGAGAGCGGCCAGTTCCTTTTCCCACGTCTCGGACTTGTAGTTGATGCCTCCCTTTGCGCCCAGAGCCTTGGCCCGCTCAAGCTTGGCCGGATCACCGGACGACACGTAGACATTGCTGCCAAAGGCAACGGCAAACTGGAGAACCGCAAGCGCAACGCCGCCGCCGATGCCCGTGACAAGGATGTTGCTGCCCGGAAAGGCGGCACCGCTCTTGGTCACCAGAGCCCTCCACCCCGTAAGCCCAACGAGCGGCAGCGCGGCGCCCTCGCCGGGCGAAAGATGCTCTGGCGCCGGCTCGACTTCGTCTTCGGGCACGACAATGTAGTCCTGCCCAGTTCCGGCCTCGGTGATCTTGCTGCTGCCAATGACGGCGAACTTGCGCGCATCTTCGGGTCCGGCGGGGCTGGACTCCCATCCTCGCATGGGTGTCAGCAGCACGGGCTTGTGGAGGAGGTCCCTGCGAGTGACGTCGGGCCCGGCCTCGACGACGGTTCCATAGCCGTCAGCAAACAGTGGCGAGGTAAAGGAAATGGCAGGATATTGGTGACGGCGGAGAAAGAGGTCTCTGTGGTTGAGGGCCACGGCAGAGATGCGAACGAGGAGCTCGCGAGGTCCGGGAGATGGCTTGGGGACCTCCTTGATTTGGATGCTACGATTGGAGAGTCGGTGAGCCAATTGATCCTTTGGATAGATTGAAGCAAGGGTCACCAGGGCAGTTGAGTTGCTGAGACTCACGGATAGTAGACTTCCCCAGGCTTACCGCCTTCAATGTGCTTGAGAGTGAGGACTCGCGGCATTGCGGGGGTTGAGCTGAGCTGCAGCTGATGGAATTGGCTCAATGCAGGAACTTTCTCATCTCTCTCTCTCTCTCTCTCTTTGCAAAGCACAGTGAATAAAGTATCAATCGATAGGCGGTTATATGTTCGAGTCAATCTCCACGTATGCCACCCTGGCTTCTATATCTGGGATGCCTCTCTCGATATCTGGGCGAAAGCGGAAACCATTTCCTCTCGATGAGGGCTCACTTATACACTCCCCTTAATGACATCAACCCCGCCATGAACTCACCGCGTTGACCTCGGTTACATGGGGGGCTGCATTTGTCATCCAAATCCATCAGCAACAGCTTCGCCATGACCGCGGCCAAGCCTAATCAAGAGGTTGATTGTATGGTTCACTTTTATCATGTGTATTACTATGATGTTGAATCTTCTGACGGAATTTCAAAGGAGAATCATTGGTCGACGTCGTGACGCCACATTATGATCGCAAGAGTTCCGAGTCAAGGCTTGGGTACCACTGCAGTTAGCCATATCATTCGAAGGCAACTCCCGTCTGCAGCGGCACCTTCCGTCTGCAGCTTACCGGTACGGAGTAAGGTCATGGCAGACCCCTCAATAGCGCGAGCATGACCGACAACCGCTTCCGTCTTCCGTCTTCCACCTCACACACTGTCCTCTCTGCTTCAGGGGCAGCGCAGCCTTTCCGATCATCAGCTGTCTAAAGTATGCGACAAATCAGAGTCGTTGCCAGCATGAGCCTTTCGCCCGCCAATGCGACAACCGCGGTATGGGACTGCGAGTCCTCCAACAGCTTCAGGTCATTACCGCAAGTACATGCAGCAGCGTCGCATCCACCACGGAACGCGGTGACGGATCGGACGGGCCAAGGCCGTGAATCCTACCGTCGCAAATCCTCCGCTTCGGGTCGGTCTATCGGGAAGGAGTCCAGCATCGGCCCTCTTCGGCGACCTCTCGCAACACCGATCCGCCGTGCCCATCACCTCCTTACCTATTACTTGTTCGATTTCAGAGTCATAGGTAGTTGGAGACGGTCCTTGTCTCTCTGATACATACAACACTCCCCCGTGGAATTCACGGCAATGTAGGCGCCCTAGCCGCATGATGTGGCAGAACCGAGCCGGATTCCAGCACAACCGGTTCCCTGGTTGATATGGAGTGCTCGCACTAAGAGATATACATAATCTGATGTTGAGCTTGACAGCACAGACCATATCTCCATACTTAATATCACAGGGCTCCGGAAGTGCTCTATGAGTCCTGGCTGCAAATGCTAGACGCACGACCGTCTTCTCCTACCGTCTCCCAACCCTCCGGGCTTCTTGCTGATACAAACACTCCATCATGGGGATCGTCGACTGGAGATCGACCTGTGGCTGATGCAGGTTTCGACCCCTTGGACCCCGAGTGGGGGTTGCCCAGCTCACCGGCGCTCGCTCAGGGCCCTAGAGAAAATCTCCGGCTGTCGAGACTATCTTAGAGTCGTGATTGTCAGCGCCACAGGATGGCCCGGGGAACTTATTAGCCCCTATGAGATTGTTTACGACAATCAAGACGCGACGGACATCGGCCTCAGCCAGTGATTTCGTTCAGTCATGATCTGGAAATCCCGCCTGGGCTTCGACATGCTCGGGTGGCATGGCGCCGAGATGCATAGCTGGCGTTGCCCCTTTACCTTGATATAGCGATGATACAACTCCCGGGCTTCATTAGGACCCTCAGTCAAGGCCGACTCGCTCAGCGGGAGAATAGCTGGCGTTGTCTTCCCGATCTCAGGATGCAGGGATGCATCATAGCTGACCCCGAGAAGGGCGCGACAGTCGGATTCCTCTCTTGCCTTCTATGGAAGCGAGATGTTCTATGATTCTCAACGTGGTTCAAAAGCAGAGATGCAAATGATTCTCTCTCTCTCAAAAGGCAACGAGGTGTCAGAACGTTAAAACGAACAAGATGGCTCAACCCGTCCGCTAAACCCGCCCTACACGCCACGCACGCCATGGTCGCCGAGAATTGCGCTCTCTTGCCTCCGGCCCGTCGATTTCGGGGTCTCGGCGATCGTGACCAATGACAAGGGGGTCCACTAAAACAAAAGTTGTTCGGCGACTCGTTCAATGAGCATTCCTGGACCTCCTTCTTGATGATGGCCCTAGTAATTGATGCAAGCCCTGGGATGACATGGTAAGCCAGCGGCTGTCGGTGTTGCAGACCTCACTCGCAACGTGAAGCCCAGGTAGAGACGCCGCCTCAAAGTTCCTCACAGTGGCCGAAGCCCCGGCGACTGTTCTATTCTTCGACAGATGCCTGGTATCAACAGCCGATGCTGAAGGGACTTACATATCAATCCCCGAGCCTCCTTGCGTGCCTTGGTACCATTATCAGAACGGTAATCCTGTTTGAGAGAAGGTTTCCAAGTCCCGCTTGGAATCTTTGGTGCGCGTCTTGGAATTACATATTTCAACTGCACATAATCATACCATTTACACGTCTTTCGAGTTGTGCCACATCAACATCTAGCCTCCACGATTCCGCCATGGCAACGACGTTTCTCTCCGGGGCTGCCTTTGGTGCAGCCATGATGGCGGCTTCTTTTCACAATCCTGCCATAGTCATTGCTCAGATGAAGTTTGACAACTGGCACATGATGCAGGCGTTTCTCGCCGCAACTGCAAGCAGCGCGTGAGCCCACCGTCAAAACTCCCCGGGTTCGCCTCTAGGGGGCTCCATGTCCGCAAAGCTGACCATTGGTGAACACAGAGCCATGTACGCCGTTGCAGATCGCCTCGACTACGTGAAGTTGAAGCCCAGAAGCTCGTCGCCGTTAGGGCTCTTCTCCAAATACGACGGCAACATCATCGGTGGCGCGCTCCTCGGTACCGGTATGGCCTTGTCAGGATCGTGCCCCGGAACGCTGTACGCTCAACTGGCTGCCGGTGTCCATACCGGCTTCCATGCCCTCAACGGAGCCATACTTGGCGGGCTCTTGTGGACTGGACTCCTTTCCAAGATTATCAAGCAGAGAAAAGAGAGGGCAAACATCGGCCCCATTACAGTGACTGCGAACGATCAACTTGGTCTGAGCAGAGGCGTCACATTGCTTCTCTTTGAGACCGTCTGCCTCTCTGTCCTCGCAGCAACGACAATCTACACCCCCAAGTTCCCCGGGGCCAAGATGGTCGGAACGGCAGGCGGCTTTCTTATCGGTATCTCGCAGCTCTTCTCCCTCGCCACAAGAAGGTCCATGATAGGCATCTCCACCGTCTATGAAGAAGTTGGAAATTATTTCTGGTGGTTGATCAAAGGCGCAGAGGCCAGTGCCAAGCCCGCCTCGTACAACAGTATTCTCTTCGCCGGCGGCGTGACGGCCGGAGCCTGGGGGTTGCTCCAGGCCGTGCCTTCGCTGGCAACTACACCCGTCTTTGAGGCGCCTCCGCTGTTGGCGATGGTAGGGGGTGCGCTTATGGCGCTTGGAGCGCGGATGGCCGGCGGCTGTACTTCTGGACACGGCATCAGCGGCATATCACTGCTGTCGTTGTCTAGTATGATTACGATCGCCAGCGCTTTTGCTGCTGGAGCCGTTGTTGCGCCTTTGGTCTATTGAAGAGCACTGCGGAGAAACGTCTTAGACTAAGCTTGCTCTGATGATGAGGTGGGCGGTCGTTCCATGGCTCTCCTCTTTGTATAGCCCGTTGCCGGTTCACTCATCCGAAAGACCCTGGTTGCCCGAGACACCATTACTGGACCCCTTCTTTGCCGTCACCTCGATTTCAATCTTCATTTCATCGAGCATGAGTGCGGCTTGCACCATTGTCGCCGCCGGACGCACATTGCCTAGCCACTTCCTCAATACTGGCCAAACGAAGGGAAAGTCATTGCGTTCCGGGAGAATGTATTTCACGCGAACGACCTCAGAAATGGAGGATCCCGCTTTTCTTAGAGCCTTTTCGATATTGATCATAGTCTGCTCCGTCTGTTCGACGATATCTTCAGAGATCTTTCCGGTCTCATAGTTGTAGCTAGAAAACACGCAAGTTAGGACAGGTCTGGAGGCAGAAAAAGCAGCGTTGAAAGGTGATACATCTTACCCAGTAGTTCCTGAAACAAACACCCAGTCGTCCACAACAACAGCCCGTGAGTAAGCGATCTCCTCTTCAAACTTGGAGCCAGAGGTGATGAGCTGTCGGGGCATTGTGGGATCCTCGTGGCTGATTTTTTGACAGATCGACAAAGAAGAAGGATATGTGGTGCGGCAAAAGAAGGTTGAGGTAGCAGATCATCGACGATGATGCAGACTCGCAAGCTATCCTGTCACGATGTTTTAGCGTTGACTCATTGATTTCTAGCCAGACGTCCGAGTACGCCCTTTGAGATGGTGGAGATGTAATAATAAATCGATGGAGCGGCAGCCTTATCCTCATACTAGCTCCCCATGCAACTGGGCACCTGGCAGCCGTTGGTTTCGGGAAGAGATAGCTCGCCTGTAGTATGCCAGCAGAAGCTATCAAGTACGGACCGGGATTCCGTTGGGGCGTGATACCCGAGCCATCCACCGGATGTATGGTTGCAGTTGAAGATGGTGCGACTCAATGCAGCAATCCACCCGCTTGCTGGACGATTCTGAATTGTAGTCGACAACATTTTCCTGGACAGGTTTGAATTCTATTCGACATGAAATCATATCCATTGTTTCTTTTTCTTTTTTCTCTCTTCCCTTCTTTCTGTCGCATCAGGTAGTGATGGTGAAGATTCTCCGTGAGCCGCCGAAATTGACATGTGATTCTCCCCAAATTTCCAGACTCCCCAATGCCCGTCATTGCCATTGTCATCATATTATTATACAAAAGGTAGGGATACTATACACAGAGACGGATACAGCATCTGACTGTACCCCACCTTTACTGGCTCGTCAGGTCCTTGACCAGTGCCGCGACCGACTTCCTGTCCACATCTTTGCCCTCCAGGGCGCCATTGACGCGCTTCATCACGTCTCCCATCAGAGACTTGCCAGCCGCGCCCGCGCCCTTGGCAGCCTCGATAGCCTCGTTGATCAGGGCCCTGATCTCGGCCTCTCCCAGGGTCTGCACGCCGCTCGCCGCAATGTACTCGTCCAGGATGGAGATCTGCTGGTTCTCCTTCTGCACCAGGTCGTCCCGCCCGGCCGCCTGGGCGTCCGCGACGGCGTCCTGCGCGCTCTTCTGCAGCTTGCGGATCAAGGCGACCAGCTGGACGTCGGTGCGGATCGGGGACGTCGTCTTGGAGGCGTTGAGGTTGGCGGACATGATGGATCGGAGCACGGAGAGCCTGGGGGCGTCTTTGGCGCGCATGGCGGCCTTGAGCTCGCCCTTGAGCTTCTGTAGCAGCGGCGGCGGGGCGTCAGCGTCTGCCGAGTAGAATCGAGACGACCTGGACAGGCACTGCGTCCGGCAGACGCGCGGCGGAGCTTGTCGCAAGCATCGAAAGGCGGTCAGCAGAGGCATTGGTGACCTTGAGGCTGCCATTGAGTCGGCGTGAAGGCGGGGAAGTTCGAACGCTGTGAAGAAGCAGTCGAGCGGTGGTAGGCGACGAGGTTGATGATCCGATTGGGAGCCTTTCAGCCAGTGGGTGTGGGAGGGGAGGGAGGTAGAGATGCTGGTCGGAGGGGAAAAGCCAGGCAGCTTCAGGGTAGGCCTGAATTCTCAACGGAACTGCAGCCCCAAGCCAGTGAGTGGAACCTGTCGGATCTTCTCTCACTCAACCTCATAGTCGGGGAGCTACCGAGCAAAGGCATCTTCATCAGGACTTCTACCTTTTGATTTTCCGTCAGGTAGAGGTAGGTAGGCATTGACGCACACCTACTTACTAAACCTGGAAGGGTTTCGAAAGTCGCGCATTGAAAATACAGTGCCCAGAGATGCAACTCGTACTGTCGGTCCACGACCTGTCCTACCACCAAGAGACCGCTAGGTTTGCCAAACCACCCAGATTTCTGAGCATCTCAGAGACCGCTTCATAGCGAAGCATCGGCAGGAGAACCTCTCAGACATGACAGTCCGTCTCCATTGCACCAGAATCTTTCTACTCCGTTTGGCGGCTCTGTCTGCTTAGCACACGACTTTTACGGGGAACGAATGCTACGCCAGAGCATTTTTTGCATAAAAGCCCTCTCAAGTTAGATGAGATGACAACCCTCCCACTGCACTTGGATATACAAGCAAGGCGGCATTTGAACAGAAAAACAAATGTTGATGTAGTGTAGTATTACCCATCTTCAGGCCGCATGAAGCTCAATCCTGTCTCGGCGTTAGCCACATCTAGAGTAACCTCCACGGCCCTTAGCTCTTGGTTGACTGTAATGTCAACTGGCACGGTGATGCCTGCGATCTGCCTAAGCAACCGAGGCAGGGCGGCCATCTGTCCCTAGCCTGGGCACTGGGTGAAGGCATGGCAAGCTGGAGCCAACTATGTCCTGCTGGCCCCCTTGCGAACCAGAGCACACCACAGAGTCCCTGGTTGTAATACTAGTGCCTAGCTCGCCTTGCGACCCTGAGGCGCAACTTGTCCGAATCATGCCTCATTGCGTTGGTCTGCCTGCAGCTTGTTAGGCATGAATGCGTATCTTGCTCCAGAATAGAGCTTGAAGCAGTACGAAACACGTCCCAGACATACCTAACGGATGAAGGCCCTTTTTGCGGCCTGACGCTCCCAAAGGAGAAGTGCTGCACACGAGTGGATTCTATGGCGTGGACACGGACGTGCTCGCCCTGAGCTATCGTGCTGAAGATGTCGCTTGTCGCTCTTGGTCGGCTGCTTGGCCTGCTCACCGGCAACGGCTTCGCTTCCTACTCGTTCCCAGCTGCTCGCGCCGTATCGATTCCGTGGTGCTGGTAACGAGGTTAAACTGAAACCGGCCTGGTAAGGTACGAGTAGGGGATGGGCAGGTTTTGCATCTCCGTAGCTATATCCCGTAGACAGGCGTTGTTCTGACATGATTGTTGTCCGGGGTTTTTTTTTTTTTCCCAGGCCCCTGAATTGATAGAGTGAACATCAATACAACGCGCGCCATTTCTGTACCCGCCCTATCCCTCCCTTCCTCTGCCTTGTACACTTAAGTTTGCTTGTTTTTCTTCTTCGTTTCTTTTAAACGCCGTTATAACCTCAACAAGGGAACCAATCAAGAGAGAAAAGGGAAAGAAAACCGAATACTTTTTGGGCAGCGAGCTTCCTTGTTCAGCAACCGTCCAGCCAGTATTCCCTGGACCTTCGCCGCAGCCATGTGTGGGAGTGGGACGGAGGACGTTGGTACATGGACACCAGAACCTCCCGCGTTTGTAAGATGCCTAACACCCGTAGGATCAGTAGATGAACAGCAACAAGTAAGGGGAGGGAGTAAAGAAGAAGAAGAAGAAGAACAAGGAGGAGGAGGAGGAGGAGGAGGAGGAGGAGAAGAAGAAGAAGAAGAAGCAGAAGAAGAAGAACATATCGACCCTGAGCTGAGCTGGGCCCCTTTGGCTGTTTTGGCCTCGACGGCCACGCTGGTGGACACCTCATGTTTGGATTCGTACAAGTCTGTCAGGTACGCATACCTACCAACAGCATAGCCAGCGCAGTCTAGCCCAGACATTTGCTAATCAACCGACTCACCAGTGATCTGTACCAAGCATTTGAGCAACACGCGAGGGAATACGTCGTTTCTTTTGACCAAAGTCCCGCCGTTGTGCTCTCCTAAGCCCGTGTCTCGTGTCATATCGCCCGTGGAAATGATAGAATGTCTTATCGATTGGGATCCGGCCTCAGTCTCGGTCCGTTTCATGCACACAAGGAGCAACTGCCTTCCTGGTAAGTCACTGCCTGCCGGCGAGCGGAGAAAGATCTGACGCTTATTGCTGAGGCAGGTACCAGATGCTAAGGCGCCACCTGTCTTCCCCAGATCCACCCCGAAACCTTCTTCCAACTGCCCATCTCCTTCCCTCTCTCCCATTGCTCCCCTCCCCTCCCCTCCCCTTCCCTTGCGTCTTCTGCCCATTTCCATCAGAATCTCTGCCTCAATTCGCTTAGGAAATCCATCACCGCCTCACTCACGCTCCCGCCGGCTATCGTTCGAACCAGCCATTGACGTATTCCGCGGCCGTCCTGGATTTTGTTGATTAGCCGTTGGAAGATCTCACCCCTGGCAAAGCAACCCTTCGCCAGGGCGCCTTGCACAGGGCTTTCCCTTGCATGGATCCCTCGCGATGGAACCCTTCTCACGATATCTTTGTCTGCCCCCAAACCAAACAATCCGCCTTCAAGCTGTCAAGCCGGGCTCCGCATCATCTCGATTTGCCAATTGCACAGTGTGGCAGCAGCCCGAGTCACTCCATCATTGGTGCGGTTTCCGTCCAATGAATACATATCTGCGATTGGCATTGGTAAGTCGCCGGCATCCCGTATCTCCGGCTCTTAGAAACTGTTTGATTTTGACTTACAGAGGGAAGTAGGTCTGCAGCCGATTCGCCGAGCTTCGGTTAGCCACATGACTATGAGCTGAAACAGCTGGTGTTGGATTTTGCTCACCCTATACGACGGGTTGTTGGCCTCGCTTCTGGCTTGAGCCACCAGGAGCTGGAAGTCTTCTAAAGGCATGCTGCAGTTCCCGCCGAGCCATGTCAGCATTGATATCCATTCCGGGTAGACATCAAAGGCTTGATCAGGAGAAGGAATCGGTGAGACGTACCCTCGAATATGCGTGAAGGGATACAAGCCCATCGAATAGAGCAGTTGATTGACATTGCTGACGTTGAGGGCACCGATCGAATGGTCTCGGGGATCTGAATCCAGCCATGTCAGATGGGAGCTTCCGAGCTGTCTCACAGCAGCCCAACTTTCGTAGCATCGACATACCGGTTGGCCAGGGGCACATGGGAAGAGTTAGAAGGCGCGACTCGATGTCAGTGAAGCCGGTGTTTCTCATCCAATCCTTGAGGCGAAGACCTGCTCGTGGGTCCTTTTGAGGATGCATAGCGTCGAGGTATCCGCGAGACCATCTCGAAAGGGCGTGATCTACCTGTTTCAGCAACCGCCGTCGCCTTGAAGCACGCAAACGGGCTGACTTACCCGGCGACAGAGTTCCGTTGTCTGACTGAGCATTGAAATATATCTCAACAAGTTGACACCAACCACCTGGTTGCAGAACGCGGTACATGTCCTGCAAATAGCTTGGCCAACGGCTTGCGTGGATCCCTCCAGCCATCATCTGGCTGTGAACGACATTGAAATGATTGGAGGGAAACGTGAACCTGGGCCATGACGACATGCTCAGACAAGTGTTTCCTTTGTTATCGAACCAAATCTCCAGAAGGAAAAACACTCACTCTCCATTCAAATCATCAACCTGAAGGTCGAGATTATTGGGCATCTCCTCGGGAATCATGTGCGGACTGATGTCTATACCAACGATCTGCGAATCCGTCAGCATATCTTCGTCATCCACGCGATACTTTCTTGCAGCGAGATTTGGATGGCAGCCTCTCGTTGTCGGGTGCTCGACCGACCGCCATCGCCTAATCACTCTTCTATGCCTAGACAGAGCTTTCGACGCTGCCGCCACCCAAGAAGAAAAAAAAAGAAAAGGAGAAANAAAAGGAAAAAAAAAAAAAAAAAGAAAAGGAGAAAAAAAAAAGAAAAGGAAAAGAAATGAAAAATAAAAAAATTAAGAAAAAAGGGTAATAAAGAAAAGGGAAAAAAGAAAGAACAATGCCCTCTTCAAGAACAAGTGTTTTCGTCGTTTTATACTCTTCATTTTCATTCCCATCTCGACTACGAGCATGGTCCAACGTGTCCGTCGTTGGCTCGCTCCCCGGCTGGCGGGAATGTTTCAAACATAGCAGAACTGAGTACGCACCTCTGCGTCTGGATATTGTTCAGCAACATCGACGGCCCAGTGTGCTGCCCCGAATCCGCACTCGAGGATTCTCTGCGGTCTGACAACGGGGGGGAATATCAATCTGTTGTCGAAAACCGTGCGAAGCATAGCGTGCATCTCCCCCAACCGCGCTATTTCTTCCTAATTCACCGAGTTAAGAGACAAAAGCCAGCCGTGGGGTGGCGCGTTTGTAACGAACAACATACATCATCGATCGGCGCATAATATATCTTGCTTTCCAAGGCATGCTGCTGGAAGATTCGACCGTGATAGTTGACCGTCTCCGCATATGTCTCGTCGAGAGGGACTGTTCCGTCTCTGAACAGGAGGTGTCAGCGGTCGTCCTAGGATGTTCGGGGTTGTTACTCCGGAGGGTCTCGTACTCTGCGTCCATCTTCAGGTGCTTGGTTCCTCTTTCGTTCCCTGCCTTTTTCTGCTTTTGGAGTTCGACGAGGTGAAGTGATGGATAGGAAGATACGATAAACGACCTTTGAAGGTACAGGAGTGGCCGTTATTCGACCGTCCCTTTTATGGTGCTGTATGCCGAATCGACAGATACAAACAACACAATTTCGTCTTTGATGAGACGCTGTTCAGACTCAAGGAGTCATGTGGCACCCGAAAGCGTGGCCCCAGTCCAGACGTTGGAAGAGCCCCTCTTGCACCGGGAAGGCTCTACAATGTCGTAGTCGGACTAAAAGAGGGAGGGATTAGGCAGATTGGAATCGTGACCAAGGCGACCATTGAGGGAGAGAGGACACGACGTGTCCCTTCTCCTTGATCGGAAACAGTGGAGCTGCTTTACAACATCTGCCTGCATTAACCAGCTGAAGTCCTTTGCGACTCTTGCCGGGGGGAAAAGGTGCCGATCTTTCCTGCGTGAGCATTCACACGAGAGCGCCTGACGACTGTTTGTGCTACCTCATTCCTCAAGACCTAGGTTTGTCAGGGGCATCATGCAAAAGCGTCGAGGTTTGGTTAGCGTGCCGGCAATGACGTACGGGGAGGCTGTCCGGGAAGCCCAGGATTCTGGGGCTGCATACGATATCACGACCCAAGTGGAAGTTGCGACGCTTTACTGGACCGAGCTCGCTGGTGCCAGCGCAACGGTACAACCGTCATCGCTGCCCAAGATTGCTGCAGTTCCGAACCACCGTTGACAAGCATATCCGGAAGTCTAGAAGCCTGTGATGAGGCGCGACAAGGCAGAAATCTGACCCCAGCATGCTGAGAATAGGCGAGGCTCCAAGGACCATCGTTCCCTCTCAGCAATAATGCCAGGGACACCAAATCCGTACCTGAAACCCAGAGGCTACTTACCGCTTATGATGGGAAGATGGGGAGGACGTGCGCACCATGCCGGCGGAGCGGGAGGCGTCAGGGTAGTGGTACGGCTACTGCTCTGCCATTGCTATTGCCATCGCACAGGAGCTACGATGCTTGATGCTTTGTATACCTCGGGGTACTTGTTCACATCCAGCCTAGCTTCCTCCCTCCCATGAGATACCGGCAACACTCACAGACGGGAAAGTGCCTATACGCCATTTCGTGGGCCGCTCGACCTGGGCCGTGGATCATGGATCACGGAACATGGATCAGACCATCATCAACGCTATCCTGAAGGCTGTCTTGAGAAAGATGCACGGAAAAGTCCAAAATACGTACAGTGAACTACCACAGCTGGTTGCCTTGTGAACAGCACGAGCGTGGCCACCAATGCCGGTATCTCAACAGGGTAAGAGCCATTCCATTCACTCCCTTGGGCAGCGATCAAGCAAGGAGCTGCGAATGGCGCGAAGTACGGCCTTATACGAAACGGTATCGGATTTTGCTCCCTTTTGCCACGGATTCGCCTCATCAACTAGCGGCCTGTCTTGGTGCCAACCAACAATGGCACAACGGCTTGCTTTCTCGGTTCTACTGTGTTTCTGACGCGGATGCTTATTGTGTCCAGCTGTTCCTCTCCGTTGCTTTCGTTTAGGCCGTCTTTTTGAGTTCGACAATTTGATGAAGGGGGGACACAAGGACTCAGCGACCAATACATGAGAGCCCGTCGATCCGGGCCGGATAAGAAAGCGTCTCCGTCTCATGTTATGTCTATTATCGGGTGCTTGTTGCACGCATTCCATACGGAGTTCTCCAGCCTGGTAAAACCGACAGCTTGGTGAGAGCAGGGGAGAGCTGGTGGCACATTCTCATCCACTTATTCCTATGCATGAGCTAGCAACGATTGTGCTGGACAATCAGTTGTCAGAGACATGACAGGCTCCCAGAAAGGGGGTTACATTTCATGGTACGGATCCACAAAATGATGGCCTTGACAATTGCTTGCTGATGGGCTGGGCCAAGCCAAAGTGTGACAGCGAGTTCGCCATAATAGTCACGACTCGCATATGTAGCTGCGGGCAAGGCTTTGTCAAACGTTGCAACAAAGAGGGCGTCCCATCGACCAGCAGCTTCTCACCGCTCATGACGCGCCAGCTCTGGGCTTGCTGGATCTCAAAGGCTGTTGCCACGTTGGCAAAGGCCCTTGGGTTTCCATCTTCGGGGATCTTAGCCCCGCGAGGCCATCTCAAGCGACTGCAGACCGTGTTGGCAGAATTTGGGCCAGCCGGCCTGACGAGAGGCTATTGGAAGTGGAGATTGCCAGATAAGCAAGCTTCACTTGATATTTTCTTCTTTCGCTTTCTTTTGGCATCTGAACAGTTGTCCTCCGCTAGCGATTGGCGATAGAGGAGGACTTGTCCCACCTGTTGACGAGCAACCAGGGGCCTCGGGTGCAGGGCCGCAGCTTATTGGCTCATCTTTTGCGAGAACAACCGCTATATGCTCCGTTGAAGGGATTGTAAAAGGGATGCGCGGCCGGCTATGGTGCGGAGGAACTGTCGGCTGTGCGCGCACACATGTACAGGTCCGCGGAGCACGAGAGCCCAAGGCGGTATTAACACGGCATATCCTGGTACAACTTCGAATAAGAAGCGGACAGTAACTGGAGAGTATGCCGCTGTCATGTCGGAAAGCCCAACAGGCATTAGAGGGGCTCAACCCGGGGCTGATTGCCCCCCATGTCACGACGGGCAGGCTGATGGGACAGCGACAACCAGACGCCACATGCTAGTTGCCGGATGCCCTACAAACTCGGACTGCCCGGGACTCGACAGCCCATCAAGACGTCAGGGATGCCGACTCTTTGGCCAAAAGAGATGACATAAAAGAGTCTGGCTGGGATGATCACAGCTGGCCTTTTGAGCATCGCTGTGAATCCACTGTGGCTCAACTTAGCCTTTTTGCCGTGCCCATCGAAATTGTCTACCTCGGGCGGCCCGCAAAGTCTACGAGTACAAAACGAGTACCATGACCAGGAGGAGGAGTAAAACCGTTCAGTCAGGTCATGGTCAATTTGCTCTTTGATGCTGTAGCTCCATGGGACTGCAGGGAGAGAGACGTAGCAGCACAAGCGTTGCACGGACCTAGAGAGAATGGCTTTTGGCCAAGTTGGTGCAGCCGATGACACGCACACACACACACAAACACCTACCTGGCCAGACCCCAGTAAGATTGGATGGCTTTCGAGAGGCCACAAAGCTGATCACGTACAGTACAAGCGAGGCCGTGAAACGAGGCTTCGACTAGAAATCCGCATTCCGTCAGCTACTAGTATCACGACATGTGTCATCCATCGGACGAAATGTCGCATCCGAATTCACGCTACAAGTCAAACATAGTGGCCCGGCTATCGATGCCTTTGACCAGAAGCAGGAGGAGACTACTGTTAGGCTCACACATTGCTGATTTCTTTGCATGTTTGGCTTGAACAATTCGAAGTGTGAGATCTCAGCACCTAGAGGGCACACAACATTGCCTGACCGGCACATGCTGTACGTATATGGGACAAGTGATTCTGCCCGTCAGTCGTATGGTCCAATCACTGAATCATAATACTACGGCTTCGGGATTCGCTTCAGTTTCTGTCGGATCGACAAATTCTGGTCGGTAGTTGTTCCACCTGAGGGATGTCCTCACCGACCAAGCTTTGCCAAGGCCAACCATGCTTGGCAACAACTGTGCAGCAAAGAATGGGGACAAAGAAAAAGCTACAGTATAGTGGTTCTTCGAAGAGTCTGCGAAGTATGTATTATGGTGGGAGAGAAAAAAAAAAAAAAAAGAAGAAGGACCATGATTCATACCCCCTGAACGCTACGGACCGCTTCTGACATTAGCTTTGGTCACCAGTGCATGAAGCCGTCGGCGGAACTTTGGCAGGGGTCTCCCTGTCCTAGCCCCCTTTTGCCGACCCAAGTTGTCGGGACGGTGAACCAGAATGTCGGGATCGTTTGTTCTTCTTTCTTTGGGGAAGCAAACAGAAAGGTTCAAACGAAGCCGACTGTTTGATGCAAGCATGAGCGCCGAGACGTGCCTTTGTGGTCGTTACTCATACAAGAGTCCAGTATGCATTGAAGCCCGGCGGAGATGTCAAATGACCTTCAAGCCTTTGCATCTGATACGGCTGCTTGAGCCCGCCGACAGATGAGGTTGGGGGATTCATAAGCACACGCCGGAGGCATCGCGGCCGACACCCGCGCGTTGATCTGGATCATTGGCCGTTCCTTTGTGCTTCAAGGAGTCCGTACAGCAGTGCGGGGCAGCATTCGAACCAGACGCGAGGGGAACAGCTAGGTTGCCTCATTTGTCAATCCTTTGTGGTTATTTTGTCATTCGGTGCAGTCTCTTAACAGCTGAGCTTACAGCACAGGCGAATCTGCGTTTACCACATTCCGGCTCCTCCGCGACTCCTCTGGTGGTCGTCTTCTTGCCTGTCCTTTCTTTGAATGATACCTGTACTACTCATCATTCCAGTTCCCACAACCGGAAGGATTCGTCGGTGAAGCTACCAAGCATGATGGATCGTTCCCGTTGGTTAATGCTACTACTAGTGACCGGCAAGTATGGGGTATTGATGGGCTGCTAGCGCCGCAACCGAGGACAAATCATCGGGGAGACATACCTTTTACCGCACCGGCGATCCCTGTACCAGTCAGTGCCTGTCTCTAGCAGTCAGTCGACTACGCCAGGCTGCCCATCATAGGACACGTACATGTCCAGGGTCTGCCTTGAGGCTCCACGCGGAACCATTATGTGTGCAGCATAGCGAACCTCCAGGTCGTCTCTACATCTGCCGTTGGGCAAGGATCAGACCGGCAGCCGGCGGAGTAAGGACCGCCTGCTACGCCTTGCTTTCGATGTCCGCAGCAGCATGTTTCGTTGGCCTCTAGACACCAATGGTTCCTGTGCAATGACAGACCGTCGTGCATTTTCAGTGGAGGCAGCCGCTGTCCGAGCCACGCGGACGTTGTAGCAAATATCCACCCAGGGGCCTACATCCAAACTGCCGCAGGAGAAGCCGCTAGGCGCAACAAAGGCAGCAGACGTCACGGCGAGGAAAAAGACCGAAGTCACGCGAGCGTCACCAGTCGGGACGAGTTGGACGAATTCGTATCCTCTTAAAGCAGCTCTTCAGACAAGCGCCTGGTGCCAAGGATGGCTACCTATATGAGCACGCAGCATACGCAATACATGGCGGTCTCAACAAATGCGCCCGCTCCCCCCCGCCCCATAACCCGTCAGCAGCATGCATGAATATTATACAATTCCAAAACCAGCCCCCAAACCCCTTGATGATGGCGTTAATGAACGAGCCTGCGCAACATAACATGGATCATCGGTTTTAGTGCTGACCAACCACGTTAACACCATGTGAAGACAGGGTTCCTGCTTTTCACGGCTTCGAGGCGCTCCACAATGACCTTTCGTTGATGGCCCATTTGTCCTTCCGCGGCGGCGTAACCGAGATCCCCTTCGAGGTCGTCATCGTCGGCGCCGTAGGAAATGTCCCCGTAAAGCTGCTGAGCTATGCTATTGCTGTGCTGTCGCGTGGCAGGGGTGGCATACGAGTATCGCCGCTGATGCTTTTGGTTCTGGCCCTGGCCCTGGCTCTGATGGCGCTCCGGCTCGTATATGTTGAGCGCGCGGGACGGGCCTTGATAGCCTCTGCTGAGTTGAGACTGGGCTTCCATCGTTGTCCTGCTAGGAGCAGAGACCCCGGAGCTGTTTGTGGACGATTCATCAGGGGCCATGAAAGGGTCCTCAGGCGGACTCGCCGTCTCGAATCTACCGGATCGGGGCATTTCTGCCGGTGCTGAGGCAAGGCCAAGGAGATCGTCGACGGGCACCCGACTGGTCGGGGCGAAGCCTGTGATATCTGCCTCATCCAACGATTGCCGCTGGGCCGTGCTGCGACGCATCTCCGAGGAAGTCATCCTCATGGGCACGGCAACAGGCACGTCGACGTAATCATCCCACACACAGACCTTGGCTCGCCGGGTCAGCTCCAGAGGGCCATGATCGGGAGTCTTGAGTGCCTCCACGACATTCCAGGCTTGGCCCTTCATGACCGCAATCTGCTTGGCGAACATGCGCTCCTTGAAGTCTTCATCCATCTGAAACACCCTCTTGAGGGCCATTTGCGTCTCGCTCCACCATGCTGTGGAGGTCAGCAGAGGCAGAAAGTGATCCCGAGTCTTTTGTGAGAAAGGCCGGCCGATGAGATCAACCGGAAGAAAGAGCCAGCCAAATGGAAAACTATATTGTCAGACCACTGTTTGACACAGCATTTATTTGCGATTTTTCCATGAAGTTGGAAACCACAAGCTCGAGGGAGTACTAACCTGCGCCACGCGTCTGGATGCTTCCACGGCCACGAGAGCGAGTTGTCAATGGCGCCAATGGCAATAGTTGGCTCAGTCTTGCTGCGCGGTGATGACGCCTTCATGGGCTTCTGGCGCTTGTAGGGGTACGAGGCCCGGGTAGGCTGAGGTGGCATCTCTGAAGCATCTATTGGTCGAACATTGACGCCTTCCTCATCTTCTTCCGTGACGGGCTCCATGTTGATCTGGATGGGATCCGAAGCCAACGAGACCGTGTTCGTTTCCCAGTCAACCTTGACCATCCAGTTGTCAAGGCCACGGTCGGTATTCCGCATGATGTAATCAAGAATCACGAGCTTCTCCAGCTCTTCGCGAAACGACTGCTTCAACTGCTCCGTCCATACGAACTTGTTAGTCCCCGGAGGTACATCGCTCCGACCGCCGATGCGTTCCTCCTCATCCTCATCACTGGAAGCTGCATCATCAGCCGCTGCGGAGGCAGAAGGCCGACAACTTTCGGTCCAGCGCTTTCTCCTCTGTCGATTGGCGTCGGTGGAGCGGAAACCTGCCCAGTATTGATCCGGCCAGGGGTTCTCCCGTAGAAAGACGTTAGCATCCTTGAACCCCTTGAGGAAGACTTGAAAACTGCCGGGCTTGGCAGGAAGAGGCTTCTTCTTCTTCTGAAAGCTTCGCCGGTCCCAATAGGGATAGTGGAAGGATTTGGATGAGAGCCAGACCACGTCCGTGTAGGGGACCAGATGCGTTCGCAGTTGATAATCGAGCACGTAAGCCGCGGCTTCACTAACGTAGGAGAGGTTGGGAATGAGGCTGCCGTTTTGAAACGCGACTCGGTCAGCATCGCGGGCACTACGCTTCCTTAACTTCAGTAGGGACTTACCAGGCTCGTCCGAAAAAGCAGGGGAACAAATTCCGATGTATCCATTTGTTCCATTTGGGGTTTCCTGCGGCGTAAGGCTCTTCGTCCTTTGGCTTGAATACCCCAACAATCTTGCCATCCGGGTCGCGAGCAAAGTAGCTGCCAGAGCTGCCTTGCGAAATCATACTGGGGTGGACTTCCTGCCGAATCGCTTGCCGTACGCTTTCGATGACGGCATCAAACTGCGCCTTGGTCATGGCGGTGACTTGTGGCTCGGCCAGCGCCTCCGCAGATATGGGCCGTACGCCCTCCGGTGGTTGGAAGACGGAGTGGTGGATCTCTAACCGTTCCTCTTCCCCTAGACTGTGTCTGCCTTTGCGCTTGAACTTTGCCGCAATCTCTTCGGCCCATCGTTCGAGTCGGGCATTGATGGCTTTGATGTCAACACCGCCATTGCTCCCCAGACGGCGACGAAACTTGGGTCTCGAGGGATCAAGCTTGGGGCTGGTGACGCTTGAGTGATGGCGAGGCTGTGATAGGGGAGCATGTCGTGGCGTGGACAAGGGCTGCAGAGATGCAGTCGATTCGGCCAGGAGGTCGTTGTCGGAATCGTCGCTGAGGTCTGCCTGGGCCAGGCGTTCGTACCCCGTCGTGGCGGGACGGTATCGACGCATTGCAGAGAAGCGATTGTCCTGAGAAATTCTTTGGGGTCGATTTTGTCTTTTGTCGGGTGTGAGAATGATGTAAGTTGTGGTCCTTCGCTAACAGTCCGAGTCCGACTGTCTGGTGGCCGCGCTTCCGTTGGTGGCAGTGAGAACGGGATGTTCAGCCTTGCTCCTGATGATGATGATGTATGCTCGGAACCGAGGTGGCCGCTGTTTCACAGACGCTCGGTGCAAGGGAGGCACCCGGGAGACAGGAAACAGACGAAAAGAGGATCTAGGAAGAAAGAAGGGAAGATAGAAACGACTGAGGGCGATGCAGGTAACCCGAACCTGGCGGGAGAAGGGGGGCCGGACGAGAAAAGAGAGCGAATCGGTGCCCAGTGACGAAGCAACTGAGTGCGTGAGAAGCGAAGGATGAGATCACGGCGAACCCTCCAGCCAAGGGCAGCTTGAGGCTGCTGCGGTGCAACAAAGGGCTGTTTGCTGCCAGATGCAATGCTGGCGACGACACGACGACACGACGACACAAGGGACCGAGGAGATGGCGGGCTTGTCTGAGGTGATGCACAAGGTTGGAGCACAGACGCAGTCCGGGGGCTTTCGCAATAACAAGCACATGTCATCGCGGCTGACCCTTTTTCCCCGTCCGGATGGCGCGTCGTGTGGAAGCCACCACGAGTACATGTACTGTACATGTCGTAACAGGCACTAGGTACGCACCTTATAGTACCAGGCGGTACCTTTCCGAGCAGGAGCTTGGTACCTAGTATGTAGGTACCTAGGTACGGAGTATAGCTGTTTCCGATTATATAAGCCGCTGCTTCATCCACGGACCCGTCTCGAATCCATTTGCTGCAATTCACTGGCGCTTCACAACTCCGCGCCCATTGGACATCCGTCGACTGTCCCGTGTGTCCGGAGTGGCAGCCGCGTGCAAATGTGCATGCCTACGAGCCGTAGTATATACCCGTGGACGTGCATGTGCGCGTCTGGGGCGTCTGCTTGCGTGTTGTTGTCAGGCTGCTGTGAAGTCCGGTTGCGCCTCTGCTGCATCCACCAACCAGCATCGACGGATCTCGCCTGGATTCCGGTGATGGCGCTGCTCCAGGGCTGCTTTATGGCGACATGCTCAAGACATGCGTTAGTAGTTCCAGGGGCATCAAATAAGAAGCCACCGCCGAGCCGGAGCACTCACGACCAGAGCCCGGAGCAAGCATCAGAAATTGAAACACCTAATATCTGGATACTTATACGAAACTGCGCTTCAGCCGCAGGTGCGGTGTTATGTGTCCGCATATGACTGGTACGTACGACACCCGGAAAGTGACTGCAGAGGCCGCATCGAATGTCTCGACTGGAAGGCTCCGTCACATTCAACCATCTCATCCTATCAGGTTCATGCCTCTCCCGCGTCCAGTGCGCGCGCGCAATGTTGGTACGAATCTGGACACTGCCCCTTGCATGGAGCTGTGGGGAACGGGAGAGGTATTATCGAGTTAGCCCTCAGCTTGTGAAAGTTCTCGGAAGGCCATAGCGTAAGCTGAGAGGATCCCTTCCTACCAATGTCGCCGGTGGAAGAAGGGGGGCAGAATCATTGTTTCCATGGGTGCCAAAATAGCAGTCGAGGTCGCAGGCCACGTTGCCGCACGTGATGAAGAGAGGGACAAGGAGACGTCGATGGCTCGGACGACACCCTCAATCATGCCATTGAACTCGGCTCCCACCCCCCGCCCCTCGATTCTAACCAGAAATATATGTGGTAGAAGCCAACTTCATGTGGAGTCCAGCTCTGCTGATGGAACATCGGCTGCTATTACATCGGTCCTAGTCCATCGTCCAAGTTGGCAGCAAATTTTCTTTTCATCTCTTCTGTTTTGCTCATGTCCTTTCTCTTGCCTTTTTCTCTTTCTGGCATCTTGTCGAGCTGGAACCTTGGCAGCAACAAGATTCCGTGACTCCAGTAGGATTCGTTTCTCCCCATATGTCGTGAGCCCCATCACTATACCCAGCACTGTGACCTCAAGCCCGACACCGGTTCTTGAAGATGAAGAAACAACCATAGTGTGGCTATGCTCCCAGTGCCTCTTCCGCTCTCTGTGCAGATTCGCTGGTCTCTGCTCCTCCGTCTATGCTCCGATCGTTGCACAGCTCCAGGCGTTCGACATCCAGAGGGTTCGGACTGGTGTACTTCTCACTAATCCAAGAGTCCCCGGATATCGGAGGCAGGTCGAGACTCGAACCAATCATTCGCGGAAATAAGTGCGCCAGGATCAGCCGGATGGAAGGGAGGCACGTGCATATGATGCTTGTGTTGACTTCGGTGGTACGTAGACCACCAGGCGGCATTCCAATGGTCCCACGTGGGCTTCGCCGACTTGGCAAAGTGAACGAGTGACTGGAGCCGGAGGATGGAGATGACCGTAGCTCTACTCCGTCATGGTGAGAGATTAGAGAATGAGTCCTTTGTCTGCAAGGGAGGGGAGAGCAGTCGCACATCACTCCTGTCAGAAACATGACAGCCGCACTCAACTTTCTCCTCCACTGGGTGTCTAGCTTGTACAGCTGGTATAGGGGAATTCCTATGAGCCAAATGTCGACCCCGACATTCATGGCAGCGTTGGCCCATGCGAACGCATTCACGTTGATGCAGTGTCCCGGTGGAGCGTTGGTGCTGTCGCCGAATTGCTCCCACGTGAAACTCAGGGGTGCGCATTGCAAGAGGCTGCCAACGACGAAGCTGAGGCCGGAGGCGATATGGAACATGATAGTCCCCCAAACTACTCTGCGAAAGAAAGCTCCTGGAAACAGGCCGAGATAAAAGAGCGACAGGCTAATTTTGACAATCGACATTATGAGTACGGAGGATTTCCATGGCAAGCAACCATTGTGCGAATGAAGCCACAGCTTCCGGATCCAACGTCCAGACATCTTTGCCGAGTCCGTGGTCACTCAAGCCAGAGATGTTGAATATGACGCATGGTATGCTGATAAGTCCCGCTGCCAACATGGCCCAATCGTCCGGACCAAAACCCTGCCTGATGCTGAAGAGAAACTTCGACGCGAAGCGAATAGCGGCGACCAGAAGGGTTACAGAGCTAAGAGCAATGTTCATCGCCTTGAACCGCCCTGATCGATCTCGCACTGAGCCGCCACACGCTGTTTGGGTGAGATTCATCGTGACTGGGACGCGACGTTGACCCTGGTGCAAAAGAGGCAGCAATTTCAGGGACCAAGAGAAACAGAAACAGAAAGACCAGATTGACTCCCATACCCAGACTCTCGGAGAAGTTGCATGATGCTTGAAAGCACGACAAGCTTTGCGACGGCTGAGTCAAGCTTTTGCAGATGCATATAAATCGAGCTCCGAACAAGTGGCCGTGAAGCACTCAAGCAAGTCGCCAGGTTAGATTCCGTAATCTCAAAGCGATGGGAGTCAGAAGACACGAGTCGGCGTTAACTTACAGCGCACAACGGGAGGTGGATTGGATTAGTAGCTGACACGATACGAGAGCTGGACACATTCGATATGCTGGTGACATGCTGCTGCCTTGGGTCAAGAGGTGGAACGGCGGCGGCGGACCCTGCAACAGCGGCCGCTACAAGAACGAGCGATGATCTCCGAAGCATTGTGCTGTGCAAGGTTGATCTGTGGCGGGAAGGAATGAATGGCCATCGAGATTCCAGGGAACTCAGGGCTCGGGAAGGGCGCTGCAAAGTTCATAAAGACTCAGCTCAACGTATCCCCCTCCACTCCCCATGGCAGAGCAACCATCTTGATCGCCGTTCAAAGGATGCTAAAGCCTCCCTTGCTTGCTTGCCTGCCGCCGCTTCCGAGTGGAGCACCGACGCTCAACCGGGCTGCGGGGAACGCTTCGTGAGCAAAGGGAACAAGAAGCCGGAGGCCTTAGATCGTATTTTCCTTGAAGAGGTATCTCCAGAGGCCACGGGCATTGGTACCAGTAGTACAGTAGTAGTCTGTACACGAGTCAGTGACGAAGTCGTCAAAGGCGCCGGCAGATTTGGATCGTTCCAGATCACATCGTTGCGTTGCGCTTCGGACCCCTCAGCCATAAAGTTTGCACCGACAACGACATTCTATTGCAAGTCAGGCCAAGACTTAGCGCTCACAAGTCGAGGAGAATTACGAGCTGAGGCTGAACCCTGCAAGACCCGGCGTAGAAGAAGAATCTTCTATCCATGGCCCTATCAATCTTCTTCCGAGCAGGTCGTTGCTATTCTGCTTGCCGGGCCATGTATGAGATTCGTTCGATCCGTTCAGCGCCGGGAGCCACTTCTGTCCCAAGTCATGAAGGCTCCGATATCCCCGGTCTTGATACGCGACCCCAGGCGAACAGAAGACCCCGCTGACCGTACAGTAAGATGGGTGTGGAGAGAGAAGACAGAGCTCCTCAAGACACGGAAACAGCCTTCCTTTTACACTGAAACTGCTGGTTGGTGCTTCTCCTTGTGGATCGACCGGGTTTGAAAGACACCAAAGGGACGCGCTTGTCCTCATCCCTTCCCGCTCTTTTCAGAGTGTGTTCTTCGCGGATGGCGTGGGCTTGGTTCCTTCCACTTCCTTTACCTTTACGTTTACCTCTCGAGCGAAAGCGCTACCTTTCGCTTCGTTTCGTCTCCTGGCCTCGGCTTCCCCCTTGTCCACATCCGCAATGTGGATGGCTGTATTGACATATGGTGGATGGATGAGGGCGGAAGGCGTCCCGTCTGAGGCTGGGACAACAATTGGCTCGTGTCTCGTCCAGGTTGGTGCTGTGAAACATCATCTGGCGTCTGTTGGCAGCAGAATTTACGTGCCTTTCATCCCGTATAACTGTCATGGTATCTCGCAACAGTTCGTCCCATATCCAGAGACTTGTGTCGGTAGGAGCCGGGTCCTCGAATGAGGCCAAGAGAGGCCAAGGTGAGGCATGTCAAGCAATTTTGCAACATAACGTCCCGCTTCCCACAGGCTGCAGTGGCAGCTCGGCAACAACGCGCACTTCGAATAGCATATGGGGAGACGGCCGCAACTTCTCAGTGACGCTATGAGTATTGTGTCGGAATATGGAATGAGACGTGAAGACGAGTTGGTTTGACGATGTCTCGATATTTTTAGGGGTCGGTCCGGGATACACGAATCTCTTGAACTTGGGCAATGGTTTCTCCATCAGACTGTACTTCAGCGCCTGGACCACGACACCGACTGCTGAGCATTTCCTCCCAGGAGTCCGGCAGTCGCCAGTGACGCCAAACTCTATACAAGATATGAGTTGCAACGTACCATGCACAGCAACTCTCAATCTCGCACGGGTGTGGAGCCTTACCAACCAGTCGGACCTATGAGTTGTGTGACAGAACTCTCAATCACAAACAGTTCCGAGGGTGGAGTATGTTCGGGATAGATCAGTTTGACACAATCGTACTCGTGGTATACCGTGAGTTTGCTGTACAATTTCGGGAGCGAAGAACCCGAACATGGAGCAAAACGTCAATGTGCAACCGCGTAAACTTCAGTCGTCTGCTATATGCCTCGACGAGATGTGAGGGCGTGAGGCGGAATGATCGCTCAACAGTAGATTAGCCCCTTTGCCTCCATCTTCTCTGTGTGACACTTGTCGCCAGCCTTGGGACCAGTTTGTCGCGAACCATACCCAGAAAGATGATTTGGAATCAATGTATTGCGGAAAGTGTATAGGGTGCGGTGAAACAAGGATGTCCTAGTGATTGTCAAGGTGGACGTGTGTGTGTGCATGCGCCAGTCATAGTAACTGTAACAAGGAAGGGCTTCAGACGTCACCCAAATCGAAACCATTTTGCCCGGGATGTTGAATAGCTCTCGTCTTTGACAATTTTCCAGTTTTGTAATCGGTATTCAAACATCGCCACCCCATACATAGACCACGTGGCGTTCTCCCAGCGTTTCTTTCAGAGCTAGAACCAAGTCATCAATGGCAGACAAGAACTTGAGATAAGACGACACAGCAACGCAATAGCGTCGATAATTCTCATCTCGCACAAGCGATGAGCTCAGCTCAATCTTGTGATGCTGCGCATAGGAAAGAGATTCAAAGCAGGTGCGCACAAGAGGCACTGGAAGCCTTTCGGGAAGAGACGACCCGGTCCGCAGGGCTTGTTCGATGATTGCTAACACAGCCATGAGGTTTCCAATGGCGCCGTCATCCAATATGCCGAGCGTGGTCACCAGTCTCTCTTGAAATTCCTTGGGAAGGGTAGTCGAGAAGTAGAGGAGTCTTCCGAGTGCTTGGTTCATGTTTTGGCAGTGCTCCTGAGTCTGCCGTAGGACCGCTTGGTCAAATGGACCGGCGCTGAAATCCGCCTTTAGTAGGGCTATTGAGCCGTTCAAGGACGAAAGAGTCTCTGCAACCTCCACCGTTAGATCCTCAATGGCAGCAGGACCAACGGAGGTCTCTTGCTTCGCCCGGCTCAAGTGCGATAAAAGCAACGCATAGTAGTCCGACAGGGTCCGAACGGTATTCGAGAGAGTTTTGCACACGTGTGCGGTGGCAGATGGCGGCTTGGGAAAGAGCTGTACTATGGTCGCAGCTAAAAACCCCAACAAGACCGTGACCAATCGCTTCCAGAACGCCTGGTAGCCCCTACCTGGTGATCCGTACTGTGGCAAGTGCTCATTGTCATAGCTGTAGCCAATAATGAGTATGAAAGTGACGCCACACATGGCAGTCGCCTGGGTATAGGCCAGCGGCAAGAATATCCTCAACCACATAGAGACGACGGTGAAAACCGCCACGCTAGCAGCCAGCCCATACGGGTTGCCTGGGCCACTCCCAGACCCCATATACCACGCAACGAGGCCAAACACGCCACCGATTACTGTGCCGAGAGCTCTTGAGACGAGAGAGAAGGTGAAGTCAGCCATGTAGAGAAGAACACATGTCTGTGCGGTGATGACTGCCCATAACCCCTTCTCGCGGTAGAAGAAGCCGGCCGAATGAGGAAGAGCTGCTGGAATGGCGGTGGCAATTGTAACGACCACCATTCGGATCGCATACATGCCGGCCGCGTTGGTGAGCCAGCAGTAGGTGCCGACAATGGCTCTGGCGACTGGGCCTGCTCGAGTAGGGGTCTCGTAACCTCGAATAAGTCGGAGACGCTCGCGCACCTTTTTGGACTGTTCATCGACTGCGTCTGGGTCATCGAGACCACCGTCATCAGAGACGCCCGCGATGGGGACTGTTTGGTTCCCATCGAGGACCCAGCTGAATGCGTAACGGATACGGGACGGCAGCCAGATGCGGTGGTGCTTCCGCACAGTTGTGAGCTGCAGGACGCGTCTGAGCATTGTCTCTGTTGCCTCAGCCACGCTGAGAATCCGCTGCTCCATGACCATGGCCACCATCATCGCCTGCAGGGACTGTGGCTGGAGCGTGTCTGTTACCTTGAGCTGGCCGACTTGATCAAAAAGGTCTGAGTGGCAGTCTAGGATCGCCTCGGTGGTGTTGATAATGCAAGCTTCGCGAGCGGATTGTAGCGCGGCCAGGGCCGCCTCCAGCTGTTGAATCAACCCATCAAACACCTGCTGAGCGGGCTGCCGAATCCAGCGACGAGTATTGACGCTGTGAATGCATTCGGCGACGATGTTAATAGACGCTGAGCAAGCTTGCCGCACTTGGGAAGTTGTTTCGCGCATAGCTTCTCTCATCCGAATGCGAAGGTCGCTATGCTCCGGGATTCGAAGGGCTTTAATCAGCTCGGCATACTGCAAGACATGGCGTTGACCAACTTCTCGTCTGCTCTTTTCTCTAGCCGGGCCTTGACTCGAATATTTGTCATACTGCAAGCCTGCTTTGTCCCCCTTTTGCAGAGCGGTAATGGTGGTGATGTGGAAATCGAGTAACGAAATGCTTGTCAGCATGGTCTGGCGAATACATTTCTGTAAGCCTTTGACGTCGCCGTCATTCCACCGGCCACGGGAAATGTCCAAAGGAAGGAAAGCCACTTCCGGCTCCATGACTTTATAAAGGGCGATCATGTGATTCTTGCTCTGCCTGAGTTGCGCGAGTTCCAAGGGCTCAGCAGCAAACCGTTTCCGGGTCAGGTCGAGGGGTACGTCGAACATGCGGACGAGCTGCTCCATTTTCCGAAGGACCACATAAGAAGTAGACTGTGGAAAGAAGATGAGGCAACAAGCAGCTCCAATGCCGACTCCAATGGCTCCTGGCTTCACCAACGTTTGTCCCAAGAGAGGAGTGAAGGTGGGAAGCAATGGTCCAATGAGCAAGAAGACGTCGACAACAATGGTCCCAAAGAGATGAAGAAGTGCGAGCTTGATGTTAGCTGCTCGCAAACGCGCCAAGAAGTATACGAATACACAAGCCATGACGTAGTATACAGCCGTTATGCGCGCGTCGAGCATATGGCCTTGATAGACCAGCATCTGGCTGATGACAGTAGCATTTTGGCCGGTGTCTTGCGCCTGGGCGGCGGCGGCTTGCTGAAGAGCCTGGAGCTGTGCTTGGGTATCCGAAGCCGGACGCGCAGCCAATGCGGCCTTCATAGTCAAGATGCCCCAAGCCCACCCTAGACACATGCCGAAAAGGAGTGATAAAGATCCGAGCAGGTATATGAGGAGGATACCAGCCGGCGGCGTGACGAAGAGAACTAAGGCGGCAAAGAAAGTAGAAGTGCCAATGCTATGAAGCGAAGGCTCAATGAAAATGAGGAGTGAAGCAACCCAAGCAGCCGCGGAACAGCGGAAGAGGGTCTTCAGGTCATTTCCGTTGAAGTGATTCAGCAACGAGGGCAGAGATCGCTTTTTGCCAGAAGCCTCATTCTTCTTGGTGACGGCATCGGCGCCATTGTCGGCGGATTCCTCCCCAGACATCTTGGCTATGCTGAAGGGCTATGTGCAACGGTAGCTTGTTGAGATTGCACACAATCATGTGGTTGTAAGATGGCTGTTTCGAGTTTTGAAAGAGTTGATGCCAGCTTGCTTGGACCCTGTTGGAGGTTTCAGCTGCGCACTGACAGCCTCAGTATTGACGCTCGGTTAGCACACATTCCACCGTGCAGTGTCGGAGGACACTATATGCTATCCATCGGAACAAACTGGGTAATGGGAGGTTGAGATGGGAATTTTGAAAATCGTGGGGGGGGGGGGGGGGGGTTGCCATATTAGAGTGCGTACAGGAGAAAAACTCAATGTACCACAGAGTATAGTACCCAACTCCAAGCAGTGAAAGTGAAAGATACATGTTTTCAACGATGGGAGAAGAACCGCTTGGGGATACAAGACATGAAAAGGAATTCTTGCCATCCCAGGGTGACGGCCATGTATATGCTCACCTGGCTCTAGAGAAATCAAGAATCGATCGAAACCCGCCACTTTGTGGATCGGGAAAAGACGTGTGTTTGCAATGTTGATGGCCGAGCTCTACCTCGCAGAGGGCTAGGTAGGCTACGGCACTTTTGGCGGGCCTTGTGCCCCAGCAATAAAATATGCCGTACGTCCTTCGTGTGAGGGAGTGGTCGCGTCTTTAAATGGGTCGCTGCATTGTGTCTCACCCGTCAAGCATCGTGCATTTTCCTTGTTCGGCCATGTCACGCGTCGTGTATGGAGCAGTCAAGTTTCGGGCGGTTCGGGTCCTCCGTCATGGCAACCGAGGCGGATAGCTGGAGAGTCCTGGTGGAGGAGCTGCGTCTTCTCTCCAATGCAACGCTTCTACCAGGGGCCTTAGCCTCGAGTAGGCATGGGCAGGGCTGATACGCGTATCTAGCGCCGTACTGTGGGAATACGGTGTTGAGGATGAGCGATCTGATCTGACGGCGGGCCTTGAACGTCATGGCTTGCTTACATGAAATCCATGGAACTGTTCTGTGCAATTGCCGAGAGGCGGGTTGTAAGTGGGACGAAGTTTGAAGAGAAGCGTGATCGACTGGAATTGGGTTGGGCAAATAATTCCATTGTCTCTGGAACTCTTTTTCGTGGCCTCATTCAAGAGGGCAAGAGCATTCGTTTCAAACGTTGACCGCTCAGCTCACAGGACGCGCTTTCCCATTGATGCTCCCGTGGGTACTGCAATGGTCACCGATACCTTGATCAAGGATGGACCGGACGACTGGCGGGGAGTGTATTGGTACAAATCAATACGCTAGCGCTTGGCGAGAGCAGGCAACTTCACTTGGTAATTGCCCGATTGAAGCAGCAAGCAGGATGCAGCGTCGTCCTTCGATGCCCTTTGGGGCTTCTCTTTCCATTTTGATAAGCGAAGCCGAGATTGCACACATGGGGTGACGCCGTGGATCGAACTGGGAAGGTCATACTCTGTACACCGGCAATTGTCTGTACCCATTCGTTGGGCACGTTCCCTATGGTAGGTAGGGTAGGTACGGTTTGAGTGCATGCCCTGGCAAAGACTCAATGACGACTTGTGCGCCTGCCGACGATAAGGCAGCTACGAGGAGCCAAGGGCAGTCTTGAATCATGTTGCATCCTTGCGCCCAGGACCTACCTAATGTGTGGCATTTCACAGCGGAGTCCTTGTCAACGAGTTCTGCTCCTATGTTAGGTCACTTCGTAGATGGCACATCAATCCAGCGTTTAATTGAGAGCTATTAGATGTGCGGCCTAGGTTGTGGCAAAGCTGAATATTGATATTGTCAATGAATCTCCCGGGTAGTCGTATATCGGCACTCCAGGGATCGATATCCAGCTCAACTCAATGTAACGACGTACCATTCCCCATCAACCTTGGTAATGTAATGAAGGTGGCAGATTCGCTGTCTCTACCTAGTAGTACCTAAAGATCAATTGACCATGCTGACGTTGGATGACAAAAGGGGGGCGCCGATTGAATCTCCAGGAGGCCCATATCGGACTTGGATGCATCATCAGAGTTACAGAGACATACTGGGTCACTCCGTTCCGGTGTTTGGCCTGTTGCAGCCAGTCAAGTTTTGGCTCCCGCTCTCATGAGACCTTCACTGAGTAGTACTGCGTACAATGAATCCATAAATTGTCGAATCATCGGGAGCAGAAGTACGTATGGGCGAGTTTTCATGCACATGCATCCACTCATTCCAAGGAGCTGCTGTGGAGGAGATATTACTACAGTACAGAACGCATCTGTCGCGTCGTAATAATGCTGGAACCGTTTGAAAACACGATCCGGGCATGAGCAACCAAGAGATGGAGCACAAAGCATTGGAGAGCCATCTGATGGAACTGCATTGATAGAGACGAGCGATGGTTCGGTAACCGGTATTGAATGCCCCCCTGGGAAGTGAAAACGGGAGGAGATGGGAAGGGGAGTTTGGTGATGTTGATTAATGGCACAGAGATGATTGATGTGGTAAGATAAGATACCTTGGATAAGGTTCATCTTTTGGAGGGGAAGGGAGGATAAGGTACCTTGAGTGACGGAATGGGGAGCCAAGCAACGGAACATAGGTATACGATATCATCAATAGGTACTAAGGTAAACAGCTGTTTAGCTGGAGCTGGCTGTTGCCACGAGCCTTGGTTGACGAGAGTCGAAAGTGCAGCTGATTAGGTAGAAAGATTTCCAACAACATACGACCTTCGCTTCCTCGATAATGTCGTCCAATGTCACAGAAGCGCCAAATTCCGCGGCCCACCAGAGCTCATCAACGCATGTACCCACTTTAGCCTTGTCACCACATCCTCCGCGCAGCAGCATCTCGTTGCTTCTCGCCCTCCCAGTCAATCAAACTCGCAACCATCGTGTCCAATCTGGGGCTCTCCCTTCCAGCGCATCTCACTGGATTATTCATCTTCGAGTGCCCTCGAGAGATTCATCACGCCAAATCCTTCTTCTTCTCCTCCCACCGGCATCCAATCTGCCGAATCTCACGTGGGCGCGCGGATTTACCCATAACAAAACGTTCGTCCAAGAACCGGCCGAGGATCCCTTGACCCATCGCCAAGGGCAGCCGCTTGCGCCTCGACGAGCAATTGCCGCCTCTTCTCTCTCCCTTGCGTCTCTGTGTGGTTTTGTTCCTCTCTTGTCGCTTCTTGTCCGCCTATCCAGCTATGCTCGTCTCTCTGACGGTCGGCAAGGTCGACGCTGGCGTCACAGTGCTGCTGACCCCGGACAAACGCCTGGTATGTCTCTCGCAAGCTGGCTTGATTCGCCTTTGCTCCGCCTTTGCTCTGCTTTCGTTCGATCTGCTCACCACGTCATGGCCAATGTCTAACCTCCACTGCTCTCGCAATGTATAGATTGAGTTCCCATCCATTCTGCTGCCTCCCAACATCTCCTCTGGCAGCATCGTGGACATCACCGTCGGCCGCAATGTCAGCAAAGAAGCCGCTGCAGAGGAGGAATTCCGCGCCCTGCAAGACCGCATCTTCCAGTCGTTTGGCGCCTCCGAGCCCGCAGCGCCGGTCCTGCGCTGCCGCAATGCGACCCAAACCTCCGTCGTTCTGGAATGGGACCCCATCGAGCTCGCGACGGCCGACCTCATATCCCTGAGCCTGTACCGCAACGGGCAAAAGGCTGGCAACATCCCGCGGCCGCTGGAGATGCACAGCACCAAGATCAGCGGCCTGGCTGTCGACACCGAGTACAGCTTCCACCTGGTCTTGCGGACGAGCGCCGGCACGCGGGCGAGCGAAAAGGTGGTTGTGCGCACCCACAAGATGACGGACCTGAGCGGTATCACCATCACGACGGGCATCCTGCCGGCGGCGACGAGGGAGAACCTAACGCGCGTCGTGGAGCGCATCGGGGCCAAGATTGTCGACGGGGTGCGCATCGACACGACGCACTTCGTCACCACCGAGGGCAGGGGGACGGCGTGGGAAAAGGCTGTCGAGAACAACATCCCCGTGGTGCGGCCCGAGTGGGTGACGGCCTGCGAACAGAGCGGCAGGATCCTCGGCGTCACCAAGTTCTACCTCGACGTCATGCGGCCGGGACCTCCCAGCGACGAGCAGCTGCCCCCTCCTCCGGCCAAAGACGTGCCTCCCAAGGACACGCCACCACGAGCGTCACCACCGGCGCAAGACGCACCTCATGACAAGGCTCGAGACAGCAAAGGATCCCCGGCCAATGGGAAGAAGGAACATGAGGCGGAAGGAAAGGCCTCTACAAAGCCAGGTGGCGATTCCAACTCTCCAGACAAGGAAGAGGACGGAGAAGGAGAGACTTCGGAGCAAAAGGCAAAGTCGGGAGAGCAGGCAGAGCAGAAAGTACGGCTCGAGGACATGCAGGAGCAGAAAGTGGCATTGCGGCCTGTGGAGTCCCAGACGGCCCTGGTGGAACAAGTCGAGGACAGCGACGGCGGCGAGGATGAGGCGAAGCCGGCCTCGCCACCAGACGGAGCGTCGTTCCAAGAAGTCGAGTTGTAGATGCGCTGTTGTATTTCTGCAGGTATGCAATACACCACCAGGGATATGTACGTGCACCTTTTGTCACTCAATAGTCCGTGAACCACGCTGTTGTGGGAGAAAGCCATGACTGGGAGGCGGGATGAGATATCATATAATGCTCTACGGTAAGGGGGCTATCTTGGGCAGGCGGGAAAAGGCAAAAGCAGGGTCAGCATGTCGTTTACAAAGACCGCTTCTATATAGGAGACCTCGTTTGATATCGACTTCCTGTTATCATGTCTGTCTGTGTCGACTACCTTGTGTGCCTGAGACATGCAGAGCGGAGAATTACGCCCTGATGGAACCTCAAGGAGGCACCTCAGTCCCCTTCCAATCCCAACACCTCCCCCTATCTTCCACCCCCAGCCCGCAAACCACGTCAACGAGCCTCTCGGCAGCATACTCGGGGCTGAACAGCCTCTCCTCCGGCACGCCGCCCCAGAAGTCCCTGCTCAGGTCCGTCTTGACCGTGCCCGGGTGGTAGGCCACGGCCATGGCGTTGTCGCCCGCCCTGGCGCGGAGCTGGACGTCGAGGCTGCGCGTGATGCTGTTGACGGCGGCCTTGCTCGCGCGGTACGAGAACCAGCCGCCGGAGCGATTGTCCGTCGTGGATCCCACCCTTGCCGACATGCTGAGCCAGGTTGCGTGCTGGGGGAGACGCAGTGCTGCTGCTGCGTCTTTTGGTTTCCCTCTCACTTCCTCCTCTGCTTCATCCTCTTCTTCTACAAGATCCTCGTCCTCGTCCTCATCCTCATCCTCGTCCTCATCCTCATCCTCGTCATCCTCATCCTCATCATCCAGCTCATCGTCCCACTCGTACCCGGCCGGCATCGCCGTCGCCCTCCTGGGCAGAAACGCAAAAAAGTGCTTCGCCACGAGCATCTGCCCGACGGCATTCACCCGGAACGACTGCAGCGCCGCGTCCGCGTCCACCTGCGCCGGCGACTTCTCCGGGGTGAGCAGCACGCCCGGCAGCACGCAGGCGAGGTGTAGGTGGTGCGTGTCGCCAGGGAACAGGCGGCGCGCCTCGTCGGCGGCGGCCGCCACGGTGGACTCGTCGGTGACGTCGCAGCGGACGACGAAGAGGCGCTTGGAGAGATCGTCTCTCCGTCGTCGTTGCTGCTGCTGCTGCTGCTGCTGCTTCTGTCTGTTGGGCAGTCGCTGCTTTCCATTGGACGATGAAGATGGTAAAGATGAGACCGAGGCTGATGATGGCATGGGAAAGACATCCCGCAAAAGGGCCGCCTTGGCAGCTCCGGGATCAACGTGCCGCGTCGTCGCGAGAATCGGAATGGACGTGGGCAAGCGAGCCGTGCGCCGCAGGACGTGGCGAGTGAGGGCGTTGCCGATGCCTCTGCTGGAGGGGCAGATGAAGATCCAAGGTGTTGAGGGCATCGCTATGAGATCTGGCTGCTGCAGCCGAGTTTAAGACCGTCGGTTACTACTATCAAGATTTTCTTTTAAGATTGACGGCGATGATAAATTATCAGTAAAAGAGTGATTGCGATGATGGAGAAGCAGAGATAACATGAGATGATGCCATTACTTTGCCTGTACAGGCGCCTCCGTGACGAACCGTTGGCTGGAGTCTGTCCTGTGTGGCTTGATGACGCCAACGATTCGCCGTCTATGATTGACCCGACAACGCAGCCATGTCTGTCATTTGCACGTTCAAGAGAAACACATTGATCGCCTCATCATAGGATCAAACCCTAAAAATCTCACCAACTCAACAAAGAGAAATAACATTACTACTATGTGGCCGCTACGCCAAAATATGAGAGCAAACTACCTAGGACATAAAGAAAAGGGAAAAGAGAGAAAAGACGTACGGGTATATGTAGGTAAATACGACCGCGGCTGGTATATCCATCCCAAAAGCATCTTCGCACTTGATCTTCGCATCAAAGTGCAGCATATAGCTAACGTGATCATCTCCCCAAAGAACGCCTTGAAAAGATGCGTCGCCCATTCCTTTCGCTAACACAAAACCGAGGGAAAAAGGAGGAAACAAGGTAGTAGAAGAATCGAACGTAAAGGGTTTCTCTCCTCCGTCAAACACATGCCTATACGGTGTTGTGACGCCAATCATCCGCCGTTCTCTCGGCAAGTTGCTGCTGTCTCTGCCTCGCCTCGCCGGCCAGTTCCCTCATCAGAGGCTCGATGATCCCGAGGCCGCCCACCTCGTCGCTCCTGCTCATCGTGTCGCTTCCGCTGTCGTCGGACGCGAGTCTCCTGCCAATGAGTCCCGCCATGATCCGGCCGCGAGATAGGCTGGCTCTCCTCGTGGGCGTCTTGGCTCGCTTGGCGCTGCGAGCTTTCCGCTCCGCGCTCACTCCGCTCACCTCGTCGTCTGAAGCCCAACCTCTGCCATCACCACTCGTATCCGCGTCTCTGCTGATCCGGCTGGATGGATGGATCGTCTTGAGATTGCGGCTCATGTCGTCGAGCACGGGGACCAGAGCCCGCAACCATACATCGCCATTGCGCTCTAGCCGCCGAATCCGACGTTCGACATCCCGCAGACGATTCTCGTGATAAGAGTCGTAGAGTTTCAGGATTTGCTCGTCCATCATGTTACGCTTTTGCTGCAGATACAGCTCGCTGTCGATGTCGCGAGAGATTCGAAACTGATTCGTCTCCGGTAGGGGTGATGGCAAGGGCAATGGCGAGGGCGGGGGCGAGGCTTTTTGAGCGCTCTTCTCATCTGGCAATCCCGGCGAGGGTTGAAGGTCTACTACGACGACGACGGGGCAAAGGGTATTGATCGACGACATTTGGGGACGCCTGGTTTCCTCTTGTGCCTTCGCGCTGGGCAGACGTTGCTGCATATTGCTCCCTGCAGCATGGCTCTGTTCTGCGCCTGCGTGTTCGTTGTCTTGGTCCATAGACTGCCTTCGCTGCAGCTCCTTCAATGCCTTTGCGTTTCGGACGGCTTCCATGTCTCTCCTCTTCTTGTCTCGGACTTTGTCGCGGCGGCTCTGTATTGAGCCTGCTGTCGATGGGCGAGAGGGGATCTCTTGGCCAGGTGCCATTATTGGCTGGGAGGATACTGCTCGGCGAACGCTGCGCCTGTTGCTTCGCGTGGACCCGTCGGTGAGCTCCTCAGTGATTGGGGAGGGATATCCGACGCCCGATTTTCTTTTTTGCTTGGCCCGGGGGTCGCTCACTGCTGGCGGCTTCGGCAGGGGCTTCTTATTGTAGCCATCCCGAACGGATTCGACGCCGTTGGCCACGCTCAACAGGCCGTCAATGGACGGCGAGTTCGCGGGATGAAGGTGCTTCTGGCTGGTAGCAGTAACAACCATGCTCGACGCCTTTGCTGAACGTTGTTGAGTGTTTGTCCTGGCCGGACTTTTTGGAGGACCTTGAGCCGCACCCGCACCAGCACCCGCTCCCCAGGCGGCCGTTCCTTGCGCATACAAGGCAATATGCGTTGGTGGATCGGTTTTCTTTGGGAAGACGGTAAAATAGGATGACTGTTTGCTATCCCTCTTGCTCCTGACGCTGGACGCCGTAGAGTCCTCTGTAGGCATTCCCGTGGGCTGCTTGTTGGACCTGTCATGGCTCACGGTGGCAGTAGGAGGGAGGCTGCTCCTCTGCGGCAGGGTAGTTGGAGACACGGATATCGACTGCGGAGGGAAGAGGCTGAAGCGATGCGTAGGAGGAGCTCTAGGCGTCACGCGCGCCTCGTTCGTTCCGGCGGGGAGGACAGTGACGGTGCCATTCTCCTCCGAGTATGTCTGGACGGCAAAGCTTCGTGGGAGCGTTCCATTCTCATTCCTTGGTGCCCCCGCCCTGTCAATGTTGGCCTGGTTGCCCGCATTGGTAGGGCTCAGCGGTGTTGAGTTGGGGTCGGAACTGAACGGCAAGGCCTCGAGGGGAATCGAAATGGCAATGTGCCTGTGCCCACCAATTGTCAAGCCTGACACTGCCGAGTCTGGTAGCTGGATGTTCTGGGGAGGCCTAGGAACGGATTTGCTCCTCTTCTTCAAGGCCTTGAATCTCGACCATTTCGACTCCTGGTCCTTGTCGTCTGCGTGACCGAAGGGAACTGACATGTAGCTGGTGGACGGCGGTTCGTGGGTCTTCAAAAACTCTGCTAAGCTCGTGGTGTCATCTCGGCTGTAACGCTTCGTGCGATTGCGAGACCGCTCGTCCTCGACTTCGTCATCATCGCCGCCGACGCCGCCACCTTCTCCGCCGCCATGGACTTTGCTGATATAAGAGTTCTTTAGGTTCCTCAACGCCATAGCTGGGTCGATGACGGACGACCTCCTGTTCTTTTTGCTATTGCTATCCAGCAAGTCGATACCGGTACTATATCGACGGAAGACGACCGGATTCGAAGCGAGTGGTGATGGAGGAGGGTTTTGGTCCCCCACCCAGGGCGCGAGAAGTCTTGAACCAACAGTCGCCGCCATTGCTTCGCTTTCCTTGGATAGGCTGGGCTGGGCTAGCGGGCAACAATATCAGCAGCCAACGGTCAGATCGCAGGCAAGCAAAACACCAGTCAAAGTGGCAAGGCCCTTGCGTGCTCGATCCAGCCACTTAGACTGCGACTCCCTCCCTGGCCAGGAGCGATGATGGGACGCCTGAGGAAGAACCTGGTGGCTGTCAATTGTTCCAAGTTAAGCGTGCATGTAAAACGCATACGTCTAGTTGTAGTGGTACATCCGAGATCGAATTGACGCTTGTGGGCTCTCCCGCCCTCGATAGGGCAGATGTGTGTCTCAGTCGGCTGGGTGGGAGGTGCGCGAGGATTATCGATCGTCCGTCGTATCAACACTAGCCTCTCTGTATGCCGAGACCGTAGGCCAGACAGTATGGATACAAGGACCAAGAGAGAGAATAAGAGAGTCGAGGGAGCGAGCGAGTGAATGAAAGACCGAGCTCCTTTCTAATATCAAGCGGGGCAAAACATGTCTGCGAACGTGTGGATCGTAGCACTTGTAGCAATTTGAAAAGAGGGTGAGACGTCGACAATTCTTGGTTCACACGAAACCAAAGGGAGAGGCTGACGAAGGAGTTGAAGCAGCGCACGGTGGCGACTCGGAATACGAGTACAAGGTGAAAAGAGAAGGAAGAGGAAAGAGGAAAGATGAGGTAAAGAGAAGGAAAATTTGGAAGGGAGAGGTAGTGTAGTGGTGTGGCACCGCTGCCTTGCCAGAACGGAGGCAATGGAGATGGAGATGGAGATGATGAAGAACGAAGTCCTGACGATCACTGTACGGCCATGATCAAAGCAAATGTCTTCAGACATGGGTCCTCTCCTTAAATATCGGGTCACTCTTTGATGAAAGGGCCCTGCGAGCCAAGGAGCTTCTCAGCACCCTGGCATCCGCCTCGACCAGCCCTGGGGCCCCGGCTGATGAACGGGCAAGTTGGTAAGGAACCGAGCCATCAAAGGGCGAACCTCCAATGGGACGGCGGTTGGGCGGGTATCTCCAGAGCCAATTTAGCTCGCAGAGTGGTCCCGAGTCGTGGCGCACTCCGCCATTGTGGCCCCATTGGCCATCTCGGTCCTGGGACGACTCTGACTAGACGGTAGCGATCCAGTGCTAGTAGTGGCAGATGCCTGCGATTTATCGCTTTGCCCATCCGCGGGATGATGCTCGTACTGTACAGTACAGTACATACACTCCTAGTAGGTAGGAGGTAGCGCTTAGCGGTAGTATAAAGTCCTCGGTATTCTGTCGAGCCGTTGCCGCTGATGAACCCTTTCTCCTCTCCGCCGTTTGTCCAACGTTGCCCCTTGGTAATGTAGATGCCAGGAGTCCGCACGCACAATTAGTATCAGTGACCACTATGTTGCTCCGTTTGCTGAACGTGATGGCAGAGACGGCTCGTGTCATGGTCAACCCTGCCATGACACGTGTGCTCGTGTACCCAGATGCCCGTCATCTAGCAACTCCCGACTGCTGAGAAGGAGCCGAGATGAACGAAGCCGGCGATGTTGACAACGACGGGTATGCTGCAGGGTTCAAGGCTCCAGCTCGCTGATTGCCGTGGAGTCGTCTATTTCTGACAGGGGTTCGAACAAGTCTTGCAAGTTCTTCCAAGTACCGTCTTGCTGCCCAGTGTCCCGTACTGTGTCCGCACTCGATGCATGCTGTACAGTCGTACTTGTATGTAGGGAGCTGCCACGGCAGCTTCTCCAGCTCGCGGGCTTCAACAAGGGGTGACCAACTTGCTCTGCGTAGGTAAAGTACTCGTACGAGTCAGTCTGGCTCTTGAAATATGCGCTCGTCCGGTGGACGTTGTCCTGACACGAGCACAACGGGTCTGATGCAGCAGCGTACTTCATACACAACACCAGTATCCAGCAGCACTGGCGGGCTGCTGCATCCCGTGAGATTATGGCACCCGGTTCCAGCCTGCCAGAGCAAGCAACGGGCGACGTTCGTGTATGGCCCTCGTTGCACATGGATGAAGTGCTTGTAGGCATTACCTACGAGGACTCGGTGTGGTAAGTCCACAAGTTCACCATGTTCTAGCGACGCAAGGGACGCAGCTGCAGGCGAAATTATCCACCCCGGGTACGAAGTGGCTCCCCTGGAAATGCCTGCTCGGCTCTGGCTCTGGCTTGCCCTTGCCAGCCTCCCTGTCCGATTCCGTCCTGGTCCCGACCTGGGGGAAAAAGGCTCGCTCGTCGGCTGAGCTGACACGAAGCGAGGACGTTGGCCGGGTGAGGCCAAATCGAAGGATCTAGACGAATAGGTACTGTAGCAGCTGTTGCATGGAAGGGAGAAGAAGGAGGAGGAGAGTTGAAGCCTGCGATACCTGCCCGAGCTGAAAATCTTTAGTAAGCCAGCCGGGGTTTCAATTCGGCAGTCGTACCTCGCGAGTTGTGCATACAGTTAGCTGCACCTTCCGCAGCTCAGAGACCATCTAGTAATCAGCGCCACCCGCTGATCTGGCGCCCTTTCGCCCTTTCCCCCCCAGTCACACAAGCCCATAAACTTGCAATTTCAAACAAAATATCTGCCCATGAATGAACATCTCCCGCAGGCTCGCAATGGGAAAAATCGTTTCAGCTTGCAAATCGGCGCCGTTTCATTGTACGGTGCATGCATGCTCTGACTAGCTGACTTGGTAGGCAGAAGAATTGACGCCTGGGCGAGGCTTCGTACAGTACAGTACGTCTATCCTGTACGAGCATGGCTTGACGCCAACAAGTCCAATCTTCAACACGAAGACGGACGACCCACGATACAGAAATCCAACGAACAGGATTGGCATTACCGCTACCGCTTTGCTCTTTCGTTCTTCCTAGACGATCCTTCGTCCGCTGGAATCCTCTTGTTATCGCCGAAGACATTTCCAAGCTGCGCGCAATCCCATCCCTGACACGGCAGCCAAGACAAGATCCGGCAAGGTCCTCCAAAGTTCGTCCAATAACCACCAGCAACCCGCGCAAGTTCCTCCGTGTCTCTGATTAGTGCAATGCCGCAAGCGCCGGCTCTGCGAACTCCTTTGGCTCGTCTTTCCCCAACTAACATGCTGATCGCCATGAGCTTCTCCACCGCGACTCGGCAATCGAATTTTGCCTCTCGCTGCAGCCGCTCGGTGGCCTAAATCCTGGGTCTACATACAATACATGCACTGGACGTCTGGTCAACTCCCCGGCTGGAAAGCCGAACATGGCTCGTTCAGCGTGTGTTTGCCCCAGACTGTTCGGTTCCCCATTTTACTTGCTTCGCGACAACATCCTTTGTTATGAAGTAGCAGTAGTATCGCATCGAGTAGCATCACCCAGAGCTCATATCATAGACGTTTGTTTTCCACCGGCCGACAAGTTGCTGAGGTGCCTGGATCAGCAAGAGGCCCCTACCTGTCTTCATGATATGTGACGTGACGATACCTAAGCACCGATGCATCCAACGTACCAATCTTTATAGACACTGGTGCCAGACCCATGCGCTACCAAAAGATGGCTGTTTCCAGATACGGATCGCCGTGAGCAGCGGGTATGTGATATGCCTCCGGGGACTCATACGTCTGCGTCATGCGAACCATGCAGCAAACTGGCCAAGCGGTATATCATACTCATCCCATCAAATCTCCAAGTACGCCAGAGCTTGTCTAATATCGAAAAACGTATACGTCTCATCTCGTCTTCATCCGTCTCGCCGAACAAATCTTCTTCCATGCTGATCTCTCATGCAAGCAATTATCTTGGTAAGCCCCGCTCTTGCTCTTCATCTTCATGGATCAGTGTAAGAGAAACTAGACTCCCAAGGGTACGGAGCTCGCAGCTCTTCTGCAGAACCTAGATATCGATACGATTGAGAGCAAGAGAAAGCTGCAGTGTGGTGACTCGTTGCGGTCGATGTAGACCGCCTCGTTCCCCCATACCTAGCCAAGACCATTGTTGTCCCTTTTCCTTTCCATCTCTATCTTCTGTATCCTTGCTTCCACTTTCGTTAGTTCACATAGTAGTACAACACCCGGAAAGGCATCTTATACTACTAGGTAACCGTATGCCTCATGGGCTGGTGCCTTCCCTTTTGTACGATTCTTTCCCCCTTAGACAGGAGGGGAAACAAGAAAATACTATGGAAGAACAGAAAATAGAAAAAAATGGAATAACCAGCAAATGTGATGGATAATACTTGGCAAGTTGGGTCACCAGCTCTCAAGAGGGCGGCCACTTGCCATGCCGTTTGTGGAACCTGTCGTCCACCTGGCCTGGATCCGTCTTCAACGTCTAGCAATGCCCTCTCTAATCTTCCTGCTAATTACCAAACAAGTTTATGGAAAATAAAGAAGAAAAGAAAAGGGAAAAGAAAAAGATGGGGAAAGAGGGCAAGAGAAAGTTGATTCCCGTCACCTTCGCTTCGGGAGAAACGGGTTTGGCTTCTTCTTCTTTCGTGGGCCCTGTGGTATCTGGGCATTCGCCTGTGTCTCCCTAGTTAGCAAGCGCCAGGTTGTTTCGAACTGTTCGTCAACCATTACTCACATTGCCAGTCGCCGCAGCAGGACCAGTTGGTGGCATTTGCATTGGAACTGCTGCAGGAGCAGGATTGATAACCGGCGGAGGCCGTTCCGGGGGCACCATTCCGAGTAACGACATCGCGGACGGGTCGGTCGCGGGTTTGATGGGCTTCGGCCTCTGACCAAACTTACCCATGAGGCCACTGTTCGGCCGCGAGCTGTCATTCGCAATCTATGGCCAAGTTAACGTTTTTCACTCCTTGGTTATGTGTTGCTACTCACTCTCTTCGTTACGGTCTGATTCGATTCGGGGGATTCTAGCGGCCGCTTTTTCGCCTCCGTACCGGCGGAAGTATGGATTACTGGAGGCCCGCTCGAGCGCGGCATGACGGTATCGAGGCCGGATGATGCTGTTGAGCCCGGGTTTCCATGGCCACTGGCGCTTGGGGCTGCATCTGTAGCCTCATTGCGAGGTGCGTCCCTCATGGCAATATCCATCTGCTGGGAGGGTTGAGGTGCAGGGTCTGGTTCTGGCATAGACGATGCGGCATATGCGTCTGGCTTGGCCTTCTCAAGTGGGCGTCGAAACAAGGAGAGAATATCGCCCTTTGTATAGCGGTCTCGTCCTTGCGCATCCTCAATCAACTTGCGCCAGAACTCTCCCTGGACAAGAGCTCGCGAGTCGCCCAGGATCCACAGCGATGACTTCGCACGCGTCAGGCCGACATTCATACGGCGAATATCCGTCATGAAACCAATGCCGCCAGTGGAACTTGCTCGAACGCAGGAGAAGATGATAATTTCGCACTCTCGTCCCTGGAAGGCGTCCGTTGTGTTGAACTCGATGATGTTGGTGATGTTTTCGCCATACCGAGCCTGGAAGCGAGACCGCAGCTCGTGTAGTTGCGCCTTGTACGGTGTAATGATGCCAATCTTCCGTGTCAGGTCGCAGTCACGGTAATCCCTGCTGAATCTTTCGTACATCTGCAGCGCCACCTCCAGCTCCTTTGTATTGACCAGCGACTGGCCCTTTCTGCCCCTTTCTTGCACACCTTCCACGTCGAAGAACCGGTAAGGGGCAAATAGAGCGTCTTTATGCCAGGGAGCCTGGCGAAGCCGCAGCATATCTTGGCCATCCCGTAGTTGAGACTCGTAAAATTCCCTGCTGGGAAAGGAACTGATCTCCGGGTGCATTCGGTACTGCATGTCTAGCAAGTGAACCGACTTTGGGTGGTTTTGCTGCATCCGCACGAACAAACTCTGGTCGTAGCCAAACCGTGCCGCAGACTGGGACAGGACCGTAGGAGGTAATTGCTTAGGGTCACCGACGAGGATGCACTTGCAGCAGCCGTACTTGAGGGGGATCAAGGCGCTAAGTTCCACGCACTGGGCTGCCTCGTCGATGATGACCGTCTCAAATTCGACGTCCAGGTTGCGAAACATTTCATGTCCACTTCCGCTGAGCGTCGCGCACAGGACGTGGGCAGAGTTGAGGATCTCCTGCTGAATCTGTCGGCGGCGTAGCTCCATCTCGCGAGCTATCGAGTTACCGCTGTCCTTGTTGGCATCAATCTGCTTTCCGATCTGCATTTGCTTTCGTTTCAGCTCGTCAAACTGCCTCGAGAGGGAGTTGTGCAACGACCGGTCATCGTGGTTGCGAGACTCTTCCAGCCTTGGCCTGAGTTGCGCCAGTTGCTCCTTTATCTGGGCGGCTTCTTCGTGAAGCTTATCTCTATCCGCCTTTGCCTTGTCCTTGGTTGTATCCCCCTCAAGGCGGGCTTTGACCATCTCATCCAGGGTGACGTCCTTGACTGCGGCGTTAATGGCCTCGCTTCTTCCAAGGCGGAGGACGTTGATAGTTCGGTCTTTGCCATTGACCGTTTTGATGCCGCCCTTTAATCGAAGGACCAACTCATCGACAGCAGCGTTACTCGGCGCGCAAACGAGAAGCTTCTTTGACCGAGCCTGGTTGCCCGTGGGGGCACCGGTAGGCTTCATTGGTGTCCCAAGAGGAACCCCTGCTCCAGTCAGAGAAACTTGTGCAAGCTGTTCTGACAACAAAGCGCCCACCATTGCTACAATGGTCTTGGTCTTTCCTGTACCAGGAGGGCTAGAAAGCAAAAGACGAAAAAGGGTCAGTACCGTGATGCAAAACATAGCAAGACGAAACGAAGAAAAAGGAAACGATCATGAGATGGACAAGACGAGTAGGGCAGTTCCGTGAACCCCTGATACTGTGCTTACCCTTGGATCAAAGTGAAGCCATCGTTCTCTTGTGCGCCGAGTACGGCGAGGGCCTGGCCTCGGTTCAGAGCCCAATTCTCCATGTAGCTGGTTACGCGCTCTTCTCCGTAGCGCAGAATGGGCGATGGTTCAGCCTTTAGGATCTCGTCCATGAGATCGTAGTACTGCAGACTCTCGAGGGCGGCATACTCTCTCTCTATAGTCGCCATGTTGGTGATTTTCACACCGTAAATGGTGACGCCAGGGGTCAGGTTGGGCGAGAGAGGATTATTACGAGAAGCTACGCGATACGTCACCTCAACGGTATCTTTTTTATAAGTGATACGATGGACCCGAGCCAGGCAGTGCTTTGCGGATCCATCCACCAGGGGATTTTCCGCCTCGGACACAAGGAGAATGTCGCCCTCATAGATACCACGATCCCTATGGGGGGCTACGGGCATTGTAAACGTCACTTCCAGATAGCTGTCGACGCTCGCGCGGCTGGCTATCTTCATGCCAAACGACTGGGCCGTTATCTCATCTTTAGACGTCACAAACGAGCGCCAGGCCTCAGACGCAAGCAACGGGAAGAACGTCTCCTGATACGATCTGGGGTCGGCGTACTTGGTGGCCACCTCAGAGGGTTTGGGGCCGTTGGGCGGGTCGTTGCCGGCGTGGAAGATGTCCCAAGCGAGGATGGTGTTGTGAAGCCGATCCATGGGGGGAATGAGCCGCGCTCGCATCTCCTTGACCGAGCGCTGCTGTCTAACCTTCTTGACCGGTTGCCGTATCTTGTCTCGCAGAGCCTGCTGGCGGCGCTTTTCGGCCTCGGTCAAGGACTTCTGGCCTCCCGTGCTAAGGGCGGCAAGTTGATTGTCGGCGTCCGAGCCATCGCTATCGGCCTCGGACTCCTCTTCAGAGCTGTTGACCATGATCTCGCTTCTCGAGTGATCCTTGCCGGTCAGGCCGAGGCCTTGCATGCCAGAGCCTTCGCCTCTGACAAACTCCCCTCGAAGCTGCCTGGCTCGCGCGATGGCCTCGGCATCTCGCTTCGCCTTTTCCAGCTTTTCCCTCTGCCTGCTTTCCTTTAGTGCCGTGATAGCTTTTTGGTCGGGAAGTCTAGCAGCCTTTGCCTTGGCCTGACGGGCCTCAATCTGCTTCAGCAGGGGATTCTCAACCGATCTGCTAAACTCCAACACATCATCTCGGTTGGAGCGACCAAGTTTGGATGGCGTGCCGGTGCCTGTGGTGGTAGCAGATGATGATGCAGCTGCGGTTGCAGACTTTGACCAAGCATCAAGCTTGCTTTGCTTTTTGGTTTTGTCCTTGAGTGCTTGCTCCTGGCGTTGCTGTGCGCTCAGTCCCTGTTGATAGATCTGCACCTCCTCAACGGTCTGGCCCAGGGCTTGTAGAAGCTCTGCACGCTGTTGATCGGTCAGATTCGTAGACCGTACGTACTTGCCCGGAGTGGCGGTTGGCAGGCAGGCATCTGTAATGAGCTTGCGAGACGCTGCGTTAATCTCGAGGCCGTTTTCTTGAAGCCGTTTGAGAATCTTGCACAGGACGCGGACCGTAACATCAACGAGCCAGCGATCTTTGAGCCGAATCATGTTTTCCATTCCACGGAAATTGTCCTTTGCGGGAGCAAGGATCCTGATCATCATGTCTTTCTCGCTCCGACCAAGCGCTGTCGCAGAAGTGAGCAGGCCATCCTCGGCAATGAGGGCTTCGGCCAGTTCCATGATCTCTCGGCAGAATTCCGTCATGATAACATTCGAGATGTAGAAGGACCACGTCTCGATATTGAGACAGGCCTTGGAGACAAAGCGCCACTGCTCATTCCACCAGCGCAGAACAGTAGCGACTGACTTGGAGTCCAGAGTTCTGACTCGAAGAACTCCCGTAGACGGATCTGCCAGGCCTCTGAGGACATCACGGCTCATGTTCAGCAAGGGTTTGACCGGTCCCCAAGGAAACGGCGGCCGTAGGATGCGTTCCAAAGACCAAACGATCGACGCAAGTGTCTGATCTGGATGGTGCTGCGTCATCTGTTCCAGTGCACCGCTCCGGGAGAGCTCCCCAGTCCAATTCTTCAGAATCTCCGCTGAAGCCTCGGCAAGATCCGAATTCTCATGGACGGACAAGGCTGTGGTGACTTGGAAAGGCAGTCGGTCAGCGAACAAGTCGTTTAAATCCATTACGTCGAGCTCTGATATGCGGCCGAGAATCCGCGCCAGCACATCTGCAGTGTCGCCGAGCGCCTTGTTGAAAGTCTTGGCGGACTCTTCAAGCTTGTCGTCGGCTTTGCGAGGCCTGATCTGTTCCACGGCTACGAGCGGCGCCAACGACACAAAGATATCCTTCGCAACGGCGACCTGGTTGGATGAAGTATCAAACATCTCCAAAACTCCTTCCCAGAACGCTTCAGAGTTTCTAATAATGGCGGTTTGGAGTTGCTTATTGGCGTGAATGGCTTGGTACTCCTCGGATAGGAGCTTCATATCCAGCTTCATCGCAGCCACCATGACCTCATTGGCAGCCTCAGCCACCTTGAACGTAGTCCAACCTTCAATCTCTCCATTTCGTCCAGTTGGCTTAATGCTTGACAGAATAAGGCCGAGATGTTTAACGACAAGACTTGAGGCAGCGCTGGCGTAGAGATGGGTACTTCCCGACGTGATAAGCGTCTCGGGGTCGAGGAACGACTTCATAGTGAAGCTCAACGCGTCAAAGCCAGCGCGAACACAAGCGGCTTGACCGGGTTCGCCGATGCTAGCGTCCTTTGCGAGCGTCTCGAAGAGCGTATGCATCAAAACTTCACAGGCGTCATACCTGCGATCGCGGCTGAGGGACTGAAGCCAAGGCTGGATCCATGAGGTGGGAAATGGAGCAAATTGTGATCCGGGGTCGACAACAGACCAGCATTCCTCTAGGGACTGGCGCAGCAGAGTCTTGTAGACGGGGCTGCCAAAGAGCAGATCGGCAATGACGTTTGGCCGAGCATCGCCAACAACATCCCAAAAAGCCTTTGGCGACTTCTTCAACAAGCCACTAAGGACTCTGATGGCGACAACCAGCACACCTTCCGAGCGACAGAATTGGATATGCCGAAATAGCAAATCGTAGATGTTGAAGCTGCCTTGCGGAATCTCGAGGCTGCGCAGACGGCTGAGGATGATGTCGTCATTAAGAGTCCTGAGGATAGCCTCAAATCCTTGCCAGAACCGCTCGATCTCGAGGTAGATCTCGCTAGTTGCTGAGGACAGATCCTTCTTGCTAATGTCGTCGATGGCGCTGACCAAGCCATCGCTGACAGCCCAGTCAAACTGATCCTCCGTCATGCCACCGCTATCAATGTTCTTCCAGTTTTCTGCCGCCCATCTACGGCGGTCCTCGTTCTTCTGGTCAAACAGGAAGTAGGTCATGCCGGGTAGAGGATCCTTAGTCCCAAGCTTAAGGTACGTCTTTCCTTGCAAACGCATGAAGACATATTGGAAGATGGCCCTTTGCTCCGCATTCGCCAGATAGGCCACACAGCACAAAGCCTCATAGACAGTGACGTGGACTTCGGTGAGGTGCTCGCCAAATTGCGACTTTTTGAACACGGCGCCAGACTTTTCGATCTTCTCGATGAACTGCTTCGCCCAGGTGAGGTTGTGGTCGATTCGGTTGACGTCGATGTTAACAAGCATGTCCTGAATCTGCGCAACAGCTTCTTCATTCCACCGCCTACGGCAAAATGTCAGCAAATGTATGTGTTTCGAACGTGGGGACGTGGAGCGCCTCACTCTGAGAAAACCTGGAGGTGATGCCTGCGCTTCATATGCCAGTTGAGGACACATTCTGGACAAGACTTGAGGCATTTATCAAGCCTCCCAGTAAATTCCTCCAGCCATCTACCAGCCTCCTGTTTGTCAAAGCCGAATATCAGACTGTTCCAGTAGGTAATCTCGATCCGCTTCTTGCTCTGTTCGATGCGACTTTGCTTTTCTTCGGCCGATATGCTCGAGTCGGGATCCTCAAGGCTCTTGTAGTCTTCGTCGTCGTCGGCGCTAACCCGTGGACACAGAAGATGGACTTCGGCAGGAATTCGCTGGAATTCTTCGTACCACTTCCCCAGCACCTCGTTGATGTCTGCCATTGTAGCGAAATACCATGGCCAGAAGCCTCATCAAGATGCAGCGGGAGAGGCAAAACGCCGCTTGCTTGACACGGTCTGTTGCTGTCTGTTTGATGCCAGATATGGTGGAGCACAAGAAGGAGTGTAACTGCGTTGCGGGAAGGGAAGGCAAGAGGAGAAGATGAAGAAAGAAAGTTGGAAGGAGGTGAAGTTGACCACGAAAGAGCGAAGAGAGGTCGCGAACAGAAAAGATTAATGTGGGCCTGGCTGGGAGGAAAAGGGCCGTACAAGGGCGAGAGAGGTAGGTACTCGGTACTTGCCCCTCGCGCACGCTCAGTGAGGACAGAAGGTTGCGCAACCTGGCACTTGGCAAAGTGCGAGACTCGAGCACCGAAGAGAAGACGGAATAACCAGGCTCACGAGAACAATGTTGTGTGTCAGACGAAGAAATGTGCGAAAGCAAAAGAAACAAGTGAACAATATAGTCCGTGGAGAAAGCGAGGCCGAAAATTGCAGTCACAGCAGCATGCAACTTGGAACTTTCAACTTGGAGCTCCAGCGAAGTGTAGTCGCTCTTGAGAAGTACTCAGTACCTGCAGCATCCAAGTGCTACTTCAAACTCTAACGCGCGACTTGGACGCAGTGATCCGCGTTTCCGGGCTTAGCACTTGCCAGGGTTTAAATGGGCTTGGTTGTGAGTAGAGGTACATCCAACTAGAAGTACCTGTAGAACAAGCTTCGAGGCCTCTTCTACGGACTAAACTCTAGGTAGGTAGGTACCTAGGTACTCGTAGATTACTAAGGTATGCGTCTCAAGTCCCTACGTACAAAGGTCTACGTGATAACGACAGACCATCGGGTCCATCGTGCATGCCCGCTCCATGTCACTGAGAAAACAACGGATATTGAGGTATCATGTAATTGAAGGTTCATGAAGCAACTAATTTTCTTCTACTTATTCTTCTACTTCTTTTTTGCATCACCACGGCAACAGCTGTAGAACGCCCCAAGTATATCCTCCAAAGAGGGGTTTCTCACTGGACCTGCATTTGCTTCCTTATCAAGGTCGTATCCAGCAATGCTGTGACACGGTGAACGCATCAATGCTAACCTCTATTTAGTATCTTGATAGTGGCTTATACTCCCTTGAGCCATCTGAAAGATGCGGTGCAGGACAAGGAGACAGATCTTGCAACGGCGTCATTCGCGGACACTCAGCAGCTACTCTGCACTTAGGCCAACAGTGATTGTCTCTCAACCGTATAATTGACTGTCATGTAAATACTATAGACAATGTCCCGTGGTTGCAAGGCAGCTCATTAAAGCGGGTTCCTTCATATTCCTCGTTGTCCTAATCCGCTCCTATAGGGTAGCCGAGCCAAAGGAACGAGTGCTCTGCATAGGTACGTCGTTGCCACCCACGGGCGGCTGGCAGCATCCGACTCAAGTCTCCCTGTTGTTGACGCACCTTTCGGCTTCATCTCACCTTTTTGGTGCACACTATCACGGGTGCTTCTCAGTTTGGCGGTACCGGCTCGCATCATTCCCTTGCCTTACCGCGACAATTGGATCACTGGGCAATCACTGGTGCGTTCCAATTCTTCATCATCGCCTCACCCCTATGCTTAACGTTGAAGTGCTGCAGTTGGCCCACGAATTTGAAAACCTCTCCTTATTTCTCACTCTCTTCTTCATCCACAAAGCCTTGCTTGGCATTTATCATCTGCTGATACGTCGGACTGCATCAGGACGCTTCACCCTACCTCCACAAAATGCTCTCTCGGATGATAATAGACTCCCACGGTGACGAGGAAGTGCAGTATTTGACGTCGCGAGATGTCGCTTCTGAGGACAGATCGAGAGCCTCGTCATCGGCTACACTTGGCCGCGCCGACGATGAGGAGGACAATCAAGAAGCGGAAGAGCTGATGGAGTTGTTTGGACACGAAATCATCGACCTCACCGGGCACGAATTAGAGGATGGTACACACGGTTCGATTGGTCCAGGGGAAGTGTCCCTAGCAAAATTCCGCGAACCTCGCTCGGGGGCTCAGCTCTCTCGTGGTGACCTGATCCAGGTGGAACATGTGGAGCTCGGGAGTTATAACATCGACTTTGTTCAGATCAAGGTCATCGCGAGCGACCAACAGGGTGACTGCAAAATCCGTGGAATTCCGTTTGTGCGGACCAGAAAACTATCGGGCAAATTGCCGAAGAAGATCAATGAGTTGTGCATGATACTCCACGTTCAGAGACGAAACGATGGACAAGAGCTGCCCCCAGTCCTCATCGATGTTCCCACCACCTCTATCGTCAAGAAAAGAGAACTTGTCATAACCAACGCGATCTATCCAGAGCATTGTTACAACGGAGAAGACATTGGTCTGCGTATCCAGAATGAGCAGGCGCAACAGGGGCTGGCTGAAAACCATGGCAAGCTAGTCTGCCGCTGGAGATTTACGATATACTTTACTGTGCAACGCCAGAGTCGGGCTACCAGGCCAGAAGAAGAAGTTCTCGAGCGTGTTTATGCAGATGACGTTCCAGTGTCGAGATATCGTGTATCAGAGGAGGGACTTTGCAACCAGTGGCGGGGGGGACGCATCAAGGGAGGGTCGTGGCCTCCCAGAGAGTCAAGTATTATTATTGACTTGGAATCGAAGTCCTCCTTTGTGGACACGGCTCACCCTACAGGCAGCAGACAGATAGGACAGAAGTATACACTCTTCGACTCCTTCTGCGGGGCGGGGGGCGTATCTCGTGGCGCGCAGAGCTCTGGCTTCAAGGTCCAGTATGCCGTTGACAAGTGGGCCGATGTCTAGCAAACATACCAGGCCAACTTTCGCGACACCGAACTATTTAGTAAGTCTGTTGACGAGTTTATTCGGGACACAAATGACCGGCTGATGAGGGTCGACGTGTTGCATCTTTCGCCGCCCTGTCAATACTTCTCGCCGGCACACACGCATCAGTCAGTCCACGACGATACCAACATCTTTGCGCTCTTTGGGTGCCTATCTTTGATTTCTAAGCTACGGCCACGCCTAATCACGCTTGAACAAACGTTTGGAATAACGCATGAGCGGCATCATCACTACCTCAGGGCCCTGATCGGAGACTACACCCAACTTGGATACTCTGTGCGATGGAAAGTGGTTCGACTATGCACTTGGGGATCGGCACAGGATCGGAAACGCCTCATTATACTTGCGGCTGCGCCGGGGGAGAAGCTGCCTCCTTTCCCGAAGCCTACTCATTCCGAGAACGGTGCCGGAGGCTTACAGCCATGGACGACCATTGAGAAAGCGGTTGGCTCCATTCGCCTTGGCGACGACTTGCACAACCTGGACAGCGTCAAATACCACCGACCGCCTCGAGCACCGCTTGATCCGAGCCGGCTGGCAGGCACAATCACAACTGGAGGCAACGAGGTCTACTATCCGGATGGATCAAGGGACCTGACCATTCGCGAGTATGCTTGCATCCAGGGGTTTCCAAAGTACCACAGGTTTATAGGGACGAAGACTTGCATCAGGAGACAAATCGGCAACGCATTTCCTCCAAATACCGTTCAGGTGCTGTATCGGCATCTGGAAGACTGGCTCCTTCAGCAAGATGGAATGACGCGATACCAGCCTCTGGCCGACAGCGTGCTGAGTGTCGACGAATCTGACGGCGGACCTTCTGAGGACTACGCGGGCTCGCAAGCCCCTTCAATGGTGCAGTCATCGCCTGAGATGGGCGAGGATGTCGTTCAATTGGCATACCCATGGGGGAGGTCTCAGAATACTCGTCATAGACGTAGCGCCGTTGTTGACCTCACATAATTAGGGGGCATCATGCCTGTCATGGACGAACGACCTCCCATGTTTTGCCTTGCATATTCCGGGATGTGCTGATGTAATGCTGCATTCATTGTGCAGACTTTGCAGCACTGGACTCGGAGGCTTGAAGCAACTGCAGCATTGCTCTGGTCATATGATGCTCTTTGAGTGGGAGATATCAAAGAAGATACGTACCTGCAAATAGAGTATGACGTATCTCATCTCTCGCAGCGGCAGAGTGAAAGCCACGTCTAAAGATAAGGTACGAAGCTTGTATGCTATCAACGGCGTCGAGAGCTAGCCCATGCTCTCTCTTTGAGATGTAGATATGAGAATCAGCCAGAATCTTGACGGACATGCAGGTAGAATTTCAACATGTCCTCTGACTTATCATCAACTGTCTGGTCTCTTGGTGCTCGACGGGCTCGTCTGTAATTCACCACTGAAGCTGAGGTAATCCAATGCTGCCCTCATATATCGTTCCCTAATGCATCCCATTCAACGATGCTGTCTAGTCAGGTAGGGACAGTTAAGAAACTCGTCGTTCATTCAACAGCACCTGAAAGATTCTCTTATTCAAGGTACCTCAGACATCCAATATATCACAGTCTACGCAAGGTAATTACCCGGCCCAGATTCGCCTATCGATGATCAGCCTCCGGCGGGCGCCAGATATTCATTCGCCAACTGACCGCTAAAACTCCAGCTCTATTTCCTGCAGCTGGCAAGCACGTAGGCATTGTTCTGATCGTGATATTGTTCGCTTCAAGACTGTCTGCCAAAGTCAGCTGACCAGGAGGGCTGTAACTGCGACTTCATGCTCTTTCCTCCGGTTCCCTCCCCTCTTCCTTCCAACACCACCCCCCTTTCACCACAACAATTTCTTGAGAGAACCACTCAACTGATCCATCGTTCGCCTCAGAGTGCTTCCGTCGTCTTTCTTCTTTGTTCTCCTGACTACTGCTTGTTGAGGCGTTCCTTTCATTCAAGGAGACTCGCACGGAAGCCTTCCTCTTTCCTCAGAGCCTATGCACCTTACCGTATCGCCAGACCGTTGGCTCTTCTCTCTCCTGTGAATCTCGCGTGCCTTCCTAGGGTTAAGGCGCCACGTCTGGCTCGTTATATGTGCAGCCGCACACCTATACTTGACCATCTGAGCAAGCTTCTCTTGCACTCGGGATTGGAGTCTCTTGCAAATGACCTTCGATTTGCCCTTGTGGACTTTTGAGTATCCCGCAGCTTTTACGCAGGCCACCATGGTCATTAAGCCGGATTTCGAGAGCCTTGCGGGTTCTACAAAGGCAAGAGACAACCTCACAGCGAACAGTTGACGCGTATTACTACCCTGTGTAGTCGGTGATGCTAACGAAAGACCGCCTGGCTACAGATGCAACAGCCCGTCGTCAAGTTTCCCTCGCAAGAGGAGTTTGTCCGTCGACTGGAGCAGGGCACTCTCATCGAGATGGAGAATGAATTGTCACAGCTCAAGAAGCTCAACGCTAGGGGAGATACGTATCCAGCATGGATTGTTGCTCCCATCCCCGGATGCCAGACGTCCTTCACAACCTCCTGGCTGCTGATGGCGAAGAGCCCCTCATCTACCGCAAACACGATTTTCCCGACGGCGACCGACAGGTTTACCGTTGACATCAAGGAAAGTGTCGAGTTGCCTCAGGGCGTGTTTACCCTCTATCATCTCCCTGCTACGCGCCTTGAGAACCCTTTTGAGAATGTTGCCGAGCTTGAAGGAAGCCGTTTGCAGAAACTCGCCGCCTTCAAGGTCGAAGTCCCACGCTGCCAGAGAACCGACGACGGCGAACAGACCGAGCTGGATATCATGGCACACCTGCAGGTCGATGGATCCTTGGATAACATTTCTGATTGCATATTCGATGAGGACAACCAGATCAACATCTCGATTCGCTGGGAGGTGACGAGCCAAACTTTCGAAGCCGAACTAGATGCGTTGCGTTTCTTTGTGGCGCCCAAGAGGTCCGGGAAGAAGGGGCCTTCCCACCGTTCGAAACTTGCGTTCGACATGTTGCAGCAATTTCAGCCCGAGGACCCCGAGATCATCAATCTCCTTACCAAGTATCGACAACTTGCGGAGCCGCACAACCCCGCGCACAAAGTTTCTCCCGTTCTCGTTCAGAAATTTGCCGACTTTAACGGTGACCATCTGGCTGCGCATGAGGGTCTCGGCCACATCAGGAACGGCCTCTACTTTGTGAATGGGTGCCCTGGTGCTGGTAAAACCGAATGGAATATGGTTATTTCGGCGCTCATCCAATCGCACTTTACATATGGCACCAAGAAGGTTCGTCATCAGATCCTCTTCCTGGTCGACATCAACAAAACGGTATCGGACGCTGCCGATAGGTACCACAGTCTGTGCAGAGAAGCAGGGCTCGACTTGCGCATCATCAGAATGCATGGGTGGCCATATGAGATGCGTCATTCCGATCGCTTGAACCAGCAAGGTGGCCAGAAACGTGAAGGGAGCGATGCGGCTGCAGATTTCACCAAAAGCTTCCTGACAACAGCGGGCATCACCCGTCACGCCAAGTTGGAGAGAGATGACACGCGGGCCCCTAGTCTTGATGAGGCAGCGTGGGATCATTACGAGAGGAACAAGCACGATGGATATCCTGGCCTCACGAAGCTACTGGATCGAATCGAAACCGAAGACGTCCTCGGTAGCGAGGATTGGAGACTCCTTCGTCGCTTCGTCACCGGCTTATACCGCGACGTACTCGCTGGCGCTGATTTCGTTGCCACCACTCCTGTAGCCGCCTCTGGCAGCTTTTCCCATTTCTTCCACCCCGAGATTGTATTGTGGACGAGGCACCGCATGCGCGCGAGCTGACTACACTGATTCCCTTGGCGTACTATGATCCTGTGGCCTGGATCTTCACGGGCGATGTGAAGCAGACGCGCCCCTTCGTGAACGACTGCGGCTCCGCGAAAAATGCCGAGATGAAGGGGCTCAAGTTCAATCCCTATACCGAACAGCTGCGACTAAGCACAATGGCGCGAGCGGTCGCTGCCGATGCTCTCGACCACAAGCTGTTGGTCAACAACCGCGCCTATGGCAACCTACATCGCCTCCCGTCGGCCATGTTCTACGATGGAGAGATGATCTCGGGCCACGACGAGGAGAGTATGTATCCTCCAAGCACTGCGTACCTGAAGGAGCACTTGGAGAAGCTCTTGGGCTATGGGAACTTGCAGGAGAACCGGCTCGTGGTGAGCTTTGCCAGCAGCGCTGAGCAGAACCACCGGAGCAGCTTCTGGAATCCCAAGCAGCACAAGTGGGTGACTGAGCAAGCCAAGTGTCTGCTGGGAGACTCAAAATTTCAGAGCGTCTCTGGAGCTCCCGGAATCATCATGATACAGACACCCTATAGCACCGCTTATCGAGAATACCAGGCAGAGGTCAAGCAGTGGCCGGTGGAATGGCAGGCCCGTGTCCAGGTCCTGACCGTGGACAAGGCGCAGGGCAACCAGGCCGACGTGGTGTTCCTCGACATGGTGAGAACGACATCAGTCGGCTTCATGGATGACCCACAAAGACTCAACGTAGCCATCACTCGAGCGAGACAGGCGGAGATCATTGTCATGCACGTCCGCATGAACTATCGCCAAGCCAAAGGATGCCGACGCACCAAATACGCCACGCAGCTCTGGGCAGATGCTCACGGGCATCGCCGCCTTGTTCATCTGCCCTAGACTTTCTACTGTGTCACTACTCTGACCATGAGGAGACTGTTCTTTTTTTGGTCCACGGGTCTGCGCTGCTGTGGGATGTTTGTTGACTGGCCGAGGATTTCATGGCGCCGGGTTATGAAAGGACCGAGCGTGAGAGGTTGGGTGTCGACAATATGGTTGTGGAATCTAAGAAGGATTGGAGTGTTTTGTTAGTATACTAATGGAATAGCACAGGAGGCAATGGAGGTCAGAGGGTGTCGTTGCACACGTCCATCGTCCATCAACGGTTTGAGAGACGGACCTGCTTGTTAGATGCTACTACTGGCAGCGTACGAAGATCAATGAGCGGGCCATTGCGGCTAGAGAAATTCAAGTAGAGTTGTCGCAACGCTTGTGATGCGGCTTGAATCGAAGACGCAAAAGAGGCCTCTCGCTCCTTGGTTGCCCTTCTTGTGGATAGCTCGTATCGAGTTTGCAGATAGGCGAGCTCTTCTTAACGCTACGGATACCTTTTGATTCAGCATGTCTCCTTGATACCTAGCAGTGATACTGATCCATACCTTGTCTCTTTCTCCTGAATTACGGAGCCCGAAGCAGATTGTTATTTCAGCGAGTATGTAGTGGTTCGTACATCATGGTACGAGGTTCAAGGCCTCCTTTGTTGACGATGAAAAGTGGCTAGACTTGCGGGCTGATGGAAGACCCGCGCGCTGGATTGAGGCATAAGATGCGAACCAACCGCTGCAGACAGTGTGCACGTATGGTGTTCTCGGCTTCTCCACGGCTCTGCGTTTTCGTACCGTGGACGGGGTCTCCAGTGTGTATCATGTACAAGATTGTTAAAGCCATGCTGAGCTCGCTGGAAGGAGTTCCGAGCTTGCTTAGGAGGTACCTTGTGCACCTCATGAAGATGGAGAATGTGCTCTTTTTTGACGATTCATGTGCCTACCTGCCTAGGTAGTACCTCCCCTTGAACAAATCACCACTAAGCAATGTCGCTCGCTACCTGGACCATTGCCATGATAAGGTACCTAGGTACTCTAGAATCCCGTATTCCGCGCTGGAGCGAGCATCTACCTACTACTACTACCGAGGGACCTAGTAGTTGAGTGAGTGTATGTGCACCTAAGGTATGCATGCATTCCCCCATGCTGCTGAATGAAGAAAGTCGACGGGAATACATATGTACTGTACGATGCTAGTAGTTGCGACGAGCAACCCGGACTCCGTTTGTGTGAAAAACGAAGTATGTAGGTATAGATAGGGTTGCCGTATTCGGCAACGCGGGGAGAGCGCTAGCTCTTTGTTGAAGAAAGTCGCCGCGCGTAGCTTAGCAGCATGTGAAGATATAAACAAGGTAGTAGTACTATCCGAGTAGCAGACGGGAGATTGGAATGCCACCTGCCAGGAAATAGAGAACAAAATCGAAATTGAGAAGAAAGGTTGGCTTCGGGCTGTTGAAGTGGCCCGGTTACCCGCGGCGGCATCAAAGGAGGTGCTTCTGTAGCGGCTTCTCCAGGAAAGGGTGCCAGAATATAGCAGCCGAGTTGATGAAGAGAGCCGGCAATAATATGTGGCAAATCTCGCAGAAAAAGGTGATACCGACTCTTGAACGAAGAGGGTTGGCAGACAGCAAGGCTGATTTTGGGTTTCCGGTACCTAGTTGCAGATTAATGCTTCTCTTGCTCCATACCTGTACTTGTTTCTGGAGCATGCTGATCATCAAGTGCCTTTTGGAGTGATACCTACCCAGTTTAGGTGACGAATGCTGCATAAGGTAACAATGTGTCAAGTAATAATTAGTCATAGCGACATCTGTAATCGACATGTTGCATCTCTGTAAACCAACCGGATCGGATTACAGACTGCCACAGACGTCGAATGCATCGAGCCAAATGCCCTCTCTCAGCGCCGTCGGTACTGACGGGACAAGTGTCGCTGCCATTGGCCGCCGTGGTAGGACAAGATGCCAACTGCAGCTGTCTGCGGGCAGGATCATGGCTGAATCGTGCCGACTTAGACCGTAAGGGACTTCTTGTGGTCAGACAAGGGATGCAGCAAGCAAGCGTTGGCGGCGAATAGGGAGTTGCACGGAGCTGTCGAGGTCATGTCGGTCGGTATTATAGGGGGCGAGACTCGCTTGCGAAACTTACACCTACCTTCGGGCACCATATGTACCGCCTACCTAGGCAATTTGGAACCAACTGATGAGCTTGATATAACTACGAAGCATCGAGTGGCTTGGCATTTTACCAGCCTGCTTCCCTTTCGCCTTTCGCATCGTTGGTTGGAGTCGGAATCAGACAAAGGACGTGACGTGACAGTATGCCAATTATAGAATGTCGAGCTTCGGGGCCGGTTTCTCTGGCACTGCAACCTTGGGTTCTAAGCGCCGAGCAGTGAGTGGGGGGGGAATCATCATCAGTTGACGGAGAGATTGGCACCAGCTGCCAGCGACTTGGCATCTGTGCTAAATTAAATAACTGTTACTAGTAGCTCGTCATTAGCTGGTGCCACAATTGCACGGCCCGGCAGGACTGATGTATCCCCACAAGCTTCCAAGTTCTTTTTGGAACGTTCATCTCTGTAATAATGAGATCGGGCCCACGAACTACACGTACAGGTACTCCGTATTGTACAGTAGCGGCTACTAGGTAGTACCAAGGGACCTCACAGCAACAACCTCCATTCTACCAATTTTCAACACGAATGATCTTGAGCAGCACATAGATACCTACCTAGCCAAGTTGAACGCCAATCCGTCGGCTCACTGGCCATTGATTCTTTCAGACAAAAGCGTCGTTCGTACTTGGAACACGGTCTCTGCGATTACCTGGGTACACATATCCCTGAGCCCCTCGAGTGCTCCGGACTGGGTGATCTAGCGAACATCGAAATATCCGCCGCCTTGTCTCTCCAGGTTAGTTACGCGTGCACATCTCGCCCATGCGTGCGCAGCGATGCTTGTGTAGCGCTACGCACTTGCCGCATCTTTTCCACCAACTGCTCAGGCCTGTGTCCACCTTCCCGTGCCGTGGCAAGTGCTTGTGCTGGGTATTAGCTGCAAGTGCCAGAGAAGGAGCGAAGGAAGGCCCTGCTGACTCTACTTTTACTTGTACCAAGCCGGGCAGCAACTCCGTCGTTCTTTGCCTTTCTCATCCTTTGACTTGCTAGTGTGAATAATCAGGTCCTCTTTTTGCTCTCCAGCCTCTGCCTCTCCATCATGAGGATTTCTTGACAATTCGAAGAAGAAGGCCCTGGAGCATTCGTCTCTCAACACTGACGATCCCTGCACGCGGGCGAGATACCCGTCTTTTTTTTTTTTTTTCCCTCGGCCGTTGGCGGCCTCCCGCACTACTCGAGAGCGACAGCGACCGACGACTGAGCGAGACAGAACCGGAGCGGCGACCTCAGGCAGCCAGGAGCAATGGCTTCGTCCAGCTCCATCGCCACGGGAGCTGTCACGACCGACACGAATTTCATCAGCGACCATGTGAGGACTGCAGGCGGAATAGCGACTCATGTCCTGGCGAGGAGCTTCGAGGCGTTGCGCGGGCTGACGCTCGGCGGTGGGAGCAGCAGCAGCAGCAGCATCGGCGTGGACACGCATATAGATTTGGTCGGGAATGAGTATGGGAATCGAAGTGCTCAGGAGACTGCCATTGGGAACAACCTCGATACCAGGGCGATCCACAGTGGTCTGCATCTACAAAAGCGACACCTAGGTGGCGGTGCGATTGCTGGAATCACGATCGGTGTGGTTGTTGCGGTTGCACTGCTGGCCATCTGCCTTTATCCGTGCTTTCTCTATCTCAGACGTCGCCGGAGAGGCCAGTCGCATCCAGCGTTCGATACCGAGGCAGGCATTGCTCCCCACGCTGGCCATGGCAGCAGCGCTTCTGGCGGAGCAAACACACCTCCAAAACGACTATCGTCGAGCGACTCGTATAAGCACAAGGGCGAGTTGACGCGCGGGGGAGACGGAGATGGAGGAAGCGCTGATTATGGCAATTGGGAAGCTCCCATCGACGGCGGCGTCAACAATGGCTATTCTTACCCCCTCAGCGCGGCGTATCTGCAGCCTGGGGATCCCGGGCTCGTCGACAGCAACATTGCTGAAGAACACCGGGTCAAGGCCCAGCCGTTTCCGCTGCTGGGATGCGACGATGGCGAGTTCGCGCCGCCGATAGCAGACGATTACCAGCCCGGCGTGCTCAAGGGAACCAGCGCCGACTACTACAGCCCCCATATCCCATCCGAGGCCTTTGGCATGGTTACACAGCCAGACGCGGCGCTTGACTTGCCCGTCCAGCCACCCTCTTCTCGATCCAGCTCTCTTCGCCAGAACATGATGCAAATCTTCCGCCGCAAGACGGCCAGAGACGCAACCATAGGCTCTACCATCTCACGGACAACCATCCCAGAAGGGGCCGCATCATCACACCTTGACGGTGCCACTCCGCTCCATACTCTTATAACCACGGGTGACCGAGTCGAGTCTCCCACAAACATATCGGCTGCCTCCCTGCCCCTTTCACGCTCGCCCTCACATCACCCTCCCAACGCTGAAGCCGCGCCTGGAGCAAGCCTGGCGCCAGTCAGTCCGCCCGCCAGTAATGCACCGGAGCCCTCCTCCAAGGCCACGCCTCCGGAGTCACCCCCGTTCCCGGCATATCACCAGTTCCGAAAGTCTCCCTCGCCGCCTATCGCTGCTCCTGGAACCGTAAATCCCATGGACATCATGCCCGCCTCTACGGAAACCGAGGTCTGGCATAGGACCGAGCACCAACTCTACGAGGCCTTCCACAAGGCGTCGACGAGCGACCCGGTCGCGTTCCCGGCGCAGGAGTCATCGGCTATGCCGTCCCCTTCCCCGACACCTCCCGAAACGCAGCCTCAGCCTCAGCCGATATTCACTATACAATCGCCAGGCGCAACCAGCCATACAGGACTCAGTCCTGATCACATCATCAACACCAACACCGACATTGACACCAGCTCTACCAGAAACCATCAAGCCCACTCCCACCCCGACAATGGCGACGTCGCTATGCTAGAAGCACCTCTCCCTCCGAACCACGACCACAGCTTGGCAGCCCCAGACGGCCGGCATCCGAGCTACCCCTCCGATCATTCCACCCCACTCCCCGGCCCTTCCTTTACCGATGTTTCATCACAGAACACGCCCTCGACTCAATTAGATACCCCCTCCCCCGAGTCCATGGGAAGTTCTGATTTCCGACACAGCGCGTCGCCACAATCTGGCGCCGGCAGCCACTCCCCCAGGACTGGTGTCTACCGATGCGATGAGCCGGGTTGTAACCAGTCTTTTGATCAACCACATAAACTCAAGTATGACGCGCCCTTTCCATCCAGTGTGTCTTGAGACTTGTACTAACCTTTTGTCCTCTCTCGCCACAGGCATCATCAGCGATATCATAGCAAAGACCACAAGTGCCCTTATGCTGGCTGCGGCAAAGGATTTGGCACCAAGACCCATCTGCAGAGGCACATCAATGACCGGCACGAGAAAAAGAAGAAATTCCATTGCTCTGTTGTTGGATGCGACTACTCCAGAGCAGGAGGCAAGGCTTTCCCTAGAAAGGATAACTGGAAGCGACACATGATCAAGATACACAATATCGAACAGCAGCAGCTTCCGGAGCCGATTGAGGTCGACATGGACCTGGACGGAGTCTGAACAACGAGGGCAACATAATGGGGCGGTCGAAGCGAGAAGGCGAGTGGAGACGGAGGTTTCCAATACAAGGAGGAAGGAGATCTAAGTGTGAGGGTCGGCGAAGACGCATAGAGGCTTCTCTTCCACCGCTATGCGCCATCAAGGATACGGGGTTATGTACCTGCGACACATCATGACGCTTCGGAATCATCACGAGTTTTGTGCTATTGCAGCATGGGAAGCAATTTCAAGGCTCATTTGCGACGGCGCTTCATTCAGTGGCAACCTTGAAAGCACAGCTGGCGTTCTCAGCTCAATAAAGCGAGTGACCCTTGGGGAAAGCGGGCCCAATCATCGCTGCTTTGTTCTCGCATCATGATATTTTTCTTCCATCCTAGCAGGTATTTTTGCTGTGCGATTTTATATTCCATTTCGGGCACAATCTGTCATTACCTCAATGGGCACATATGGTACAGAGTTTCACCGAGGAAAGGGCATTTAAGCTTCAGCGAGCGCTTGGATATTTCTGGTGAGGCGTTTCACCTTACTTTAGTCTTTTGTATAGTAACACGGATGAGCACGCCCCTTTCTGGTTAATGGATAAAAATACATCACGCGGGGACGGGCTTCAGAAGGCGTTGTTTCCTTCTTCTATTTCCGTCCTCTCTTTCAATCTACCTACCTGAGTGGGCAGGCAAATATGCGACCCCAAAGGAACAAACAACGCGTGATGGGTATATTCAACATGAGCAGATGGCCTGCCGAAGAAAGCCGTCCGCAAGTACTCCGTAGGTATACTGCGAACATTTGATGTCTTTATCTCTCTTTCTCTCCCCCTTTCGTTCGCTTCAACTCAATTCTTTGATTAACCTCTTGACCAGCCTTCTCTGTTCGTCCACGCCAAGTGACTTTTCGTCTGTTTCCTGAATGGCTCTGCCGACGGCAATAATGGCCTTGGTGCTGTCACTGTCCACCCATAGCCTGCCGTTTCTGCCAGTCGCCGTCTCGAACTGGACGCCGGCGTCGGCAAGCTCATCGAAAACCACAAGCCTGCCCTGCTGCGCCTTCTTGGGCATCATCAGGAGGCGGGCCATGCCGAGCGATATCTTGAACAGCATGCCTCCAACCAGCGGCCCAAGGCCATCGGCTTTGCCCGTTGAAGCCGAAACACACTCGAGCTCGGCGTCCATGTGCTTGGTGGCGAGCGTAACGCGGGCGTAAACCAGCGCTCCGGGGAGCAGGATGGGGCGCGTCTTCTTCGTGGCGGACTCGAACGAGAGCTGAGGGAGGAGGGCGGGAGCGGTGTAGTCGGAGAGGCTGACGAAGTAGACTTCTTGGGCGGATTTATTGACGGTGCCAATGACGAGCTCGCCTACGCGCGGTATGTACTGTTCGATGATATCGCCAGGCTGGAGCGTTAGCCGTTGAACAAGCACCACAACGATCGCATCGACACTGAGACAGAAAGGGTCAAGGAAACGGCCAAATCTCACCCTGCCATTTGCCGTCTCTACACGGATGGCGTTCTTCTGTCGGTCTGTCACCAGTTGGCCAGCCAGCGTCGGCACGAGATCGCTGGGAGGGACATGCCGCAGACCAGGGCCCAGACGGAGAGGCTTCTTATCATGTGAGGGTATCAGCGAGGCGTCGATGCGATCGCCCGGCAGGACGAATATTGATTCTGAAGACATGTTGTGATGCAGAGACTTTATCGGGATTCTGAGGAACAGAAACAATGCTCAGGCTCAGCCTTGCGTTGCCTCGAGGAAGTCGGTTTGAATTTTTGGAGCTGCCGACCATGGGCATCGATTGGACGGATAGGCGATAAGGTTGCCTGCCTTGGAGGGGCGCGTCTGATTGGCGGTCTTCTATCGCCGCGCCCGGGTGGCTGTAGCCGCCACCTGGACTGGAACCCGTCTGGCTGGGTCTCTTTTTTTTTTCTGCTCGAAATTTTTTGTTAGGAGGAAAAAAGCAGCCCCTCCACCAGAGAGAAGTCTCCAACCCACTTCGCAACTCTCACAATCTTTTTTTTGCTTGCGAATTGACCGTCGCAGCAGCAAAAGTCCAGCGTCGTTTTCCCATTCCTTGCAGTCGAAGTTTGCCTCTCGAAGCCAGGTCTCACCATAAATCACAAGATCCGACCCAATGTCTGAGAGCAACGGCGTCAAGTCCGGGGTCGAGCCCGGTGACCGGGTCGCCATCGGCATCACCTTTGGCAACTCCAACAGCTCCATTGCCTTTACCGTCGATGACAAGGCCGAGGTCATCGCCAACGAGGACGGTGGTATGTTTCGATTCCTTCTTGTCTATGAGCGGAAACGGCGTGGCTCTTCATGAGCATGCAGTTGGGGGCCGAGGGAAACATCTTGCGGAACAGCAGTTTCACAACCGTCAACTCCGATCCCGAGATCGTAGACTTCCCTCTATTTTTTTCTACTCCTTTCTTCGGCTGACACCCCGCTCCATCACAGACCGACAGATCCCCACGGTTCTCTCCTACGTCGACGGCGACGAGTACTATGGTACCCAGGCGAAGAGCTTCTTGGTTCGCAACCCGACCAACACCATTGCCTTCTTCAAGGATTTCCTCGGCCAAGAGTACGACCGCCATCTGCCAGCAACGATATGAAAAGCTCTCCTGAGGAGAGAGCAGCGACGGCTTCAAGATCAAGACGCAGTGCTGACCATTTTCCGTTGCCTCCAGGTTCAAGTCAATCGACCCCACACACTGTCACGCTGCTGCCCACCCCCAGGAGGTCTCGGGCGAGGTTGCCTTCACCGTCAAGGACAAGGCTGGCGAGGACGATGAACCCTCAGTCATCACAGTCTCCGAGGCTGCCACCCGATATCTGCGACGTCTCGTCACCGCCGCCTCCGAGTACCTGGGCAAGAAGGTCACCTCTGCCGTCATAACCGTCCCCACCAACTTCACCGAGAAGCAGCGCGAGGCCCTGATCAAGGCCGCCAACGATGCCGAGCTCGAGGTCCTGCAGCTCATCGCCGACCCCATTGCCGCCATCCTGGCCTACGACGCCCGCGCCGAGGCCAAGACCGAGGACAAAATCATTGTCGTCGCCGATTTGGGCGGCACCCGCTCCGACGTTGCCGTTGTTGCCTCAAGAGGCGGCATGTACACGATCCTGGCCACTGCCCACGACTACGAGTTTGCCGGTGTTCACCTCGACCAGGCCTTGATGGAGTACTTTGCCAAGGAGTTCCAGAAGAAGCACAACGTCGACCCGCGAAACAACGCCAGGAGCTTGGCCAAGCTCCGCCTCGAGGCCGAGGCCACCAAGAAGGCCCTGAGCTTGGGTACCAACGCCCAGTTCAGCGTCGAGAGCTTGGCCGACGGATTCGACTTCTCCGCCACCGTCAACAGGACACGGTACGAGATGGTTGGCCGCAAGGTCTTTGAGGGCTTCAACCGCCTGGTCGAGAGCGTCGTCAAGAAGGCCGAGCTGGATGTTCTGGACGTCGACGAGGTCATCATGTGCGGCGGTACCTCCCACACCCCCCGAATTGCCACCAACTTCCAGTCCATCTTCCCCGAGTCGACCGTGATCCTCGCCCCCGCCACCAGCACGGCTGCCATCAACCCCTCTGAGCTGCAGGCTCGCGGTGCTGCCCTCCAGGCCTCGCTGATCCAGGAGTACGACGCTGCCGATATCGAGCAGTCCACCCACCCCGCCGTCACCACTGTCAAGCACATCTCCAACGCCATCGGTGTTGTTACCGTCAACGCCGAGGGCGAGGATGTCTTCACCCCGATCATGCAAGCCGAGACGGCAGTCCCCGCCCGCCGAACTGTCCACATTGCTGCCCCTGCTGAAGGCGGCGATGTCCTGGTCAAGGTTGTCGAGGGTGGCACTCACATCAAGGTGACCAAGCCCGAGCCCAAGGCCCGGGTCGAGGACGTTCCCGAGGACGAGGACGACTCTGACTTTGAGGAGGAGGAAGAGGAGGAGAAGCGCGAGAAGATTTGGAAGATTGGCTCACCGCTTGCCGAGGCCGCCGTCAGGGGCGTGTCCAAGGGCGGCAAGGTCGAGGTCACCATCAACGTCGCGGGCGACCTCAGCGTGACGGTCACGGCCAGGGAAGTCGGCGGCAAGGGTGGTGTCAGGGGCAACCTGCAGGCACCGTAGATCATGACGGGGTCCGGAGGCTGAGTAGAGGAAGACACCAGACAAAAGTTAGAGGGGGCAGGCATTTATTCTCCGGCATGGATGTAGAAGTATATGTTACAATCTGCCGGCTGTGCGGTTTTTATATGGGGTGGAGCATATCTTTTTTCACATAGAATTTCATGAGAAGCAAAGCGCTCGCTCTACTCAGTGAGTGATTCTGAGGACATGGAAGTAGAGTGCGGCCGAAAACTGATTTGGGTTCCGAGGGGATAAATAAAGGAGAGTCGACGCTTGGATGCCTTGCATTTCACATGTAGGAGGGGAGAGATAGAAATCTCCTCTGTATCTTGAGAATGTGTGAAGAATGTGTGAAGAAGGCGTGCATAATAAGCCGTCCTTGTTGGACGGTGGACGCGGTTGTACAGAAGCTCGTTGATAGAGTGTAGGCAGATGGGCAGTGAATATGGGAAAGCAATTTGAAGAGATCATCACCCATATAACGCCGATGGCCAAGTATGATAGAGCACAGGACAGTCGAGTGGAAAATATGAGATTAGAAATCAACCCAGCGGAAAATGAAGGTAAAAGTGAAAAAGCAAGAGGAAAAGATGACTGTTGATGCCGCTGCCAAAGATTCGCTATACAAACCATAAATCAATCCATCTATGCGGCGACGCTCCCGGGTAAACTCCAAGCAACCAAATCATCTCTTACGTCGGACTCTCCAATTTCCTTTGCGCGTTTCATATTCTCCCTCTCGCGCTCGCTGCTCCCGAGCGTTGGCGCCAAACTCGCTAGGCTGGCAACGCTTTTGCTGCTGGCCATGTCGTCGTCCCTGGCTGATGTTTCGCGGCCGTCCTCGCGGATTCGCACACCCTTCTTAAACGGATTGCGGTTGCCTCCACCAGTGACGGTCGAAACGCTCTTATCGCTCGACCCGGAGAGGGTACGGCGATGGTGAGGATTGGGGCTGTGGGGTTGGTAGGAGCTGCCCGGGCGGAAGTGAGACGACGAATTGGAATGGTTGCGGCGGTGGTTCATGGCCATGCGGCGATATTCAGGTGGCCGTAGGGCTCCCGAGCTCTCGCCGTCCTCGTCGTAGTATTCGTCTTCGGAATCAGGGCTGGTGGCATTTCTATGCTTGGTTCTCCAGCCGTTGCCGCCAGAGAAGATGTCCTCGATGCATTCATCAATGGGAGGCTCCGAGGGCTGACGGGTCCACGACGCTGCGAGGGTCCGGCGATACAGATCTTGAACCTCGGCAACATCTCGGGGTTTAGACAAGTTTGGCAAAGCTACCGTGGTATCAGCTTCGATATGTCAATATATGAGAGAGCGCGAATCAAGGGGTGTAGCACAGGTAGCCGGCCAAAGGGTCTCAACTTACGTCCCAGAATCTCGTCCTCGTTCTGCTCCGGCGCCATGAAGCCTACAATTCCCCCAAAGACTGGCGCCGTTTTCAGAGGTGGCGCGATGAAGTTGCGTTCACCGTCGACCTGAATGAGCAGAATGCTAACTTTGAGAGTGCTGTTGACCTTGCTGTCTTGCATGAGGTATCTGCGCACGATGCCATCCTCGCACTCTCTCTGGATCTCGTCGGACAGTTTCAAGTCTCTGGCACTTGTAGGGCTCAGGCCGGCGCTGTTGGTGCGTCTTCTAGATGATGTCGGCGAGGCAGGATCCCTCAGAAGGGCTTCGCTCTCTTCGACAAACTCGGCAAGGTTGATCTTGATATAACCAAGGGTTATCTTCTCGGTGAGGGCAAACTCTTGGACAACTTCGAGCTCCAAGAGGCACTCATTGAGATGGTTGTTCTTGTCGACGGACATTCGAACCCCGGTAACCACCTTGCTGAAGTTGTACTCAACTCGGTGATTCGCAATGGCCGCTTTTGCGGTGCGGCCACGATGCTCGGCATGCATAGAATGAGGCAAATGCCATTTGATGAACGAGGTACCAGAAACGAGAGGCACATTGTTGAGATCGAAAATCTAAGAGGTCATACCAGAGCATACAACGTTAAATCATCGAGCGTCTCCAAGAGGAAATAATGTCTCCCATCCGTGTAAGCTCACCTTGAGATGAAGGTCAAACCTGGGCTGGACACAGGCGAGAAGGGCGTTAGTAAGAGATCACTTGGCTGACTGGAAGCAGGACGGAAATGGGCGCCGAATTGCCTCACCTTGCGCCCCTTGCCGACTGTTGGGAAAAAGGGCATGTTAGCCAAGTGTTGCTGCAGGTTGTCTCCGGATCGGCCGGACTCTGGAACGGGTCGCGTCGAACCAGCTCACTGGAGCTCAGGAAAGACGTGAGAAGGGAAGCGGCCAGCGCATAGTCCAGGTTAACAGAAAGCGTGAGCCCGAGGGAAGGGATGCATCAAGGGGGTCACGCCCACTGAGAAGGCTGATGCACGCGCAGTCGGCCCGTGATAGTTCACCAATACGACGAGCGGGAGGATCGGGCTTACTCAGGGCAGACATTGTAGCCAAACGAGGCCACGGCTAATAATAACCAGGCAACCAATGCCGGTAAGGCCTAGACAGTCTCACTAGTATCAGGTGGTTTGAGACTGCATGACAATACGGCAGATAGGGAAAAAAAAGCCACTGCAAGTGGAACTTGGCGCAACACGCTAGTGGTTTGCGTGAACCGGCCGGCAGAGATTAATCGGAGGGAACAAATCGAAAGATTCTGGTCCAGCCACGCCTCGAGACGTTGCCGGCAGGCTGGGGCGTGGGGTGAAGCAGCAGAAGCTGGCCAGGGGGAGGCAAAGGATGCGGTTGGATCAACGATGGACGATGGTCGATAACAAGCTGAGCGCCCAGTAGTAGGTAGGTGTACGAGGACGAGGATGCCTAGCACTGGTAAGGTAGGCGTACCTTAGTGTGTTAATGCTGCTGGAGCGGTAGAAGCAGGAATGCGGGTGTTACATTGCCAGCTGACGGGCAGCTTTTGACGTTGGGAAGCGCGTGCCCCTATTGCCTAATGGACGAGGCGGCATCAGACAGATGAGCTGCAGCTGTCTGGGGTGCTATGGAGCACGCTGGAAATGAGTGAGCGAATGAATGCAACGGGATACGCGTACCTTTCAGGGATGGGCTCGCTATGAAATGCGAACCGAACCCGGCACTGCCGATTCGCATATATCGACAACTGACAGGGTTGAGGTTCGGATGTTTCCAGTTGGGGCAAGACGAGAGACGTGGTATCTGACGAGAGAATCGCTGTGGTCCAAGAACTCAGAGGGGAATCCAATCTTGAGGCTGGGATGTTTAAGAGGCTGAGCTTGCAAGTGTTACCAATGATTGGACGAGAAAATGCTGGAAGATGGGACGGGGGAGAATGCGTTGCATATGCAGATGCCTTTAGATGGATCGTCGAAAAGGTGGAGATGACGAGAAGTGCGGGCAGCATTTGGAGATGGGCAATATTACCTAGTACTTCTAGGCGGTAGGCCATTGGACGGTCTTGGGCAGGTCTTGTCCGGTAGGCGGTGATTTTCCGAGTTGCTAAGATATTCGGTACCTTGGGTAGGAGGTAAGGTACGATATGCGGTTGGGAAGGAGCTGCACTGTGTAAGTTGGCAGCCGGAAGAGGAGGCACGCGGAAATGGGAAAAGCCTCCCGATCATTCACGGGCGTTCCATGATAACTTATACCTTACTCCTGATATCCCGATGACGATGCTGGGCTACTTGCAATTAATCACTGCCTAGTACTAGGTAGTAGGCAGAAGGGATCGGGCGTCGTGTCATTGAGAGCAGGCATGCTACTGTTTGCAGTGCCAATGCCGGGAAGAATGAGCCACACTAGAGGTATAAATCACCATTGAGAGAAAGGCAAAGGACGTGGTGCGTGGAGCAGTGAAGCTTAGTACCTATTAACGCATTGATCACTTTTTGCCTGCTAGTAGGTAGCTACCTACTGCCTTTTTATGATGGTGTTACAGAGGCTTTGGAGGGACGACAGGGCGGATTACAGCGGGGGGGCGTTCAAACTTACAGTGGCTGCGTGTAGTGCTGACATTGTAGCTCCCTTGCTTATCGATAAAGCATCGGCAAGAAAGTTTCCCAAGCCAAGCAAAGCATCGCCGCGCATCGAACCTCGGTCAATCAGCAAATCGAGCTCTGCAAGGCTCTCCAGCTTGCCATTGAGATGGCTTCCAGTCATTCCACGGGCGGACAGCCCGCTGCCGCCTCCAAGAAGCGCGGCCCCCCGGCTCACAACGCCCGCAGCGATGCGTTTATGCAGAAGCGCGCCAAGGTGCATGCTGCGCGAAGCATCCCCACGCAAGCTGCTGATGCCGCGCTCAAAGATGGCGAGCTGGACCTGGTGGCCTTTGTGGCGGCTCACGAGTTTGAGATTCGCGCCTTGGAGCAGAGCATGGCCACGACCAAGGCCGTCAAGAGCAGCAGAGCCTTCCAGCAGGTCCCTCGCGGGCTGAGACGACGGACGGCGAGCCACAACCCCAAGCGGGTGCCTCGAAGGCTTCGAGCCAGGGCCAGGAAAGAAATGGACGAAGACAACACTCCGCTGGTCGAATCACGGAAACGGAAGCCGAGGACGACGAGAGCGAGGATACGAGCCCAGACGGCCAAGCGACTCCGCATACTCTCGGCGCGAAAGAAGAAGAGGAAGCAGAAGAAGAGCCAGCAGCCCTCCAACGACGAGAACCAGCACGATCCGAAAGCGTCCGCGGCCACAGACGCCAACGCCGTGAGCAGGGCTCCCAGGCCCAAGATACGAAGGAACGCGCTCAACGAACCACTCAGACCAGCCGCAAAGTTCAGAAAGAGACAGATCAACAAGACCTGGCTGCCGACACATCAATGGCACGCAAAGCGGGCTCGCATGACAGAGCCCGCGGAACCCCTCTGGCGTTTTGCCATCCCGTTGACACCCAACGAAAAGATATACCGACCGACACACAGGGCACAAGGAGAACGCGGCACAATGGTTTGGGACATGACATATATGAGCACCATTGGTCTATATGGGAACTTTGCCGGCATGGTGAGAGTCCTCCGGAGGGTTGGAGTGACGAATGATTCTTGCTGGGACGGCAGAGGAGCAAAGTGGCGGCAGGGTACCAGAGCGTGGACTGGCATGTTGAGCAGGGAGAGAGCTGGGGTTCAGCGGCCAATATGCCAATCGACGGTTATCTGGGATCCTGAAGCAGCCTCACAACACGTCGAGGAAGATCGCGCCAGGGGGGAGGGAGAACAGCGAAGCAAAACCGACAAGAAGACGCAGAGGCGTGTCTTTCTCAGAGTCCATCCTTCGGCTTTCCTGGAGCTGTTCAACGAGCTACTGCGGCTGATAAAGATGGAGAAGCCGCGGCTGTACATTGAAGATCTGAGGTTCGAAATCGGAAGCATGGAGCTCTCCGGCCCTGCGTCTACCGAGACTCTACTGTCGGTCTTGACCCCATATCCTTCCGGGGGGTCGAGTCCGAAGAACAAGCATGCCGAACTGTTTGAATCTCTGAAAGGGCTGACAAACCCGGCGGCCCTGCCGAGCAATTCAGTGCTACACTTTGCAGTCCAGGATCCTCGGCTGAGGTATCCGCCACGGAAGATGGAGTTTCCCGAGAACGAGCAGGCTCAGATGGACTTGCTGGCCACAATCGCCAGTTGGCCTGCAGAAGAAAACCTGCAGCCGTCGCTTTTGTTTGACCGACATGCCCGTCATAGGGCCTCGTGCTTGCCCTCACAAAAGTCCATTAATAGGAGAAGAAGCAAAGTCACGTCCGGAGCACTTCTGAAGCCGACCATACACGATCCCCCCGTTCCCGTCACGCTCATCGCGTCTCGTTCCGCGCCAGGCACGCAGGCGCAAGGAACATGGACTCTGCTTGCGCCTTGGAAATGCATTCTCCCTTTGTGGTACAGCATCGTCCACTGCCCGCTTGTCTCCGGCGGCAACCCACGGTTCGCCGGGCTCAACGAGACGATGCAAGTGGCCTTTGAGCGAAGTCTTCCCTGGTTCCCTGCCGACTTCTTGGGCACTGACGCAGGAGCTGAATGGGAGCTTGAGCGCAGGCAGAGGCGAAAGAGGGATTGGGCACGGCGCCCTAAAAGCAAGAGGGTCGAATGGACGTCTCTTATGCTGGGCGCAGGCCGACAGGGTGAGATTGGAGACGGACACGCCTGTGACTTTGAGTTTCTCTTCGGCCTTGCACAGCAGCAGCAGGCGCCGAGTGCACCTCCCGACGATTCAGGGGAGGCAATGGACGTTGATGATGAAAGTCCGGCACCGACCAAGGAGAAGGGGAAAGACGTCGCGATACCATACCTCAAGCTCTTGAACAGCATCCCCAAAGCAGTCTTCAACAGCCTGCTTTCGCCATCCCCGACCCTTCAGCCACTCCCTCCACACACCATTGCGTGTGTCCGGATATCACTCCTCTCGCGAGGCGTTGCCAATCCATGCGCGAGAATATACCGTCTGCCTTCAGTCCCCATTCCGCTCCCACCGTCTTCTGATGCCGAGGTTCCCGCAAGCATGCCTCCAGAAGCGTCCTCTCTTCCGCCCGATCTTCGTTCGCAGTGGCTTTCGCGCATCCCCTTGTATTCATCCTCTTCAACGTGGTCCAAGTCAAGGTCATCTTCATCTTCCCATACTCGACCCAAGAGGACGGCGTCGCGATTAGACGACATGGAGACGCGCAAACGCATGTTAGCACAGGAGCTCCTCGCTGCTCCGCCAAGTCTGGGAAGCGGTTTGGGACCCAACGGGACAGATATTGACGGACACCATCCGCTGGTGCCTGATGCAAAGGACCTCATCGGCTTTGTCACCACGGGGTCGTTTTGTCTGGCGAACGGTCGAGGGGCGGCGATCGGCAGCATCGCGGTCGAGAAGGTATTGGCAGACGTCCGCGCGAACCCCAAGGAGGGAAGGCTGTGCATCGTGAGGAACGCCGGCGAGAATGTCGGCTGGATCGCGAGGTGGGAAGCGGTTTGATAGTGCTTGCTTCTTTCTTTCTGGGTGTCAGCAACACGGCCGTGATTTCCGGCTCGTCTCTAGAGGAGCATACGGCGACGACGATATAATGGTACATACTCGATCATAGGCCGACCAATCTAGGTTGAATATAGATGTGGTACAAAACAGCCTGCAACCCTGGCATACAATCAGCTACCTAATACCAAATAAGGATGTTCTCCCACGCCAATGGGGATTGGGTCAACGCGTGTTATTTCAAGGCAAGCAAGAAATGCTTCATCCGGCAGCCTTTTTAGTACCAAGCGCTGTCAGCTGGACATCCAAGTGCTTGTGCTGCGCAACTACACTAGAATCAAGATGATAAGCTTCAATTTGGGGGCATGTGAAAGGCGTCATTGACAAGGAGACGGCGGCACAGTTTTAGCTGCAAAATTCCTCCGGATTAAGTTTCCTTTTTTTTTTTCCCCTTCTTCTGCTTCTACTTGTCAGTTTCTTGTATAGCTAGTAGTACTTCACGAGACCTCGGACACTCCTTGAGAAGCCTCGCAAGAAGAGACATTCAGAGAGAGAGAGAGAGAGAACAACGTCGTTGTTCGCTACCAATACGAGCCCACGACATAGGTAGGTAAATCCAAAGAAGTAGCCTCAAGCTCCATACCACCAGGCTTCTTATCAGGCCCGACTGTACAGACCAAGCAAAGATGGCTTCATCAGACGACAGACCAAAGACAATCACCGGCGGCTGCGTCTGCGCATCCGTCCGCTACACCGTCACCTTTCCCCCAGACCACGATTTCGCCAACAGCGTGAGTCTCCCAACCCCTTCTTCCTCTTCCCCCTTCCCTTCTCATTCTCTTTTTCGTCAGTCAAGCTAACGAAAAAGGCACTCAAGTCAACAACCTGCCAGTGCGAGCAGTGCCGCAAAAATACGGGCTCCCTCATCTTCCGCTCCCACAGGGTGCCCAAGTCCGCCGTCGCCTTCGCGGCCCGGTCGACGCTCAGGCTGTACTCGGCCACGCCGCACTGCGAGCGCGGCTTCTGCTCCCGCTGCGGCAGCTTCCTGCTCTGGCAGCGGGACGACCGCGACTACGCGTGCCTCACCGTCGGCTGCTTCGACGCGCCCGTCCTGGCGCGGTACGGGCCGCTGCTGACGGCCGCCAGGAGGCACCTCTTCTGCGAGAGGGAGGTGCCCGGCGTGACGGACCACCTGGCGGGTGCCAGATTTGCTGGTGATGATGAATAAATCGCTCTGGTTGTGTACTCATAGGGAGCTTTCGTAGCAATACCATTCCATATCAATCGTGCCTCGTCGTCTTAGTCCAGATTCTGAATAGGTTCTCAACATGACACTGGCATAACTTGAACAGGCACCAACGTCACAAAAGAGCAAAGGGACAAGGAGAGCGGGCAAGAATAGAAAAGAGGAAAAACAAAATCATTAAAATTCTCGCTGGTGGTATCTGGCGTTAGTTACCCTATGTCAAGTAAACGCCGGTCCTCAAGCAACCAATATATCAAAGCCCACTGTAAAGTCAACAAACCACGAAAAGAGGGCCTTGGGGGAAAATAAAAACGAAAGGAAAAGGAAAAAGAAAAGAAACCCAAGATATACCATCAACTCCCTGTCCTGTCTGCTGCCTTGTCTAGGCCCCAAGAATCCCAGCCGAAATCGCCCATCGAGCTCTTGTCTAGTCCTCCTCACTAATCTCGCTCTCGTCATCATCGGCATTGTTGCTGTAGTAGTAGCCGTTGTTACCGCTGTCTTGGTCATTGCTCTCCAGCTTTTCAAAGGCGTTCTCTAATTCTTGTTCCAGATCCAGCTCCAAATCGGCAGCGTCATTTGCCTCGTCTTCTTCTCCTTGTGCCTCATCTTCTTCATCTTCGTCCACGTCCATGGCGTCCGATTGGCTCTGGCTAGCGTTCTTGACTGGACTGGGCAGCTTAAAGTCCGTGTCCGGATCCATCCCACCGTCTTCGTCTTCGTGGTCTTCCTCCTCTTCCTCCACCTCGGATTCGCGCTGATCCATAAAGTCGTCAAAGCGCCGAGGCGCGGGAAACGAGGGCGAGAAGTGGGTCGGCCTTGCCGGATTCTCTGCGCCAGGGTACTCGATGAGGAGATCGCCATCGTCGTCCTCGTCTTCCTCGTCGTCGTCATCGTCCTTCTTCTTTCGAGACTCGGGCTGTGCTGACTTTGGCGGCTGCGGCATGGGAAGCGCCAGTTCAATCTTCTTGGGGAGCTTCTTGTCGAGCTGCTTTCTGTCGAAAATCTTCTTCTCCAAGGATCTCTTCTCCGCCGGTTTCTTATCTAGAGGTTTCTTCTCCAGTGGCTGCTTGTCGACTGCATGTTTGTCGCCAACCGGCTTCTTGTCCAGAAGGGGCTTCTTGTCGAGAGGCTTCTTCTTTTCAATCAGCACCCTGTCGGAAGACTTCTTGTCCGTTGGCTTCCTGTCAAGTTTCCTCTGCATTGCCTCCTTGGTGTGGACGGTGATGCTCTTATCATCCGCCTTGGGGGTCGACTTCGACTTGTCTTTATTCGCTGCATTCTTCTTGTCTCCCGCCTTTTGCGACTGGCCGCTCTCCAGATGAGGGTATTTCCGTCGCAGCTCCTCGGGGTTGCTGTTTCCGGGGATGCGCGTGAGGTTCATGTTGAACGTTGAATCAACCTTGTCGAGGACGAACGCCTTGCGCTCGGGATCGAACCATAGCACATAGTCGCCATCGTCGGTCGAGCGCGTTCCGGCGAAGCCAACCGTTCCCTCGGGGCTGGGAAAGGTCAAGTCGTACGAGGTCGTCTTTCCAGGGAGCGAAGGCTTCAAGCGTGCGTCGGACGCAGGGAACGAGGGCTTGTGATTGTCTGCGTAGATTGTATTAGCATCCATGTGCGTCTGGCCGTTGGGCGCAAGGTAGTGCTATCCGTGCCGAGTCGACGTACAGCGAATGCCCGTAAAGATCTCGTTGGATGTCTTGCCCAGCAAGCCATCGCCGAGGATGATGGGGTAGCTGCCCTTGGCTGTCGGGTCAATCAGCTCAGCCATGGCGGTCCTTCGCGTTGAGCCGGTGTAAGCCTGCGATGCTCTGATTCGGTTGTTGCGCGCAGGACGAGTCGCAGCAGTGCCGACGGCGTGCTTGTTCGGGGCACCAGCGTGGCTGCCCAGCGATCAGGTTCGGTTGCAGAAACGCGCCGGCTGAAGCTGGTGTTGCTGCTGCCGGAGATGCTGACGATGGATTGATCCAGGATGGTGACGGAGCGAGAGGAGGGAGGATGACGGACGGCACAAGGGGACTGCCTACAGTAAGAAGAGGCACGGCAGCGACAAGGCAACCGAAGGGGACGCACAGACTTTAAAAGGCGCCGGTCCCCCCCAAAAATACAACCACATCGATTACAGTCACCACTGCAGCCTTCAACCTTCTTTGTACGTTTTGCTGCAACGGTCGGTGGCTGTCAGCCCAGAGGCTTCCCCGTAAGCTTGCTTCGGCAAGGCGCGCGCCAAAGACTGTGAATCTCGAGGCTTGGGCTGCTGTTTAACCTCAACCGAGCTGATTCATTGCTCGGCAGAGCTTCTCGGGTGTCGCAAGAGTACCGGATTCGATACTTGGGCATGAAGAGCGCGCTGGCAGCGTCGGTAGCACAACCGCTTGTAGAGGGGCTATGGAGTGTGGAATGAGTGAGCTCTATTAAGATTAAGAATATGACTTAATCTAGGCTAGGCTAGGCTATTGAAGAAGAAGGAAGGAAATAAACGGGATCCTATAGATCCTGGTGTTATGGGCTAATGGCCCTGACTGGCTAAGGCATATGCTAGGGCATATGCAACACATCCCCCTTAAGGTTAATAGACTATAACAAGATATAAAGAATAATAATATAGGGCTTTTCTGCTGTAAAAGAGGGATATAGAAATATAAGAAATAGATAAAATTAGTTACTATAGCTAGCTATTCCTTTTTTTAGTAAAGAAGAACAGGAATAGTAAAAACTATAAGGAATATAGGAGATTTAAGGTATTCTGATTAATTAAGGCTAGAATTTATTTCTGCATACTTAAGGGCAGAATATAAGATAATTTAATATCCTTCCTTATTAAAGTTAACTTCCTTCTTTTAGGAAAAGGTGCTTATAAAGGTGGAATTCTTATACTCTTTAAATTTAGCTTAGTTAGTAAAGAGGATGCCTTTTTTAAAATATAGATAGTCTTTAAGCGTAATATCTTTTTATAATAGATCTAGTTAAAGTGTCTTATACTTTTTAAAAAGAAAGATAAAGATATAGTTATTAAAAGGAAGAAGAAGCTAGAGCCTGTGATAGTTAGAAGTTAATAAAAAAGTAAGCCTATTTATTTAGGTTCTTAAGCAAGATTAACTAT